>NC_061088.1:53591236-53782044 GCF_015104395.2 Macrobrachium nipponense
CTCACTAAATTAGGAAGTATTGCCCAGTTACAGGGGTATAGAGTTCTTGCAGGAAACAATATGGGAGAAAGCACAAAATTACAAGGAAAGGCAGTCATCAACCATAAATGCTAATTTCTCAGTCACTAAGTGAACAGGGTGAAGAATAAAGCTGTGACTACTTTTACAGTCTATTGCATACCAGTGCAGAAGCTGATAAAGCCCCGAGGCTAAGTTTAGTATTTTGCTTGAACACTAAACTCAAGGAAGAGTTAGGAGAACCTGTTAATACTGTTTCATGTAAGCAAGAATAACATGGTAAGTATAACTAGTTTCAAACACAGCAATAGATTACCCCTATTCCCTCCATTTTAAGGAGAGGTAGGTGGATGGAGTCAGCCTCTTGCCTTAGCCTTTGGGTAGGAAGTGCTTTTTTGTAACTCATTATTTGCACTGGGCCAGATCAACATGGCTGTCTTCATCACAAGGGAGGGACAGCAGAAAGGACAATGCACGCTGTACATGTGCCACAGGCCATGCCTCTTTTGAAACCTAAGGCAAGATGCTTACATGTCCAAGTGAAGCTTTGATTGCTAAATCCCTCTCCTCTAGATGTACCTGAGGAACGTGAGTTCAGCACAATTGGTATTGAGTGGTTGTACTTAACTTCACGAGGTACCACCCCATCCCCATAGGATGATTGGTAGGCAAGCAAACATTTAGAAGTGATTTCCTGTTGGAAAATGCGCTTGGTTACCATCTGGCAGGAGAAGAGGCTACAAAAGGCATCATGACTGTTTAAAACTAAGTTAATCCTTTCTGCCTAAAGCTACTCAATGAGAGACAGATGAGTACTTTTGTAATGGGATCTATTTATAGGAGGAAGGCATTAGAGTCTTCTCTTCTGGTACACAGTCCCTCTAGCAAAACTGGTGGAAGAAAGGTTTTCAGGTCCAGAGACCACAGAACTTATCCCTTCCAACATCCTACAGGCATCTGGAATGAGGGCAAAGACTAGAGTAAAACTGAGACTAAGTTCAGTTGAAGAAACAGAATGCCAGTATAAGTGCTTCTTCAATCCTAACCGAAGTAGCTCAGATGAAGCAAGTCCCACTCAAGAAGTTGACCAATCTCGATATGGCTCATGGGACCATATGGAAGGATGTCAGACCAATTCCCAAGGGTAAATGTTGAGAACTTCGGGGTAAAGACAATTAAGACTGTGAATGGTTGATGTTCTCTTCAATCACTGAAGACCAGCTATGAAACTGGCCTAGCAGAACTGGTACTAGGTGCCAGGCAACTAACCCTTGATAACCACTTCCTTTGTTGGGATTGAATCTTCCTGATTTGTATGGGTTGTGGATACATCATGTCTCCAACTAAGGACAAGGGGATGGTTCCATGCAGCGTTTCCTGGGATGGATAGTCTGACTAAAGCTGGACCACCACACACTGGTGCCCAGTCACCACAGATATTGTGGCAGGAGACAGGTAAGACCTCCTCCCTTAAAAAGCCTGGACAGAAAACCAGTAACAGTTATGGTTATTACTTGCACCATACGGGGATTTGTCTTGCAAAAAGGACCAATCTGTGTCACCTCTTTAGGGAAGAGTGGCACCTGTGTGGAGTCCTATGGGATTTTCAGGAATAGAAGACATCTGAGAACTCTCCGTACCTCTCCCACAATCTAGGAATCAAGAAGGGTAAGAAGAGAGAGAAAAAGGGGAGGAGGAAGAATAAGACAAGGAAAATCATGATGGCATTCCCATCCTTGTTCAGATTTTGCCTCTTGCTGAGGCTGCCCTTTGAGGTGAAGGGCATAGTTGAGGTGAACATTCGAGAACCCAGAAAAGGTCCATGAGTTGCAACAGCAGTACCAGTAGCAGAGGCCAACGTTTCCCCACTTCTTGAATGTGTGTAACTATAATCTGGACAGCAACATCAGCAGCAGCAGTGGCTGGGGCAATACGAAAAGCAGTGGTGGTAGCCAGAGCCAACTGTGAAGAAACAATGTAGTAGACAATTCTCCTTTCATCCCAAAGGACTAGAACCTTCAGCAACACTTGGGGGCTGAATAGAGCTTCGGAGAGCCTGCTGGCTCGAGTTCAGGGTAGTGACAGCAGGAGACTCATCAGTAAACAAGGGACACTCCAACAAATCACTGGGAACTGAAGAGGAGATAAAGGAAAGATGATAACAGAGCGAACTGTAATCTTCTGCAGGAGTTGTATGACCAGCAGACATGGCAGCTAAAGAGTGAAGGGAAGTGTATTATCCCCAATAATGCAGAATATGCCTTCTTGCTGCTCTTCTGCTTGGAATCAAACTTATGCACTCCTGAGAAGGAAGAAAGGCAGAAAACATTGTAGTTCAGCATCATGGGATGACCAGGGTGGCCATTTCCAGATTTCCAAAAAGGACTTTTTTTATTTTCTTTTGCCAACACTTACCTTTATCATAAATTAAACATGTTTAATGAGGAGTTGAATTATAAAACGTTGTATATATATACAAAGTATACTTAGAAGTGTTAATTTTCCTAATATCACTATAATGTAATGATGGCTATTTTATACTAAATGCACTGTATATGTAACATGATACATACATTCATACAGTATAAATAAATAACTGAAAGAAATGAATACAGGCAGCCCTCAGGTAACAGCGGGGGTTCCATTCCCGGCTGATGCTGCTAAACAAAATTCGGCGATAACCACTAAAAACCTGCTTAACGGCTCTGTTAACCAGAGATTGGCGCTGCTAACCGGATATCAGCGCTGCTAACCTGAGAGCAGCACAGAAAATCCAGTGAACAGCATCACTAGACAAGCCCCTATAAAACTGGATAGCCATCAACTGATGCCCATGTTAACCGAGGGCTGCCTGTATTCAGTTTTACTCCTGATGGAACAATGTATTGTATGCTAACCAAATTAACTTCACAAACTAAATGAAGTAGCCTACTTATAAACATCCACAATGGCGGTCTATTTTTTGTATTCCGTCCGTCCCTTTACTTGCTATCTCCAAGTTTCCTGTTGGCCAGGAATCTTTTGTACATGGCTGGGCACTTCTGAGAAGTTGTTACAGATTTGAAGCTCTGCTTTCACTTAGTCTACTTACAGACGGTTGCTCTCTTTTCTCCAATAAGTCAATGGATATTGTGGCCTTCAGTTCTCACTGTTTTAGTATATGTAAGGTAACTTACATCATTCTTTTTAGACAGGCCCCAAAAGGGACAAATTAACATACTGCTTGAGGTGGTGCAGGAGGAAGGACAGAAGTGCTAAAAAATAGGACTGTCCTGCCTAAAGCAGGATGTCTGGCCAGCCTAGGGATAACATAATCTTACCATTCAACCCATACTCATGCCTAGGACATCCTCTCATCAGGTTTGACCTACACTTGGTCACAATCACAGAACTCTGAACAGACATGCTACAGAATATTCATACACAAAAACACAACCACCAAGCTTAGTCTCCAAAACTTAAGTTAGTATTGACAAAGTGAAAAGTAAGGGATCAGGTGAGGTGAGTGGTGAACTCACCCTAGGTCACCCACATACCTTTTAAATACCTTTAAAAGTTTCAGCATCTGAACGAGCTTGATCTTTAAGTGATACTGTTATATATGTTTCCGGCTAAAAATGTATTACAAATGTAATTAGTGTTCAGCTTATGTAGTTAAGCACTTAGTGTTTACACGAAGATCGTCTTTGTATATCTTTTGTGTATGTGCGTAGTAGTGATAAATAAACCACTATATAGGAAACGTCTCTTAAGAATCCTATCTAACATTTGGTAGCAGAGCTTCCGATCTGAATATTATACCTTGGATTTACCACTTTAACGGAGTTTGCTGTAGATTTCTACAACGTAACATCATTGTGAGGATGGAGTAGACTTTCCTCTTCACTGCTGGGGGTGTGGGGGATTTCCAGGTCATATGGGCAGATGCTTTTACTTTCGGCATGTTCCTGGCATTAAGTTTTTGTAGCATGAAGCTTGATACCTCGAAGTCGATCTGCTTGGATATTTGCTGCCGGAGGCATAGGAAGTGATGGACGGTTTGAAGAGTGAGCCGTTAGTATCATGGTCTTCGTTTGGATGAATTCGTAATCTCTCACCTGCCAAAGCTTGGGACTGTGCACTGATACTGGAAGCACATCGGGAAGTAAAGCTTAAAGTGGAAGAAACTTAATGAAGTAATGCTTTCACCTAGAAACACACGATGATTGTAATGTCAGTCTTTGCTTGGATGTGATAGCGAGGGTAACTCATGGAGAAAATCTGAGGGATTTCCGAACGGTATTAACGGCGAATAGCGTAATACTTGGAAGCTGTTCGTTTTCCCTGTAGTCAGTCCTTTATGTATAATAATTAATGTAATTTTGCACAGTTTGGCTTGGAATGATCCTAGATCTCCCGGTGGTGGTTTTTGCTTAAATATGTTTTCATTTGACTCTTCTGGATATAAAAGTGATGGTGATCTTTCTGGTGATATTAGTAAGCTGGAAAAATTTGGAAAAGTAAACAAGATTACAGGAGAATTTGATTTCTTAAAATGTAAGACTTGCAATGTGCCTATATGACCTGTTTGGTCATATAGGCACAGATGATGATTGTGTAAGAAAGACAAGAGCTAAGAAATTCAAGGATGAGGAAGCAAAGATTTTGATGGATCACTTCAGAAATATGACCTGTTTCAAGCTCAAGATGCTCACAATGGATACTAGAATATCTCAAACTGTGATGCGTGCGATGTGAATATGGGAACCAGACTGGATTACATTGTGCATATGGAGTCAACTCGCAAGACAAAGGTTGGTGATTCTCGAGTCAATGGCTCAGTGAAAAATGTTGGCTGTGTGTCCGATTTGACAAATGTGTTGACACAACAAACCGAGATTTTGTCAAAGCTTTTAGAATGAACTTCCAAAACGAAATCTTTTCCCGATACAACGACTCAGATTACAAAAGCCAAACTACCACCAATTTGGGTTGGACAAACCTTTGAAAGATTTAAGGTTGGAATTGAAGATTGGAACACTAATAACAAAGATAGTGAGTATAATAAATATAATGAATTAATTGAAAGCTTGAAGAAGAATGAGAGAGTTAAGGAATATGTGATTACAGTCGTAATAGATCGTACAGTTGACAGTTCTTTGAAGACCGTTCACAATGTCTTAGAGGTTCGGGTAGAGAAATATGCAAAAACTAGGCTGAAAAGTGTAATGACATTATAGAGTAAGTTCTTGCCTTTTCAACTGACAAATCAGAGTTGCGAGAAATTTCTAGATAAGTTCGAAAGTTTAATGATAAAGGCAGCTTATGAAGGAGGAAAAATAACTACGGATGAAAAGACCTGCCTCAAAGAAGTTATTGAAGATGGGTTGGAAAGGAAACCTGTTGATGAACAAAATGTTGTTCATAAATTGAAGATGGAATTTAGAAAGCTAAAAATAGAAAACAATAGATATTCAGTGGCAGTTAAATTTTTTGACAGCTCTTCTACGTTTTACACGGATAATGGAAGTCGTTACCATAATTGGAAGGAGTTTAAAGAATCACCAAGCTTCAACAGATATAGGAGGTCCATTCCGAATCCTGGATATTGGAGAACAGAATCCGGTAACTATAGAAGAGAACCTTCCAGAACGCAATCTAGATCATCTTCAAGAACACCTTTTAGATCATCTTCAAAAACACGTAACAATTCTGCAGGAAGATTCGATAGATCACCTAACTTTAGATTGCAATCAGATAAGAAAGTTAATGAAAGGTTAAAAAATCTTGAACAACGCTTTGAGAAGCTTATGAAAGAAATGAATGAATGAAAGGAATTGATAAAGAATGTAAATAATGTCAGATTTGTGTCCGAAGAAAACAAGATGTTGATTGGTCGTACTATGGAAGCGCACTTCACAAAAGAAGTGATTGTTGACACTGGGTGTCCTAAAACTCTCGTTGGAAGGGAATGGTTAAACAGATATCTCTGTTCAAATAACATAATGAAGGAGGATTTGCAAAGTAAGCTTTGTTCTCAGGATTTTAGATTTGGAGATGGACCGGTTTTTCACAGCACAGAAGTAATTAGTCTTCCAGTTTCACGGAAAGAAAAAGATACTGAAGATGGTTTTATGAAAATGTTGGTGGATTCATATGTGATTAACGCCAAGAATATACCTTTTTTGTTTGGGGAAAAAATGTTAGATAGGATTCTTAAGAGACTTTTCCTATATAGTGGTTTATTTATGACTAAGAATATACACAAAAAGATATACAAAGATGAGCTTCGTGTAAACACTGTAAGTGCTTAACTACATAATAAGCTTGTTAAAGGTCTGAACACTAACTACATTTAAAATACATTCGTAGCCGGAAACATATATAACAGATACTCCTTTATATAAGAGGAAGGTTTGTACACTTTGTAGGAACAAACATATCTCTTAGCTTAATATATAAATAAAGGATTATTTACTTATATAACATATATTTTCTGTTATTGATTATTTTTATTTCTTGCAGACCCATGTTTTCATAGTTTGCTTTGCTTTGGATAATCGTGCAAGCTTTGAGAATGTCTCTTCAAAATGGCTTCCAGAATTAAAACAGCACTGTCCAAAGGCATCAATAATACTTGTTGGTAAGTGTAGTTTAAGTTTTGTTTTCATGATACTATAATATATTTTTTCTCTCCTATTCAAGTAATCTCGATTGACAAAATAGTTCAAGAGCCATTCACCCATTCCAATTACTTTTATTTACATTCTATTCTAATGTACTATAAAGATGTTATTCCATGAAGCTTGGTAAAGCTAATCCATAGAAAGTCTGGTAAAGCTGCTATTTTCTTTCATGTTCAGTGAAATGGGGGATTTGAAAAAAATATAGTAAATCTCACACCCTCTATTCCCATGAGCCAACATCTTGAAGGTAGATGTCCCGATTGGTAAATCACTTGGAACTAATTGGTTAAAAATGGATTTGCTTCCATTTTGTTTAGTTAGGTTTTTTTTTTTTTTGAATTCCATGAATATTCTCGCATCCATGGATATTTTCACTGTTTGAATATGCATTTGTGGCAGTGTGAATTCATGTCTTAAAGTTTGGCATCAAGCAATTTTCATATGTTCTTACAGGGATATGAACCACCATATTTATTAAGTTAGTACGTATTCTTTGATGACTGCTGGTTCGGTTATTGGAGCTTGGTAACAGTATATATTGGTAATTATCATCAAGTAGATGAGTGGTGGTGTATTTCCCATTCAGGTGATAGTCAGCTCCACTTCTTCAGCTGTCATCATGATGTTGTTATAGATCCTGACATGCTTGCAAACCTTTTTATAACAGTATACTTTGATTTTGTTTGGTGGTTGTTCAGTATGTCAGCGATACTAGGTCAGTGATAGTTCGTGTTTCTCTTAGTGGCAAACTGTATCATTATATAAAAACAAAGCCTTCAAGTTTGTTGTGTGATTTCAGTTATACTGTACAGTGATGCTCAAATCTTGTGCGACACGATTCTTTTTGTATCGTCCAGATTCTCAGACTCGACATGAGGTTGCCAAGTAGTGTTAATATTTTTTTTTTCATTTCTAATGTACCTGTTGAAAAGTTTGCGAATTTACAGCTAGCACTATTTTCCTTATGGTAATATAAATATGATCCCTTTGGTATAATTCATAATCCATGTGATTTGAACTGATTTTTTTTTTTTCAAATTGCTTAGTTCAAAGTAAGGTGTAGTAAGGTTATCAGTACTGTCAATGACTGTGCGCTTAACATGGTCCTCGGGCTGGTCAAGGTAACCACTTCTGCAGCATTATAACAGTAGACCTAATAAGCTCAACAGTCATCATAACAACATTTTCAAGATAGGAATATGAATTACAAAAAGCTTTCTTTGAATGTTGAAGTTTTAGGCTGTGTTCTAGTTGCCTGGATGTTGCAAAATGATTTATAGACCTAAAAAATAATCTAAGCCCTCCGAGATGTAATCTCTGTTACTGATGAATTTATTTGTAGAGGTTACCTGTTTTCTGAGGAATAAAAGATAATGACGATTTTGTTGAGCTAATTAGGTCTACTGTTATAATGCTGCGGAGAAGATGGCTATTAATCGAAATATTATAAGTATTACAATCAAGGTGAATGGAAGACTTGTTTTTCACTTGGCTTAAAATATTATTTTCTTAAAAGTTCTTCTGCTCCCTTTTGTTGTATAATTTATTCTTTCATAAGGTAAATTGAAGTGCAAGAATGTATAGATAACTTCATTTGCTTTCTGGCTAGAAATTATTAATATAGAGATGTGAATGCTAATTGTAAAGTAATCTAACACACCTAGGCCTAGGAACAAAATTTTTTCTTGGGCAAAAGAATAATTGCATAGGCAAATACTTGCTAGCATGCCTTCATTTTTGGAGTATTTAAGAAATATAACCATTTTTTTTATGAAAATCCAAATACTCCTTTAACAAATATAAAATCAATGTTTTCAAGATAATTTCATTGTTAATACTCTTAGACCAATGTTACACTAAACTCGGTTTTTTTTCCATCTGTCCACCCGCTTATGGTGTGTACGTATGGTAACACTGTGTCCCGGGTTTCAGATAGTTACTTTCAGCTTACATTCAACAATTATAATAATATCCTATTCGAATATTAATGGTGTAATTCGCATACAATAAATTATTAAAACAGTTTCAGTTGCAAATGTACACTCAGATATCCTTTTATTTACCTAAAACTTACACATAGCATAACTATCGAAAGCCCAGGATGCAGTGTTACCATACACAAACACCACTGACGGGTGGACAGATGGAAAAAAAAACAGAGTTTAGGTGCACAGACACACTAATGGTTGCGTCACACACCACACACACCCCTCACACGTTTATATCAGTGGGCGCATTCTACTTTTGTATATACTACATATTTACATTTTTCAGTGTTGAGGTGAAAAAGCAATCAAATAGGACTATTTCAAATTTAATGCTGGCTTTGGAAGCAATATTAATGTTATAACAAGTTTTGTTTTTTTATTTAACATTTGAACTGAGGTTTGATGGTGACTTAGTTTTGGTTAAATGCATCCGCAATGTGTGAATGAAAGTTTTGAAAATGTTTCGTGTTTTTCTGAAATTTGGCTACACGTGACATTTTCTTAGTTTTGAATGGAAGGGCTTCCATTGAATTTGGAAATTTGTCTGAAACTGTCCATACGGAAATTCCCACATAAGAAGTCCCATTCTTTTATGTGTGCTTGGTAGGGACAATGCACGGTTTGGCAAGTCCTGAAGATGTAGTATAGGTGTCAAACATGTCAGTGCCTGATACAACTTTTGTCTGGTACAACTGCAGCTTTTCCTCATTGTGGGATATGCCCAGTGCAGCTTGTGCTTAGTGCCATTCTTTCCCCTTACTGAGTGAGACTTGGTGAGCATGTACTAATGTCAACCCGTGGCTTAGATTTCTGAGGCAGGGTGAGGTTACCCCTTTAAAAGGCTTAAAGATCCCTTTCACCCATAGGATATGTGGTTTGTTACATGATTTTTCTTCCTGCCCTCTGAACTTCGACTGAGAAACTGGAAGGGTAAAAGTGCTGAGAATGGATGAGGATGGTTCTTTCTTCTAGCATACTCCTGTAGCTGGTGTTTCTTTCTCAGTCTTTTAAGAACAATTTTTTTTTATATATAAGAAACTTACCCATTAATTACATAGCTAAAGTTTCACTTGTTCGGCAGTTAAAATTTTGAAATTTGCCGGTCGCACTAATTGTTTTGGGTAGGTGACAAGCCCAGCCCACTTTTGGGGTTGAGAGAGGAACAACACAGCTAAGAGCTCAATTTGTTTCTGATGGCTGTACATTGATTGGCAACAGTTTAAAATTCTGAAATTGATACTTTGCTGGTTGTTTCTCATTGATTTGGTGAAATATTCTAATATTGTTAGCTTTTTTGGCAGATTTATAGTGTTAGGTGTCCTTATAAACATTTGGTAACAAGTTAAATGTTTTTTCATGATTTTGACTACAGGCAGTCCCCATATCAGTGGGGGGTTTCGTTCTAACCGGGTGTTGATAAGCAAAAACTGCTATGAACCGAAACTTGGCAATTATGGTGCTTATGGCGCTGAGCTTCAGTTAATGGCGTCGATAACCGGTTAATGGCACCTCTGTTAGGTATGTTGTGGCGCCATAACTCTATTATCGGTACCTTATGGCGCCGATAACCGAAACTTGGCACGTTGTGGCACCATAAATCACCGATTGTATGGTGCTAGACAAGCGCCATAAAACCAGATCGCCATTACCAAAGTCCACCAATAACCAGGGACTGCCAATAATTTTTTACTTTTCATTATGTCGGACTCTAGTTCTCATGGATTTAGGTATTGCAGCAAAGGCTGCAATACAAGACTTATGAAAGAATCTTACAATTCTCATTCAACTGCAGGTTGTAGGGGACAGGTATGCTCTGCTGATCTCAGGCGTATGTAATGAATGTTTAGACTGGACAGATAAGAAATGGAAGACTTTACAATCTCATTTAAAGAAATTGGCTAGAGACAACAGCGTTAGGAAAGTGTCTGCTAGGGCAGAGACTAGTAAGTTTGTAGCAAGCCAGGAATCTTCTGTTACGAAATCTGATTCTAATGTTCCTGTTATTTCTGTGACACCTGTTCACAGTCCCTTAACTATCCCACCTTCTCCTTTGCTTGGATCTCACACTTCTGCTCCCAAACCCATTGCCAGCTTCAATTCGAGAGTTGTTTTGCTGTTCAAAATGATAATAGAGACCATGGCCCAGCTGGGCTCTTCAGTTGAAGTCCTAATGGATAAAATGAGTGATTCTGAGTGCCTGAATGCGCATAGTGCTAGTGAAGTGGTGGATCAAGTGTTAGTGGAGGCGGCGGCTGCTCGTCCCCTCAGTGCTCCCAGGCAAAGGTCACCGGCATACTCCCCTAAACCTGGGAGCCTAAGGGAGGTCGGAGGGTTCTGCCCACTGGCAGCTATTCCCTCTGTTCAGCTTGTTGATGAATCCCAGGCTGCAACCAAGAGTCATGGGAAAGGTCACTCGGTGGAGATTCATGATTTGTTGTCAAGTTTGGAGGGTCAAGTCCCAGACGTCAGTGGCGCTTCACAGACCAGTCACACCACTCGAGAGGCATGCAGGGGTAGAGACACAATCCCCCTCAGTACCTTGTAAGAAGCCCAGAGAGCCTCTTCCTTCTTGCAGTCATTGGGATAGTCCGGAATGTTTTTCATCAGGTCATCCTGAGCCAGAGGATCCTCCCTCACTGTCCAGGCGCATTTTTTTTTAAGCGCCTAGCTTGTGCCAAGGTGCCCGTGCTTCCAGCTGTGTCAGAAGATCCTTTAGAAATAGTGCTTAGTAACTCCTGGGCTCTTTTTGGCTCCCTAGCACCTGGCAGCAGCAGAGTGCCCACTGGTGCCCATATGTAAACATTCACTAGCTCCCAAAGGCCCTTCAGTGCCCGGCATTCTTTCAATATCAAGAGATGCTTCCTTTTTCTCAGCACTCAGCAGTATCTTAGGTGCTCAGGGGTGCCTGCTCTCCTGGTTTCACTGGTTCAACAATTTTTGTCTTCTTTTCCTTTGGCCAGGACTCCTACTGTTCACTTTCAGGTGCCCTCAATGACTGGCACACATAGACCCTATCCAGAATAAACTGGACTGTTTCCTGAGTCTACTCAAGAAAGCTCCCTTGGCCCTTCAGACTACAGCGCCTGTGTCGTTATCACCAGTTTCTTGGGAGGAAGAAGAGATAGTAGATCAAGAAGCTTCAACCCCTGCTTATGCTTCTTTATTAAAGTTACTGCTCTTGACTTTTCCAGGATATTTTTCTTCGGCTACTCCTTCCTCTCTAGCTTCTACTTTTTTTATGGATCCTCGTACCTTGGGCTCCACAAGGTTACCCAGTATGGTTTTGTCTTCTTCAGTGAAGAAAGCCTTTAATTAGATAGAAGGCTGGCTAGCAGAAAACAGGGAACAGGGCTGAGCAGCTTTCAGTTTAAATCCTAGATTATCTAGGAGGAGATACCTGCTGTATGCTACAGGTGGTGCTCCTTCCCTGGGAGTTTCTGCCTTCCTCCAGGGGGTCTTCCTTGGACTTGTAGATTCAGGACGCAGATTGGCATTCACCTCTGCAAAGATAATGCTCTCTGCATCAGAGTTAGCTCGGCTTTTGAGAAACCTCTTCAAGGTGTTTAGGTTATGAGTTTTCTAGATTGGGCAGTTGGTGCCTGGCTTGCAAGATCAAGGATTCTTCAGTTTTACACAAGGATTATGCTTCAGATTGGCTTGGTACTCTCTCCCTTGAGTTAGCTTTGCTTTACACAGCAATTGGCTCTTATGTATTCTCCCTTAGACCCTCACTATTTGTCCCCTCAGGCAACATTCCTGGGTATACAGTAGCCTCTGACCTACAGAAGAAGAGCATGCAAGATCTTTTAATGCATTCCTTTATGTGCTGTAGGGAGACAGTTCCTTCAGTTAAGGCAACACCTCTTCAAGCATAGCCCTTTTGAAGCAGTAGGCAAAGGCCCTTTAGTAGATCGTGATTTAGTACCATATTGCCTTCATTCTCCACTAAGAAGTCAGCTTCTAGATCTTCCACCCAAAAACGAACAAACTGTCCACCTTACTCAAGTTGGAGCCAGGCTCTGTATTTTCTGGGAGTGTTAGGAAGAGAAGGGAGTCGAGCCTTGGATAATCAGAGAGCCCCAGCGGCGTGGTTGGTATGGTATTATCATCAAACCTCGGTGGTCGCGGGTTCGATTCTCGGCCATTCCATTGAGGGGTGAGAGATGTGTATTTCTGGTGATAGAAGTTCACTCTCGACGTGGTTCAGAAGTCACGTAAAGCCGTTGGTCCCATTGCTGAATAACCACTGGTTCCATGCAATGTAGAAGCACCATACAAACAAACAAACAATAAAGGAGGTTTATGCTATCCCCCTTTATAAAGAAGCCTCCATTAACCAGCACACCTGTTGCATTGACAGCTTACTTGTCAGGCCCAGAGGTTTGCTGCTCTCTCAGCAGAAGTTTCAGCCTCGTCAGGAAGGGGGCAATAGAGGTGGTATAGGATATTTAGTCTCTAGGATTCTACAACCAACTGTTTGTAGTTCCAAAGGCCTCAGGAGGTTGGAGACTCATGCTAAATGTTAGAGCTCTGAATGCCTTTGTTCAGAAGACAAAATTCAAGATGGTAACAAATCAAACTGTCTTGTCATCCATTTGTCAGGGAGATTGAATAACATCCATCAACATGCAGGATGTCTATTTCCATATTCCACTCCATCCAGAATCTATGAAATTTCTCAGATTTGTTTTCGAAGGCAGGGTCGTCTTCTAGTTGAGAGCCTTATGTTTCAGCCTCTCGACAGCTCCACAGGTTTTTACCAGTTCTGGCTCCTCTCTCAAAGTGGCCACATCTCATGGGAATCACAATATCCCTCTTTCCTAGACGATTGGCTTTTCCAAGCCAAAAATGTACAGAGGACCTTCAAAGAACCCTTCTCCTTGCTCAAGAACTGGGTCTTCTCAGGGTCTTCTCATCAACCTACAGAAATCCAAGCTGGTTCCTGCTCAGAGGATTCTTTATTTGGGAATTTGGACAGACTCCTTAGAGTGTACAGGTTTCTCCAAGAGTTTACAGGTTTCTCCGAAATGAATAGTTGTGCCTGAAGACAATGAGAGAATTTTTAGCACTTGAATCCTGCTCAGCAAACAGATGGATGAGCCTTCTAGGGACTTTATCTTTCAAACACATTAGACCCCTTCAGTATTCTCTAAAGGCCAGTTGGGACCTATTATGGTGGAATTATGAACGAAGACTGATGGAGGAAAAGGCCCTCCACCCATTGAGCCCCAACCTAGACTACCAGTAGAGCTGGGGCTCTCCACTTTTAGTCACTTGGATTATGCATAAATAACAACAATAAACTTTCCCTTTCCCCAAAAATGGATCTACAAAATCCAGATGAATTCTTTGCCAAAAACCACTAAGCCCCTCCTATGAGTAAAGAGGAGCAAAAAGGTTAGTCTCTGAGAGTTTGACAAGCTGTGCATCCCAGGACCAAACTTTCTATATCTGTATTTATTCCAAGCCAGCAAACATGCAGTAAAGCCAAGGGTTTTGTTTTAATAATGCCTTGATGTCCTGAATGTATAATTCCATTAAAATTGCCTAATGTTATGTCAGTGGTAACACTACACCTCGCTCCCAAAATATGCAGTCATCTTCAGCTGTTAATTCCAGTTTTTTCACACATAAACATCTTTACTTCCTCTTCAACAAAGTGAGGCCAATCAACATATCTTCATATACTTTGATAAAATATGGTCTCCTTTTTGTTGTGGAATGTATGTCTTTGGAATTTACAGGGATTTTGTGTCTGCCTAGTATTAAATATTGAAGACTCATCTTTGATCTTCAACCTCTGATCTGAATCTAGGTAAAGTCTGTCCTTGCATATTTCTGTGATGCACATAACTTCATAAGAGTATGCAGATAAAATAATAGTATAACATTGCAACAAAGTAGGTGCCTGAATAGGCAATGCACCCTTAGTACTTAATAGTGCTAAGAGTTTTTGAAATTTTCCATCATACAAATAAACATATTGGTGAAAATATTTGACACCATTAACAAACAATAGGACTGCCTCCTCTTTCAAACAAAGAAGAAACAGGCTGCTCAAGTTATTAGGCTTCCTTTACTACTAGGAAATAAATGTGATATAGCCACAATGCCAAAGGAAGAAGAATAAGATTGAATTTTTATAGAGGCTATCAACATTACAATGAACAGGTACCGTGGTATGAGTATTAGTATTTTGAATTTAATACACTGACTTGTTAAAAGAACCTTCTTTCTTGGTTGCTCTTAATCATTTCTTTAGTTACATAAGGTTTCCAGTTTGCTTTAGATTTAACCTTACCTGGAAAAATTTAATCCTTCCTGTCTAACAATGTAACCTTAATAATCCTGACAAAAAAGAGAATTTGTCATTTCTTGATTTTGAAATGCTTCCCTTCAGTCACTCTCGTACCATTTTAGAATATGCTCGGCATTAGAATGGACACTGATCAAATATCATCCAAACAGGTACCTAAAAGTTTTTTCTTCTAATTGCTCTTAACCTCCTGAAAAACTCACTTTTAAGAAAATTTGCCATCCATTCAAACTAGCACATATATCAGATGGTTTTGGTAATGGATGACAGGGGGTCCAGGAGAAGACCCTCGTGGGTCTGTGACGCAATGAAAAAATTAATATTTTTTCAACTTCAGAAAAAATTGTGGCTGTTTTTGCCAATTTTACTTTGTATTGAATTTAAAACAATAACAAAATATCAAAAATATTTTATATATTTACTTACTCTTACTTTGTGCATGAATATGCAAATATTAAATGTACTATGTTGTACTGGGTATCCTGGTATGGTAACAATCACTTTATTTGGCTGGGGTCCTCGATTGGGACTCATCATGTCTGGGGGTCCTTGGTATGGTCAAGTTTGGGAACAACTGCGATACAGTATCTAGATGCCCAGTACATACTACAATTGACCTGTTCTAATATCCCATTTTCTACCATACCATGTAGTTTCTTAAATACTTCCTTTCAAGGTACAGTATAGAATGTTGTTTCAAGTTTGGGATTTCAATTGTGTGATGAAATAAAAAATAAAATGGTCCAAGATTATGAAGCATTTTGGTTGCACTTTACCTTACTGGCTAAAACATTAGTCATACTCGGTGTTATATTATTAATTTTAACCAGATCACAGATCTCATTTATATAGCTCTCACAGACTGGCTGTTTAATATTGCAAAGATCCTTGTTTATTTTATTAGTCATAGCTTATTGTTATTAGTACTAGTTATATCAAGAGTAATTCTGGTTCACATAACTGTTTCCATTTACGGTTTTTGCTAAATTTACTTGCAGCAACTTCCAAAACCAAGGATGGTTTATGCTTAGCCTCAATGTATAATTTTCATTCTTTTACTGGTTAGATAATTATTAAGTTTTAATTTTTTCTCAGGTACAAAAAAGGATGTAAGAAATACAACTGTTTTGACTCAGAAAGATGGGAAGAAGCTCTGTAAACGATATAGTCTTGCAAAATATGTTGAATGCTCTGCCAAAACCAGTGAAGGTGTGCAAGATGTCTTCACCTTTGCTACAATGGCTGCCATTGGATTAACTCCAAAACCACGACAGTGCACCATTATGTAGTATTCAACAATGCATCTACTCTTGGAATGGGAATCAAATCTTGAAAATTGGTTTTTATTTTTGTCATTAAATTGCTGTGAAACTCCTTATTTATGTGTTATGTATATTTTATGATATTACTTATAACCATAAACAACAGAAAGCACTGTAGCATATGTAAATAGTTCATCTCAAGAAGTCATTTGAAATGCATGGCGTCACCTAGATTTATTTGCATTCCAGATGAGCTTATGTATAGATTTCACACCACTTTCAGGTTCTTTGGTTTTATGCTTGTCAGTCAATTGACCATAATAAAATGAGTCGGTCTAATAATCTTGCGTAGTAAGGATTTTCAAGGAGGTGCAGTGATGAAATTTTGAAAATCTCAGCGGAATTACAATGTAATGGTGCAGTACAACTGGAGTGCATCGTGTTAAAATGTGATGATAGTTTGAGTACACTTTTGGACTAAACTCATTACTTGATTTAATAATATTCAAGTTTTATAGCAATTTTAGCTATGGACAATTTATGGGTTTAGTCTAACTTTTAAGAGAATATTTTTGTTATTAAAGTTTTGGTCATCAGACATGGTCGTACTGATGAAGACTTGGTTAATGATTATTCAGAATTTGGTATTGCTGTGTAAACCATGGATATTTTCAATATATATGTTCATATTTGCAAAGTATGCAGGATCATCTTTAATGTAAGCTTTTAATTTTGATTGTAAATATGGAGAAGCTTTAGGGAAAGTATATTATTAATGGTATAATGCACAAACATTAGATGGTAGCAACTGCTTCTATAATTGTAAATATCTGGAGAAGAGTATTTTTATGATGTTGAAAACATTCTGTTTAGATGCAATTACTAAAAGAATTTTGCATAATGGCACATTTTGATTACTGCTCATGCAGGCAAATGCTTTTTTGTGAAATACTGTTAACCATATATTATTACCCCTTTTTAGTGAAGTTTTACTGTATTTACAGAACATGTTTTTCAGAGGCCACACAAAGAGTACCAGTAACAAATTTAATATTAGGTGCTTCCATCAATGAAATTGACTGAAGAAAGTACTATCCAAATCCATTTGGAGCTTCCAATTTTAATTTCTAGAATGGTTCTATAAAACTTACAGAAAAATGTGGGCGAGTGAATATGAAGCATGAAGAAAACAACAACTTTCACAGAAAAGTATTTTCACACGATATTGTTTAACAGTGAAGTAAATCCAATGATGCATACCAGGACTTTCGACTATTCTGCAATTTATACATAAGGATAACGTAAATCTTGATTTCCTGTTTGAAGCATTGTCAATTCTGGTCAGGTGTTTAGCAGTATTAGTACCATGATACTGGAGGGCCATAAAAAATTTGCAGTTTGAAATCGAAGAGATATTTCCTTCAGGTTTAATTTTTTAAAATTCCAGTCTTCTTGAAATGAAACAAATTTTATCAGAATGATGAAGTGTGGTTGTACTTTCAACTGTTCAGAACTTGCTTGAATGTTGCAAAAATTTTAGATTTGTTTGGTGAAATTTTAATTTTGTCTCGGCACATTTTGGGGTTTATGTATTATGTATGAAAATTTGCCAAACTGTTTAACAAATTGGTTAAAATATCAGAACAGGTCAGTCTGCAAGAAGTACTTTTGACAGTCGAGTCACTGTTCTAAAATTAGTTGAGAATGGGAGCAAGGTAAAGCTATAGAAGTTGTGGAAAGCAAAGCAAATAGGTCCAAAGTGGTTCTGCAGAGATTCTCTAGCATTTTGTAGTGTTCTGTGCTCTGTATATGATGGTAAACCCATGTTCTGTTTTGTTTACTTTTTAGATCAAGTGTTTCAAGTCATGGGCACCTGCAGCATATTTTCCAAGGGGGTGGGACAGATCTTAATACATACATAGATAGTTTCCAATATCAAGCAGACAAAACACTTTTGACCCTTTGAACTAGCAGGTTAATTCCAAATACCAGGGTCAGTGCTTGAGATGAATGACACCCCAGGGTATGTATGCTCGGCGTACATCATGATAAAATCAATTTGAACAAAACTGATATCATGGAAAAGGTAGTTGAAAAGTTTGGTAGTAACCACAGGTTACAGTTCCTCTTCAAATGAACAGTATATTCTTTCAGTTTAAGTAAGTTATCCTTATTATACTGTATAATTATATTTATATGTATATATACATTATATATATGTATGTATACATTATGTATGTATGTATGTATATTATACATAGATACATAATTGACTTATGTAAACTGAAAGAATATGCAACAAATTGGAAGAAAAACAAAGTGATGTTAAATGTATACTATATAATAAACAATTCTCATTTAAAAAGATTACTGTGGACCCCCCCCCCCCCCCCCCCCCGTATTCGTGTTCTTGAGATTTGTGGATTTCTCTATGGACTATATTTACCCATTATTTGTGGGAAATTTGCATATTCATGGTATTTTTTCTATGAGAAATATCCTCGAATTGCTGTATTTTCATCATATCAATTTTATGATTAAATGCACTTTTTTGTGATAAAACTGTTAAAATAACCAGCCATTTTTACTGGGTTTTTCTCAAGTCTGAGCTAACAAAATAGGCAGTTCTTAGCATTTTTATAGGAGTTCTAAGTATTTGCGGATTCTAGCTATTTGTAGGGATATCTGGAACGTATCCCCTGTGAATATGGGGGTTCACTGTACCTTTGTAAATTTAAATCAGGAAAAATTGTTAAAAAATGGGGAACAAAACTGGGATAAACCAGTAATGGTTTCTTATTTAGAAATCATACCTTCATCCATTCAACATCACTGCCTTTTATGGTGAATGGGGCAAATCCTACTCGCATGCTGTATGATACCACTTTCTCTGTGCCTATGGTTTAGACATCTTTTTGTGCTCTGATTAACTTTCAAGTAGGTATGTATGGTGTTTATTCTCCTTTACCTCACTGGTGGGGTGGGGGAGGTTTTCGCATGCAGGGGTAAGTGGCCAGCATGTGCTACCTGACAATTTCTGACCCAGGTGCAGGTGTCACTCTTCTTAGGCGATACCCCAACATTGTTGACAGCTTTACTAGAGTACTGACAGACACTTCCAACCTTTGGTATTTTGAGTGACCTGTCTTACACTGCTCTTTCTGTTATAGAATTCCTTAGTGTTGAGCTTCCTGTACCATTCATCTTTCCTATGGAGTGTAGCCAAGGAATAAAGACTTGTTTGTTTGTATGGTGTTTTTATGTTGCATGGAACCAGTGGTTTTTCAGCAACGGGACCAATGGCTTTATGCGACTTCTGAACCGAACCATGTCGAGAGAACTTCTATCAGCAGAAATACACATCTCTCACACCTCGGTGGAATGCCCGAGAATGGGACTCGTGGTTAACGAGGAGTCACGCCAACACCATTCCAACCACGCCACTGAGCCGCTCAGAGTAAAGGCTTGAGGACAGAGGAAGATGAACTGCAAGAGCATATCTTTCCCACCATTGATACCCCAAAGGACATTTTGCAGTATGCACATACGGACAACCTCTCTCCTGGAGAAACTTAAAGAATTTTCTTCCTTCTCAGTTAGAAGCCATGTCCTTCCAGGGAGAATCGTGGTTCAACGCTTACTGACTTTTTTGTCACTTGACTCTCCTCTGCAGATGAGAAGGTTAAGTTCCTGAGGTGGTTGGTGTCAGGAGGGAAGGCATTAATTTCCCTTTTGGACTGAAGTGCAACCTATGAGCAAACTTTTTCTTGATGTCTTGTCTATGCTCTTCTGACAAGTTTCAGCTATAGCGTAAAAAATTTAAGAAGAGCGACTAGCCATTTTCTTCGGACAATATGCTGTTGCCATGTCTACCTCATCCTTGAAATCCAACCCGTATCAAGAGAAGCCCTTTTCCTTTGGGAATATTCAAATCCATTTTTAAAATTGCTATGAAACTCAGGTTTAACCTTCTTTCTTCACATTTTGATATTGTTTATTTGTTACTGTACTTGTATTCTGAGTTTGCTCATAATGGATTTTTTAATATAGTATGTAGATATATAATGTATATAAAATTCAGAGTATGTGAAAGCATGAGAAAGAATGCAACAGCTATTAGACCCATAATATTTCCATTTGATGTGCCTATTAATTTTGAAACTTTTTATTTTATTTTATAAACAATTTTCTTTTTTACATCATGTATTTGCATTATTATTGCTTTTCCTTTCTTGGTGAGAAGTCAACTGAGGGATGGAGACTTGTTAATATCCTTGTCTGTTGAAGAAGTTTTGTGCAACATTCTGAGATTGTAAGATGGCCACTTTGTTGAGTTCGGCGACAATGTTGGTGATGCTGGCATGTAAGTGGGCTCTCAACTATTGAGCTGTCTGCCTCAGACATTGTATGTCTAGGAGGAATAATTTGGTGGACCAGGTAGGGTGGTTAGTTGGGACAGTTGGGTTCCTATCTTCTTGTGCAGAGGAAGGCCTCATGAGATTTTGAGAACTCCAAGGGATCAATTCGTTTGCCACAAGGTTTACGTGAAATTGCTGGTATAGTATTTTGTTCCCCTGTTCCAGTGTCCAGGCCAAATGCCTTCCAGCAGCTCCTGGCCCATCTGAGTGTATTTTTTTTTTCCCCTCCTATCGGTCTGATTCACCTTCATTTCTTTTCCTATCAGTCTGATTCACCAAGTGATCAACCAAGTGTTTGTCACTCCAAATACTTGCTCCTTTTTGCTCTGTTATTCTGTTCTGCTAGTTCTTCTGGTTGAGGTGTCCAGAGGTTTCCCTTTTGACCCACTCTTCTATGATATCCACGTTTTGAGGTAGCCTCAACTATACGAACCAGGGAATGGACATCTCTTGTTGCTATTGTAGATGGTTCTCTTTCCAATTGGACTTCTCCAAATCTTCCAGACTTGCTTGTCGTCTTCGTTGAGATAAGCTCCTCTGTTATTGCAGTGAAATCTATTGTTCTGACTTGAGCTAGGTCTTTTGACTGAAAGGTTTGGACCTCACTTCCTCAGTAGAGTTACTCATGCCTCTCACTCACTGTTGCTTTTGTAGTGTTTTACCTTCCAGACTTGTTTTGAGATTCTCATCTATTGACAGATTGCATCACCTCTTTTATCTTGCCTAGCTGTCAGAGGTCTGGAGATTCTTCTCCTCTGAGAATTTGTTAATGGGAAGTAAGGTGAGATACTTTTGTGCCCAGTGCAAAAGGCATGCAGTGCAATCTAATGAAAGAACCTGACATCTTAGGCCTAAGGTTCAGGGTTTCTTCGTAATACTGTCAGACATCTAAGGTGGTGTCTAAGAGTACCTTTTCATTCTGGCTTAAGTGAGACAATCAACCAAATGTTTTGTCCTGCAAAAAGGATTATCATTCAGTTTTGGTAAAAGATCACAAATCTGGGGCATTTGTCCATCCCTAGCCATTTGGAGAAAAATTTGGGGTTCACAGGTAATGAGGGCAGATGTCCAGTGGCACCCGACTGCCTTCACTTCATTTTACCTGAGGGACATGGCCCCCCAAAAAACCAGGTCATCTATGATACTCAAATGGCATAATGTTGGAGGCTAAATAGGGATGACTTGAAAGCTTAGCATTTTCAGATGGAGATTCAACTGGCGATCGAGTTTATTGACTATCTTTGCATCTAAGGAGTGAGTCTCCTACATATAAAAGAATATAGTTTGCCATAGAAACAAATACCAAGTTTTCAAGTTATTGTATTTTTGTAGGTATGAAACTTGGAGCTTTCTATAATAACCCTCTCTCAGCCACACCCTTCGTAGCTCGATGCTCAAGTAAAAAGTGCCGGCTTACAGCAGGCAGTGGGAGTTACCCAGCTCACCTGCCTACCTCCAATTACTGCATAACTAATGGAAATGGTTATTTAAATTTGATTTATTGGAAATGGTTATTTAAATTCGATTACCTTAACGAATTTAAACCACCATTTCCAGCTCACTGTGAAGAAGACTACTTAAAAAGGCTGGTGTGCATAACTTAAGAAAAATACTAATTACTTGAAGCATTTGTTGCATCAAGATACTGCTACATGTCAGAAAAAGCCTTTATTTATTTAGTAACAATTATATATTTTAAATGTATTTTGTGTGGCTGGTTATTTACATTTCATGGTCTAATCTGTAATGCATGTGAAGTCTAATATAGTATTTACTTCACATATGAAGTTCTTAAAAGGGGTAATCCATAAGCCTATCATCATTCCTCAGCAACTTGACAAGGTTGCTGGAAAAATGTATAATGGTTTAATAATTACTGTTTCAGTAAATGTTATACTTTAGTGTATTTTAATGTTGTGTCGGCATTTCGTTTACAATTTTTTTTCTTCAAATTTTCCCCTTGTAACTAGTCTGCCGTTCCTGGAATTCACAGTATGTAGTTATTGAAACAAAAGTCACTGTACTGTCTAAATTTGCAAAATGAATTATAGTACCCTCAGAAGATTTATTAAAGCTTTTAATTTTTTTTTTCTACCATCATATTGTCTGAATTTGCTTCAGGAATGATAGTACCCAGGAAGATTGATTACAGCTTTCAAATCTTATTTTCTATTAATAATGTAAAAAAGAAAAAAAGTGAAACACAACAGTGCCTTAAGGTGTATGTATATAATAGTGTGATTATTTGGTAAAAAGTGTGATTATTTGGTAAAAATGTTAAAATATCAGAAGAATAACTGATATAATGAAAATCAGGACTTTAAGGTACTCATTCATGAATGACTGAAGAAATATTATGCATGATAACCCTATACCAACAACAATATGTTGAATATGACATGAGAATTTATAGATAATTTGTAAACTGGTTAGGCATCGTTATACTTTATTAAGTAGTGGACAAGTGTTTGTCACAACAGACCTGTTGTAATAAAGTAAGAAATAAGCTCTTGTTAAGAACCTTGTACAAGCGCTTCATTAAAATGTCTTTCTTAGTTTTCATTTTATTGGGAGTAACTGTTCCTAATGCACATTCTGATTTTTGATTGGTTAGAAAATGGTAAAAGAAGAAGAAAATTCCAAACACTGAAATCAGTAGTACACTTTTACAATAAAAGTAAAGCTGAAAAGCCAGCTCATCTTGTTGTGATAGAAATAAACCCAATTTATTAAACAGTATTTTATTTAAAACTTAGTTCTACATAACTCCTCCTTTAATTCCATGTCCAATACCCTTCTTTTCTTGGATAAGTCGAGTAATTATGAAAATTTTTAAGTATGATATATGTTTTAAATTTAGTTTACTCCAGCACTGAGGTCAAGAAAATTTTTTTAGCTTGGAATAAAAGTTTATGAGAGTACTTTACGAGCTTTTTTCCTAAGCAAACTATCTTACACTTACGAGCTATACCACGACTACTTTTATGTCAGTCACTCATGACAATTTTCACTCTTACAAAAACAATGTACACAATACTTTCACACACACTTAAATAAATACACACAATCTTTTATCACCAATAATGTGGTTTCAGTGAATATGAAGTAATGCTTCACTTGCTCCTCCTCCCTCCTTATTTTTCTTCTTTTTCTTTGGCTGTGGAGTATCTGGAGCATCTGTGGTTTCTTCGTCCATTGCATCGAAGGCATAGTCAACCAACCACTTCTCCAATAGCTGCTCAAAAAATTCTTCTAGTATCTTGGCATTTTGATAAATTTCTGTATCTTTCTGTAAAGAATAAAAAAAAATCACTTTAGTTATCTGGATACTTAACTTTTGTAATAATTAGCCTATCTGAACCAACAATTTTGCACTCAAAGTAATGAGAAGGAATGCATTTTATTCATGTAATTAGTAAAATTCATACACTATTAAAAACTAATGTATTCATAACTTCACTGAGCTAAACTTTCTTTCTCAAATGGAAGCAGCTAAAACCTGATTGGCTGGCTGGTTGCCATTGATATCTGGTATCCAGTGACTGCATTCCACTTCTGTTCTATTTATACACATGTGATGGCACTAAATTTGAATGTTACCATGGTAGTGATTCTTTGACTGCTGATGGCAAAAAATACTCAACGACTTGCTTTATATAATTATTTCTTCTTGAAAACAAGAATTTAACAATTTTAACTAATAGAGTGGTATGAAAAATCTCACACAATGTGTCGTAGTGATGAAATGCATACTGCAACTTATGACGACATCGTAACAATAAAGAACAACCCTCTCCAAATCGATATGATGAAATGAAAATAAAGACTAAAACATTTCATCATATCGATCATGAATAGGGTTGTCCTATATTGTCACGATGTTGTCATCAGTTTGCAGTTGCACATTTGATCACTAAGACACACTGTGGGATTTTTCAAACCACTATATTAAAGTTAAAATTGTTAAATTCTTGTTTTCAAGAAGAAATAATTATATAAAGTAAATCATTGAGTATTTTTTGCCATCACCAGTCAATAATCACGATCATGGTCTTAATTGTCCCACTACATATTTTATTATTGATGATAATTATCTACAATCATTTAGCAGTGTATTAATAAATATAAAACTATGATGAATAAATATAATGAAAAAAAGGGGGAAAAATGTTCTTGCTACAGTATGACATTTGATTATGCTCTTGCCCTCTCAGTTCCAAATTCCAAAAAATTCCAAAAAATGAAACACATCTGGCCCCATGGATTTCAGATAAAAGGATTGTGTACCTGTAATTATTGTTTCCCACCCGGTGGCACTGGAATGTTTACACTTAGTCAGAATTCTTCACAACCGCCCACCAAGATGTGTGGAAGCTAGATGGCTTTCCATTGTAACAGTAGGTAAGTATCCAAATAATTAAATTTCGACCTTAATAATCTGCATTCCATGGCCTGAGAACTCCCATGGTTGGGAAATTTTTTGTATCACCCACCATTAGTTACTTAGCAGCTTTTCAGAACAAGCTTACTCCGTAAATACTTATTTCCGAAACAACGTTTTGTGAACCTCATGTAAGAAAAATATATAGCATACAAGGGAGCTGTAATCTGCATATATTATTTTCTGATCTTGTTTATCATGTGATTATTAAAACTTGTCCAAAAATATGATTTCATTGTATGTCACGTACAATGCGAGATGTACAGTGGACCCCACCCCACCCATACACGCACTCACGTATTGGCAGATTTCTCTTTACAACATATACCCCGATTATTTGCGGAAAATTTGCCTATTCACAGTTTTTTTCAAAGAGAAATATCCATAACTTCCTGTTTTTTTTTTTTTAGTTTTACCAATTTCATCATAAAATGCACTTTTTGTGATAAAACTATTAAAAAAACAGGTATAAATTTTTTTTGTAAGTTGTTCATGAGTTTAAATAACAAAATAGGGATTTTTCAGCATTTTTATGGGGGTTTCAACTATTTGCAGATTCTAGCTATTCATGAGGGGGTCTGGTATGCATCCCCTGTGAATCCCCTCTATTTTCAGTAGATTACACAATGCTTAGCTTTCTTTGCCTGTCTCAGTTTTGTTAGATGTCGTTGATAATGCATACATCCGAGTTAGTGTTTAACTAATAAATAGGCCTAGAATCTAAAGTCCATTAGGTTAAATGCAAATCTTCATACATTAATTCAGGCTTACCAATATTGTGACTTATCAGAATTCATCACTATTCCTTATAACATAGACCACTTACTAATGTGTGCAAGACATTGGTATAAACAGCAGCACGTACTGACAAACAATCGAATCGAGACATTCGTTTTCTGATGTCAGTTAACATAACTAACACACCTTCATTAATGGTTGCATTACAGTTGTTGACTTGTTAAAAGTTTGCCAATTTTAACGACTTCCATAAATAAACGTAAAATAAATCTTTATTCATCTTTGACTCAATTGAGAGGAAGAGGCAAAAGCAACATCCGATACTGGAGAAACCACACCTTTACTTCATTTACATTACTACAATTATAAGGTGCATTTTTAAACCCAGCATCAATTATTTACGGAAGCAAACAAATCTCTAAAATGTGTTTCATTTAGCAACTAATGGCTATGATGTTATCAGTAAAATGCAATCAGCTGATGATTTTAGGAATGTAAACATTCTCAGAATGCAAATGTCGCCAGAACACTACGTTCATAAATTATAATACAGTGGAGCCTTGGTTTTCGTACACAATCCTTTCTGGAACTTCGTATGAAATCCGAAACGTACAAAAACTGAAACAATAATTCCCATAATGAATAATGTAAATACATTTAATGCGTTCCACATCCCCAAAAATATATTATATAAAAATAAATTTTAAAGGGAATAAATGCAGTTTTACATAAGAAAACAATGGGAAATAAATATAAATAAATAATGAACATTTAACATCATTCCTATTTTTATGGAAGACACTTGTTAGCGTATGGAAGACAGAGAGAAGAGGAGGACGAGGACTTCTCTTCATTTTTTACTGGCACTATCTGGGATTACTTCCCCCTTTGGTTTTTACTAGCACTGGGACCACCTTGAGTCACTAGACCCCTGTCACAAAACAAAACTGTCCAGAGACATTTGTTTCTGGCATCTCTTTAAAAATTTGCCTTAAGTAGAACACTGCAATGTCATTTCAAGATGTTGGAGACATGGATTACAACATCTTTGTTGGGATGATAATTCTCCACAAAGTCTTTTACATCACTCAACTTTGCATACATGTCCTTAATCACTTAGGTAGGCACATTAAGTATGCCCATTCGTTTTCTGAATTTTTCAAACCGGCCTCACATTTACTAACAACAGCAGTTGAAAAGAAATAAAAGCAGTAGATTTTTAGGTTTTGCTGAAAATGAAAGTCAGAAATGTTTTAAGGGCTGGAAAACAATGAAAGGTACCAGATCAGAACTTGATCGCGCATTTAGTTTACACACTCATGAACCGAAGGTGTAAGCATTTCCTGGGAGATATTTAAGGAGCAGGCCTGAATTTTCAATAACTAAAACCTAATGAATGACAATGATTACTCATAAGTTTTGTTCTACTTTTGGGAGCACAGCACTATATATGTGGAATGAGCTGGCTTGACTTATGTGGTCTGGCTGTGGTCTGGTCGCAAGGGAGCTGTTTTAAAAGGTTGGACAGTAATTTCATCTTAATTTTTATTTAAGAATGAACCTTATCTACTTATAAATTTGCCTGACTAACAAACTGAATGAGGATGGGAAAACTTAAATATACCTCCCTGTTGTGTGATCCTTCCTAGTAAGTACTGTTGTCAGATAATAGAACCACAGGAGGGTTCAAGTCTGTCCTGGTAAACCTTTAGAATTCTAACCTGACATAAATAAAAAGCCTACCAAAGTATAGTTGAATTAGGTGCAGACACAAATTGGGAAAAGCTTCGCTTCTATGTCTCTGCTATTATTAGAAGAGGGAGGTTTCGACCAGAACAAAGCCCAATGAGTTTGAAGCTCACTAATACACTTTGACACTGCAAGAGCTAATTGAAAAGGTTTTCAAAATTCTTAAGAGCTGCCTTATCCAAAGGATCAAACTAAGATAATGTTAAATCCTTAAGGGCTACATCCAAATTCCATAGTAAAACCTGATAGGAAGATTTTAAGCTTCCTACTCAAAAGATAAAAAATTTCTTTCAAAATTACATCTTGAGCTATATTCCAGTTAGCATGATACAGAACTTCAGATGCAACATAAAGTGACATCCTTTGATCACTGGGACAAAAAACTGTGTACCTGAGATGCCAATAGAACTTAGTCAGGATATCTATAGCATATGAGTGCTGGATATCCCTCTGGGCCAGCACCAAAATCTATAAACCAACCGTTGTTGTACATTCTGTCTAAAAGTGGAGGACCTTCTAGACTTGAGGAGTGCTTCCCTGGCCACTCTAGAAGAGCCTCAAGCTTGTAACAGACATTTGACAATCCACACGCTGTCAGAGGCATGTAAAAGTTGGATGAGATCTTCTCAAATAAGACTGTGTGAAAAAAGATCTCCTGAATTGCAAGAGGAACATCTACAGCCAGGAGAGGAAGTTTGGGAAACCATTACCTTTGGGGCCACCCAGGCACTATCAAAATCACACTTGGGTTCTGCAAAGCTTGCAATTTGTTGAGTATTTTCCTAAAAAACAGCAAACAGAGGAAAAGTGTAAAAGGTCTAGATTTGACCACTTGAAAGAAATTGACTGCCCATGCCTGAAGATGCTGGCATAGAGGGCAGTAAAGAAAGTGTTGCAGTCAAGACACAAATTGATCTTTTGGTCTCCAAAAATCACAACTTCTGCCAGACCTGTGGAAGAAGCGACCATTCTGATGGAAGACCTAGCAGACATTTATCGACATTGACCAAAATGCTAGTCATTAAATAATCCTTCACCCTTAAGATTCTCTACAATGAACTGGCGAGAACTAACCCATCATCTAACTAGAGGAGAACTCTGATACCAAGCAGATGACTCCATCCTGATAAAATCACTAACACAGGTGAATATTTATGGTGCCTTTACTCATACCATAACACAGAGCTTAGACAACAAAGCATAGATACTTCTTCGACTGAGGATGTACTGGGATGTGGAAGTACGCGTCCTACATATTGATAGAAAGCATCCATTTGCCCGTGCGACTGGCCACTAGGTCCAAACTGAATGATTCCATCAAAAGGTGAGTAAATTTACAAACTTCAGACTGGAAATGTCAGATACTGATCTTCAGCTCCCTCCCTGAGATCTTGCGAACAAGAAAGTTGATGGTAAAACGTTGTTGACTAGATTATGATTGGCTCAATGGCCTCATGCAAAACAAATGTCTAATCTCCCCCTCTCAAACTTGAAACTTTTCCATGTGAAGAAAGTGGAAAGAGAAGGATATCGGGAATGTCAACAGGGTTGGAAAAAAAAAAGTACTAAATATCCTTTCCTAAAAGCCATCACTATCAAAGTTCTTGAAGCTTTGCCAGACACTTCAAAAACTCAGCACATGGCTTTCAGAGGATCCTTACAGCCTACTTGAACTGAGAGTTCAAAACATCAGTTATGGCTGCAATTGCAATTCTTAATTTGAATGTGAGTCTTGATCACTTACTGAAGCAGAACTCGAGAGTGGTTTGGGATATGTATTCTGTGGGGAACTTTCCCATGTGGAACAGGATTAAGGGTAAGAGCCTTGAAGGAAGACTTCAAAGCTAGTGCCAAGAGTTTTCTAGTCTCCTAATTCAAGAAATCTTAGACAATGCTTATACCCTTCGGGGTTAAAGAGACAGTGATCTTTAAAACAAAGTTGTAAAAACAATAAAACATTCCTACTTTAGCTTTGGAAACAGGTCTATCAATAAGTGGTGCCCTTTCAGGACTAACATTTATAAAACTAGTACTATCATCATCATTTCTTATGTGATCTACATTATATGCATTTACATACATATATTTTTCTTATAGTAATCAAGCTGTCTTGCTAATGAAATACCGACTACAAAAGTACTTCCATCTCACAAATAGGCCAAAATACCTTATCAATTAGAGGTCTTCACTTGCATGGCACAGTAACTTAAAACTTCCATGTTCAACAGAGGAAGGTGAAAACCTGATAATGTATCAATATGCTACCACAGCTCTAAGCAGCTTCATACAACTGGAAACTGATGCAGTGGTATTCTGAAAACCAGCTTTAAGTGATACACTTTTGATATTGCCTCAGTTGGTTGGTTCCTAAGCACTCCCACAAACACACTACACAGTGTATGTTAGGTGCAGAAGTATTTCAATTTTAACACTTTTACCAGCTTCCTCTTTTGACTATTATCTTTTTCTAAATGTTACTGACTTTGCAAGAAAAGTACCTAACAAGTATCAGTTCTAACTTCTTGTCTTAATAGGAGCTGAAGGTAGAACAATGCAAACTATAAATTGCTTAAAACTAAATGAAAATCAACCAAATCAAGGTTGAAAACTAAATCTTAATGAAGAACCAAGATAGAAAATGACAAATCCATATACAAAGATGGTGAGGTGATAAATGGCAAAGGAGATATAGCTGGAATGTCAGCAATTATGTCTCAGGATGCTGGTGGTAAGTTACCAATCGCCTGGGAAAGAGATGGCTGGATGGAAGTAAGAGGGTTCTCGTATGACATCACCCATGAACAAGATCAACAGCTGGATTCCATCTGCTTAACACTTAAGAGGTGATTTCTGAGGAGGCAGTTCTAGCACAACGAATGTTTAACCCTTAAACGCCGAGCCGGTATTTCTGAAAGTGTCTCCCGTATGCCGGCGGCGTTTGCGAGTGAGCGCCGAAGCGGAAAAAAAGTTTTTTTCAAGAAATCACAGCACGCTTAATTTTCAAGATTAAGAGTTCATTTTTGGCTTCTTTTTTTGTCATTACCTGAAGTCTAGTATGCAACCATCAGAAATGGAAACAAAATATCATTATCATTTATAAATATTGGAATATATGACAGGGCAAAATTTTTTTTATATATAATTGTATACAAATCATGCTGAGAGCAAAACGGTTAAAGCTAATGAGTTAATTATTTTTTCGTTGTATTGTACACTAAATTGCAATGATTTTGGTATATAACAAATTGTAAATAATTAAAGCAACACAGAGAAAATATTATCACAATATGATGCATGAATTCGTAAACTGCGGACGTGTGTGTAAAAAAAAAAAAAAAAAAAAAAAATATCACCATAAATATGATATTGTAATGATACAATTAAGTTTGTTCATACTTACCTGGCAGATATATATATAGCTGATAATTTCCGACACCGACAGAATTTAAAACTTACGACACACGTATGGGAGTCAGGTGGTTAGTACCATTCCCAAAAAAAAAAAAAGCCGCTGGGAGGCGGGTATCAGGAATCATTCCCATTTCTATTCATAATTTTTATTTCCACTGTCTCCTGAGGGGAGGTGGACGGGTAACTTAATTATATATAATCTGCCAGGTAAGTATGAACAAACTTAATTGTATCATTACAATATCATTTTGTTCATGCAACTTACCTGTCAGATATATATATAGCTGAATCCCACCTTTGGTGGTGGGAGAGACTGAATAGAGGATTTAGGAAACACATATGTGCAGATAATTGATATCTTGATTCCTTACTTGTTAGCATAGCTGGCTTCGTGATTACTGCCACGTAAGTCTGCTTGTGCTACTAGAGTTGCCAGCAAGGTAGAGACCTATGAAGCTGGTGCACTCCAGATGATTCTGTCAACAGGGGCGAGACCACGACGTGACTAGACCATGGACCATACTAATGAGGGCAACGAGACAAAAATACCACCACCTGGCTTAGTTTACCAAAGGTATCCCACTTAACTAAGCTAATGGACGGGAGACCCGCCCCAGGCGGTCACTCCACAACCATAAACACAAATTAAAAACCCCCTAATCCCTAAAGGATAGGATGAGTGTTGCCTCCTGCCCCCAAAACAGTGTCTGCAGCAATGTATGGTCCGAGGGAGAAGCAATTTTCGTATGTCACTTTCACCTCCCGCAGGTAGTGTGAAGCGAACACCGAATTGCTTCTCCAAAATGTGGCATTCAAAATATCTTTGAGAGCCATATTTTTGTGAAAGGCTACCGAAGTAGCAATAGCTCTCACTTCGTGAGCTTTTACTTTCAGAAGCTTTAAATCACTGTCACTACACTTATTATGCGCTTCTTGAATCGTATTCCTAATGAAGAACGCCAGTGCGTTTTTCGACATAGGAAGATCAGGTTTCCTCACTGAACACCACAAATTGTCCGATGAACCTCTGCAAGCTTTAGTTCTCTGCAGATAGAACTTTAGAGCCCTGACAGGACAGCAGGAATCTCTCACGTTCGTTCCCAACTATATCTGCCAACCCTTTGATTTCGAAGGACCTCGGCCACGGGTTGGAAGGATTCTGTTCTTTGCTAAGAACATGGGACTTAAAGAACACACCGCACTACTTTCTGAAAAGCCGATCTGCTTGCTAATGGCCTGAATTTCGCTAACCCTCTTCGCCGTCGCCAGAGCGGTTAGGAAGATCGTTTTCTTCGTCAGATTCCTGATAGAAACTGAATGAAGCGGTTCGAAGTTACTCGACATCAAATATTTGAGTACCACATCCAAGTTCCACGAGGGTACTTTAGGCTGGACTACCTTCCTAGTTTCGAACGATCTAATGAGATCGTGAATGTCCCTATTATTAGACAAATCGAGTCCTCTGTGTCTAAGACTACAGAAAGCACGCTCCTGTAGCCTTTAATAGTCGGAACAGCCAACTTCACTTCTTCTCTCAGATGAAGAAGGAAGTCAGCTATCTGGCTCACAGAGGTAGTGGTGGAGGAAATGCCCTTCTTCCTGCACCAGGATCTGAAGACAGCCCACTTCGATTGGTACATAGCGATCGAGGAGGGCCTCCTTGCAGTGGCAATCGCCTTCGCCACAGGTCTTGAAAAACCCCTCGCTCTGGCCAACTTCTGATAGTCTGAACGCAGTCAGACTCAGAGCGGGGAGGTTTTTTGTGGTACCTCTCGAAAGTGGGGCTGTCTGAGTAGATCTTTCCTTAAGGGTGTAGAGTCCTCGGAAAGTCTTACCAGGAAGGACATCACCTCTGTGAACCAGTCGGCTGCCGGCCAGAAGGGGGCGATGAGTGTCATCCTCGCTCTTTCCGATGCCGCAAACTTCCTCATCACTTCCCCGAGGATCTTGAGCGGGGGAAAAAGCGTATATGTCTAGGCCCGACCAACTCCAAAGTAGGGCGTCTACTGCGACTGCTCCCGGGTCCAGAACTGGCGAGCAATAGAGTTGAAGTCTTCTCGTCCTGGACGTTGCGAAGACATCTACCTGTGGACAGCCCCACAGATTCCACAGCGACTGGCAAACCTCTTGGTGAAGGGTCCACTCTGTCGGCAACAGCTGTCCTCGTCGACTGAGAAGGTCCGCCCGAAACATTCTGTACTCCTGACACGAACCTTGTCAGGATCGTGACTTCCTTGTGCTTTTGCCCACAGGAGTTCCTTTGCGATGGCAAAACAGAGAAGGCGAGTGAGTTCCCCCTTGATTTCTTAGGTATGCCAGCGCTGTGGTGTTGTCCGCATTGATCTGAACGACTTTGCCGGATACTTCTTCCTGGAAAAACCTGAGAGCCAGATAAATGGCTGACAGCTCTTTCAGATTGATGTGCCAGGACACCTGTTCCCCTCTCCAGGTGCCCGACACTTCTTTCCCTCCTAGTGTTGCTCCCCAACCCGTGGACGACGCGTCGGAAAACAACACTAGGTCGGGGTTCCGAAGTTTGAGGGAGAGCCCTTCTGCGAGCTTCCGAGGATCTGACCAACCAAACTTAGGTGATCCTTCACCTCTCTCGTTAAGCACAAGATCGCCTCCAGATCTTGCTTGTTCTTCCAAACTGTTGGCTAGGAAGAATTGAAGAGGTCTTGAGGGTGGAGCCTTCCCAGAGAAACAAACTTCTCCAGTGAGGAAAATGGTCCCAGCAAACTCATCCATTCCCTCACCGAGCATGTTTCCTTCCCCAGAAAGGTCGCCACTTTCTCCAAGCATTGAAGTTGTCGCCCCTGGGACGGAAAAGCCCGAAAAGCCACTGAGTCCATCTGAATCCCCAGCAGATAGACTAAAGATTGAGACGGAGTCAAATGCGACTTTTCGAGGTTTACCAGAAGCCCCAGGGACTTTGCTAACGTCATGGTCGTGTGCAGGTCCTCCAGACACCGTTCGCGCGATGAGGCTCGAATAAGCCAGTCGTCTAGGTAGAGAGAGATCCGTATATTCTCCAAATGAAGCAGCCTTGCCACGTTCTTCATTAGAATGGTGAAAAACCATCGGCGCTGTGGTCAGACCGAAGCAAAGTGCCCTGAATTGGAATACCTTCCCCTTCAGGACAAATCGCAGGTATTTCCTTGATTGGGGATGGATGGGGACGTGAAAATACGCGTCTTGGAGGTCCAGTGAGACCACTCCAATCCCCCGGTCTCAAAGCTGACAGCACCGATTGAGTCGTCTCCATCTTGAATTTCTTCTTTATCACAAAGAGATTTAGACTGCTGACATCGAGGACGGGTCGCCACCCCCCGAATGTTTCGGCCACCAGGAACAGGCGGTTTGTAAAACCCATGGTGATTCCAGGTCGAAGACCTGTTCTACCGCTTGCTTCTCGATCATTTGTTCCAGCAGATCGAAAAGTACTTTCTGTTCTTCTCTCCTCGATAAGAGGGAGACAAATCCTTTGGTGTTGAGGATAGCGGGGGCGACTTCAAGAACGGGATCCTGTACCCTTTCCTCACGACATCCAGCGACCAAGGGTCGGCATCTCTCTCTTCCCAGGCTCTCGCGAATCGAAGAAGCCTGGCTCCTACCGGCTTCTGAAGGACTTCCGACTCACTTCCTACTCTTTGACGGAGCAGAGGTTTTTCCTCTGGAAGAGCCTCTTCCTCGGGAGGCTGCTTTCGAGGAAAGTCCAGCACGAAAGGGCTTCGATTTCTTGGCAAACGAAGCTCCAGAAGATGAAGCAGCTGCTGGCCTTCTAGAAGACTGAGCCAGAAGGTCTTGCGTTGCCTTTTCCTGAAGGCTTGAAGCTATGTCCTTAACCATAGCCTGGGGAAAGAGATGGCTCTGAGAAAGGAGCGAAGAGCAAGTCCGCCTTTTGCGTTGGAGAGACGGATTTGGCCGTGAAGTTACAAAAGAGCGCTCTCTTCTTAAGAATCCCCGAGCTAAAGTGCGTAGCCAACTCCTCAGAACCATCCCTGACGGCCTTGTCCATACAAGAAAGTACGCTGGACAGCTCCCCCAGACTAATAGTATCAGAACTCCTTGACCTGGCATCTAAAACTCCAAGACACCAGTCAAGAAAGTTGAAGACCTCTAGAGTCCTGAAGAGGCCTTTTAGGTGAAAGTCGAACTCGTTATGGGTCCACGTGACTTTTGATGAAGACAGAAGGGCCTCTTCTGGAGGCGTCTACGATGCCCCTCCCAAAGTCACCTTGAGCAGAGGCTGGTAGTTTTAACGCCTATGTCCTCTCCTGTCTCATACCACATGCCTCCTTTACCGCAGAGTCTTGAAGGCGGTAAAGCTAAAGAGGACTTTCCTGACGCTTTCCTCTTCTCCATCCATTCATTGACTTTCCGGAACGCTTGCTTCGTGGAAAGCGACTTCTTCATTTTAATGAACCCCGATGCCTTCGTTGCCTTAAAAGAAGAAAATTGAGAAGGAGGAGTACGAGGGGCTTCCGGTTGAAAAGTTTTCTCCGAACTCCGACTGTAGCAGACGCATCAAAACTTTATAGTCCCCGATGAGACAGTAGCTGTTTGTTGTTCTTCCTCTGCTTCTACTAAATCGTCGCTAACTCCTTCCTCAGAAACTGGAGAAAGTAGGAGGAAACTCTGAAGAAAACTGACGCCCATGAAGGGTTCCTTCATCCACCTGAACTTGCATCGGTGAGGACTGGTGTCTACCAGCGCGCGCTTGGCGTCCGAATCCGCACGTTTGGCGCCGACAGGTGCGCGCTCGACTTCTACCAACACACGCTTGGCGTCCACTGGCGCGCACCGAGCGTCCACTAGTGCACGCTTGGCTTCCACTGGTGCGCGCCGAGCGTCAGTCAGCGAACGGCTGCCGCTCACTGGTGCACGTTTATCCACAACAGGTGCGCGTCTGGCGGCACCTGAAGCGCGCTCCACTTGCACATAAGCGCGCTCAGCGTCGCATCACTCGGCTTGCGAACATGCGAAGACTTGCGAGCGGGAGATATAATCATCCTGAGAGCGAGAAGCGAACTTCTCAACCTCCTCTAGAGAGCTGGCTGGGGGAGGCAGATCGAACTCTAGAGGGAGACTCGAACGAAGAGAGAGGCGAGCGAGGAGAAAGAGCGGGTCTTGACTTCTTCACAGGAAGTTCTCATCCTTCCTACGACGCGGAAGAGCCTCTCTAGCAGCAAGAGCGTCCTGAAGTTGCTGCTGCAGTGACTGAATCATTCTCTTGTTAGGCGAATCTTTCCTGCTCCGGGGAGGGACTGATCCTGTGAGCAGGAGAGCGGCGAGGGGACGCCCCCCTCCTCCTCCCAGGTACGGCCTCTTCCGAGCTCTGGAGCGACCGTATCGCTCACACGAGCTAACTGAATCCAAGTCCGAAGACTCCCTACGCCTTTCTGCGGCGGAAAAGCACGCGAACGCACTGTCAGGCGAAGATCGCAAAAGCGGCGAACTAGGACGTGAAGCGTCAACATTACGCGCCGTCCTTTTCAGCGGACGTGAAGCACCTTGAGAACTCCACCCTTTACGTGGGGATGAAGCCTCCGATGACGAAAAACACTCCTTGAGGAGACGTGCCCGTGCACGCTCCCTGGCAGTCTGGGGATTTTCATCAGTAACTGCCGAAGGCACGTCAGATCGGTGGGGGTTCCTTGTAACCCTCCTTCGGCTTTCGACCATGCTCCCTCCCAGGTCCTGGGAGTCAAGCAGAGGTCCAGGCCTAGAGGCGAAACGAGGCCGATCTGACGCACCCTCCACTACACAAGGGGTATCACTGCACTTTTGCACGTCACTTTTGCTCTCAAGAGCCAACACTTTTGATTCTAGATTACGAATCGACTCCAATATTAAGGATAAAGTATTACTCTCTACAGACACTGTTTCAGGGCCGGCGGAGGCAAACTACAGGGTTAGGAGCATTACAGAAGGAGGGTTAACAGGAGAAACATTAATATCTTGAACGCCTGAAACACTCCTGGAGGAAGACCTCCTTAACCTATCCTTTTCAAGTTTCCTAAGATAGGTCTCATACGCCTTCCACTCAGAATCTGTTAGTCTTTCGCACTCCTTGCAACGGCTTTCATACACACATTCATGCTCCCTGCAACTCTTACATACCGTATGTGGGTCTACTGAAGCTTTCAGTAGCCTACCTCTACAATCAGTTCTAGAGCAGAACCTAGCGCTAGCTGTACTAGACCCTGACATCTTATTCCAAGAAAAGTCCAAACCAAAATCAAATCAGTCCACTAATAACGTGTGCCTAGCCACCGATCCAATCAATTAATCCAAAAAAAAGAACCAAAAGGGATACTCAAGTAGCAATAAGTTTCCAAATCCAGACGGAGGTGCTGTAAACAGATGTTCACAACACCGGCGACAGAAAAATTATGATAGAAAATGGAATGATTCCTGATACAGCCTCCCAGCGGCGGGAATGGGTACTAACCACCTGACTCCCACTACGTGTGTCGTAAGTTTTAAATTCTGTCGGTGTCGGAAATTATCAGCTATATATATATCTGACAGGTAAGTTGCATGAACAAACGAAATATTGTGCTAGAGACTTCCTGTTTGTTGCAAAATGAAGGTAATTGATTGAATATTCTAGACTGTAAGTGTTGTAGCTTACTATTGTAGTTTTCGACCATTTAGGTCGATTTAAAGTTGACAGAAGGTCGACTTTTTTCTATTTATCGTGATTTATATGAAAATATTTCAAAACTGATAAAAGCTACAACCATGAGCTATTTTTTTTGTTGTATTCTACATGAAATTGCACACATTTTCATATATAAAACTTTATGTAACGGCTAATATAAAACAGTGCAAACATTACGACAATCTGGCGAAAGAATTTCTGATTTTTTCAGAAGAGCTACCACTTGGATGTAAGGAAAAAGGTTTTTTCAAAAATTCCCCATAAATCGAAATATTGTGCTAGAGACTCCCAATTTGTTGCAAAATGAAGGTAAATGATTGAATATTACTAGAATGTAAGAGTTTTAGCTTACAATTGCATTTTTCGAACATTTCAGTTGAGGCAAAGTGGACAGAAGGTTGAAATATTGGCGCTTATCATTATTTAAATGAAAATATTTCAAAGCTGATAAAGCTACAACCATGGGTTGTTTTTTGTTGTATTCTACATGAAATTGTACACATTTTCATATATAAAACTTTATGTAACAGCTAATATAAAACGGTACAAACATTACGACAATCTGACAAAAAAATGTCTGATTTTTTCGGAAGAGTTACTGCGTGGACGCACGGAAAGTTTTTTTTTTTTCTTAAATTCACCATAAAGAAAATATTGTGCTAGAGACTTCCAACTTTTTGCTAAATAAATGTAAATGATTGTAGTTTTAGCTCACAATTGCGTTTTTTTACCATTTCGGTTGAGTCAAAGTTGACCGAAGGTTGATATTTTGGCACTATCATTATTTATATAAAAATATTTCAAAACTGATAAAAGCTACAACCATGGGTTGTTTTTTGTTGTATTCTTCATGAAATTGCACATATTTTCATATATAAAGCTTTATGTAATGGCTAATATAAAACGGTGCAAACATTACGATAATCGGATGAAAGAATTTCAGATTTTTTTGGCAGTTACCGCGCAGACGTAAGGAAAACATTTTTTTCAAAAATTCACCATAAATACGATAACAACAGCCTTTTTGCTTGCATTTCAACCATCATACGACAGTAAAAAATTACTGTAATTATGTTACAAATGACGTTAAGGAGAACAGGGCTGATAAATTTTTACATTACAGTAAGGCCTCGTTAATCGCTGGGGATAGGGCCCACAACCCCCCTTGATAAGTAAATACCCATGTTATCCTGGCAACCACCCCCCAAAAAAAATTGCTTAAAACTGCCTACTTTAATAGTTAACCCACCCAAGACCACTATTCCAATGTTTATAACTGCTTACTTTAGTTCAGACACCAAATATGTCTTCAACTATCACCTTAAAATGAATTCAAGACAGTTTCAAAGTTATTTTACAACATTAGCCTTGAAAATATATGTTGTATACGTACTACTGTACACATGTAGCCTACTAGCCTATGGATTACAGCTAGAAGCCTACATATGCATGTGCTATTACGTACTCGTGGGCCTCTTTCCTTTTATAAGGAAAGAGAGGGAGAGAGGTAAGAGAAATATCAAAATTATGTAAACTCCTTCCTTTTATAAGGAAAGAGAGAGAGAGAGGTAAGAGAAATATCAAAATTATGTAAATCATATGGGTAATCACCAACGATCTATGTTGATTACGATGGCGACGACTTTCCAGTGCAATCGGATGAATAATAAAGATAATGCTATCAGCAACATGCAGCAAAACATATCTTCCCTTCTTCACAACAAATGTTAATATATTTCACCTAATAACCTTCATCTGGTGTTTAAGCTTCTTTCCCATAAGAGTAAAAGAATCAGGGCTTTTGGATGCCACATAATTGATTCGTTTATATGGGTACAATTTAAAGAATGCAGCAAACACGACTTCAATAACAACATAAACAAAATGTGGTTAGGCCATTGTTGCCAAATGGGAATGGCAATTTCTTACTAGATTTTGCTCCATAAAGTGCTAAAAAATTCACATCATACAAAACAATGCCACCCAGCCTATTTCAACCGATTGCTCTCTTTTTCGATTCAAACAAGTTTCTAACATACACAGTGTACTTGTACATTACGTTACATGATTCCTAATAATTTTTGAAACATATTCTGTTTAATTTCTGAAAATGATTTTGCAAGATTTTGTTCTTTTTTCTTACATGATATATCAAACATAGTAGTAGAATAAAAGAAATATTCAACTTAACATTACAAAGATTTGATGTCAAAATACGTATGCTAGATGTATTTGAAAACAAATGCAAGTTTTCCTGCCAGATGCTAGATTGAAAATTTTCTTGCTAATTACCTCAAGAAAATGAAAGGTAACATTAAAAATGCAAAATAAAAAAAAACTGTACATAAGTTAAGTGACGATGGTGTTAGTAGTACAAATGAAAGTTATAGTATCATTAAAAATATCAAAATAAACTAAGTCGCAAAACCGATTCTACCTATGTCATATTTTTGCTAAACATGTAGCCCAAAAGGAAATTGTTATTTTGTTTGTTTCATTGCTGCCACAAACCCCTACCAATGCAGAGTAGATATGATCATTCTAAACTATTAATTACTACTAGAATTACAATGATATTTTATTGAAAATGAATGCAACATATATTCCAAACATTATTACTACCATGACTAGTACTATTAAAATTTCGAAAGATAATCTTGCTGTGAATGATACCATAATTTCATTTTCATATACGTACACGTACATTTGGTAAGCTGGCTGGCCTCGCACAGATAAAAGTTGATTTTACTGATATGAAATAACTCAACGAATAGCCTTTTTATTATGAAGATATGATGATAATATACAAGGTAAAAAATGGTTGTACGTATTTCGCTTGTCGCTGAAAGAGAGAGAGAGAGAGAGAGAGAGAGAGAGAGAGAGAGAGAGAGAGAGAGAGAGAGAGAGAGAGAGAGAGAGAGACTTAAACCAATGTAACAGGGCGGTATAACGTGATAACACTATATGTATACCTCGTATTTTTCATTTCGGTAGTTTGGTCAAATAAATTGGTTTTGTTTAGCATTGAGAAAGAATAAAATATCAGGCAACGAGAGAGAGAGAGAGAGAGAGAGAGAGAGAGAGAGAGAGAGAGAGAGAGAGAGAGAGAGAGAGAGAGAGAGAGAATTAGGATGTCTCAAAGACTTATGATCTCCATTACATGAGGAATGAGTAAAAATGTATCTTATTTTTACTTCTGGAAGCCACCATTGAACATCGGCAGTGACAACTTAAACTCAACTCGATAAGTGCTCATAGTTATGGCAATGACATCAGCAATCAGCTGTTTCTCTGAGAGAGAGAGAGAGAGAGAGAGAGAGAGACTGTTGCCTGATTAGGTTGTAACATTCATAGACATCCATTAGCAAAAGTTGAATAATAGTTGTGTATTCAGAATAATGATAATTTTAATAAAACGGTTGTTTTAATGTGTCTAATCATATTGCATGTATTATTACCATATTATAGTATTATGATAGGAACATAGTGATCTACTATTTGCATTCTGGTTTTGTTTATATTAAGAGATATGCCTATAATATATAAGGTGAGAATGGTTTTATTACCTTTATTTTCAGTTAATGTCATAATGTGAATCTGTTCATGTATGTTGGTGGTTATCGCACTGCAACTAAGCTTAGCCTACCCATGAACGTCATACATATACCTTTAATAGGCTATTTATTTTGAAGATATGCCTATAATATATAAGGTGAGAATGGTTTCATTACCTTTATTATTGTCAGTTAATATCATAATGTGAGTCATTTCATGTATTTTCATGTATGTCGGTGATTATCGGACCGCGGCCGAGGCTTAGCCTACCGATAAACATCGCATACGCAACAGGTTTGTCTCGCGATGCTGAGATTCATACCAGCGATGTAGCATGCGAAGCGGTCCAAGAAAAAACCTGTGAATGACTGATTCCATGATTGCTGATCCGTGACTAAGCGATGCACCACTGTACAAACTATTTCATCAAAATTCCACTTACTTTCGTAACTCAATAAGCCAAAAATATTGATCCGTACAAGAAAATGCAATATTTCTTGTTATAAATTTTGATAATCATTGTCAAAAAGATTGTACGTAATGGCATCTGTAGAGATTCCATGAGTTGCAGAAGGGAAGTCAGCTACCAACTACCTTTCAGAGAGGGCACAAACCTCATTGTAGGGTACATGTTCGAGTTTCACCTCTGACATTTGCTTGCTTTTTCTCTTGGCAAGAATTTCATCATGCCAATGAGGAAAAGACAAGCAAAACATCTCGCTAACATACAGACGAAGAAAACTCGCTCTAATATGATTACAGAATATCATAATATATGTGATATTATTGTAGTTAGTGAAGAGAGAGAGGGAGGGGTGCGTAATAAGTAACGCTTGTCTTGCCTGATGCACAAGTCACACTGTGCCCCAGGCTACGATCTTTGAGCAAAGGGATCTTCATTTACGATAAATAACATAGTTTTGGTTTATTAATACCCAAAAAGGAATATGAAATTCATAATAATCATGATTTATTAACATTGTCTTTGTAAAAAGAGAGTACACCTTCGTGTTTCACCTCTGACATTCTTGCTTTTTGTTTGTTTATCTTTGTTTCGGCAAGAATTTCAGCATGCCAGAGGAAAATACAAGGAAAACATCTTGCTAACATACAGAAGAGAAAATTCGCTGTAATAAGCCAAGTTAGTGAAGGAGAGAGAGAGAATTGCCTATGAAGGAGTGCCCTGTCTTGCCTAACGCAGTGTCCCAGGCTACGATATATGAGCAAAGGGATCATTATTTATGATTAAATAACGATAAATAACAGAGTTTTGTTTTATTAACCCTTTAACGCCGAAAGGGTATAATAAAAATCGTCTCCCGTATGCCGAAGGGGTCTCGGAGTGAGCGCTGAAGCGGAAAAAATATTTTTTTCAAAAAATCACAGCACGCTTAGTTTTTAAGATTAAGAGTTCATTTTTGGCTCCCTTTTTTGTCCTTGCGTGAAGGTTAGTATACAACCATCAGAAATGAAAAAAAATATCATTATCATATATAAATAATGCGATATATGATAGCGTGAAAACAAAATTTCATATATAATTGTATTCAAATCGCGCTGAGCAAAACGGTTAAAGCTAACGAGTTAATTTTTTTTCGTTGTATTGTACACTAAATTGCGATCATTTTGTTATATAACACATTGTAAAACGATCAAAGCAACAGAGAGAAAATATTATCACAAAATGATGCATGAATTCGTAACACTCGGATTTAAATTTTTTTTTTTTTTTTTTTTATTTTTTTTTTTTTTTTTTTTTTTTTTTTTTAAATCACCATAAATCTAAATATTGTTCTAGAGACTTCCAATTTGTTTCAAAATGAAGATAAATGATTGAATATTACTATACGTTAAGAGTTTTAGCTTACAATTGCAGTTTTTGACCATTTTGAACAAGTTAAATTTGACCGAATGTCAAATTTTTTTTATATATTTTTTATATGCAAATATTTCAAAAATGAGAAAAGCTACAACCTTCAATTATTTTTAGTTGTATTCTACATGAAATTGCGCACATTTTCATATATAAAACTCTATGAAACGCCTAATATGAAATGGAGCAAACATTACGAGAATGCAACATACACATTTCGGAGATTTGCAGCGGAGAATCTGTGCACAGAGGGAAGGAAAGTTTTTTAAAAAATTCACCATAAATCTAAATTTTGTGCTAGAGACTTCGAATTTGTTTCAAAATGAAGATAAATGACTGAATATTACTAGACTGTAAGAGTTTTAGCTTACAATTGCATTTTTCGACCGTTTTGATAGTCAAAGTTGACCGAACATGGTTTTTTTCTATTTATCATGATTAATATGCAAATATTTCAAAAATGAGAAAAGCTACACCCTTCAATTATTTTTAGTTGTATTCTACATGAAATTGCACACATTTTCATATATAAAACTTTATGTAACGGCTAATTTAAAATGGTGCAAACATTACGACAATCGGACGAAAAAATTTATGATTTCTTTCGGAAGAGTTACCAGTTACCGCGTGGACACAAAGAATTGTTTTTTTTTTTTTCATAAATTCACCATAAATGGAAATATTGTGCTAGAGACTTCCAATTTGTTGCAAAATGAAGGTAAATGATTGAATATATCATTTTTTATATGAAAATATTTCAAAACTGATAAAAGCTAAAACCATGGGTTGTTTTTAGTTGTATTGTGCATGAAATTGCACACATTTCCATACATAAAACTTTATGAAACGGCTAATTTAAAATGGTGCAACCATTACGACAATCGGACAAAAAAATTTATGACTTTTTCGGAAGAGTTACCGCGCGGACGTAAGGAAAAAGTTTTTTTCATAAATTCACCATAAATCTAAATATTGTGCTAGAGACTTCCAATTTGTTGCAAAATGAAGGTAAATGATTGAATATTACTAGAATATAAGAGTTTTAGCTTACAATTGCGTTTTTCTACCATTTCGGTAGAGTCAAAGTTGACCAAAGGTTGAAATTTTGGCACATCGTTATTTATGTGAAAATATTTCAAAACTGATAAAAGCTACAATCAGGATTTTTTTTTTTGGTATTCTACATGAAATTGCGCACCTTTTCATATACTATAATACTCCATGTAATGGCTAATTTAAAATGGTGCAAAAATTATGTCAAAGTGACAAAATAATTTCAGAGATGTCACTGATACTTTTTAGTGCGATAAGAAAGAAATTCGCGCTTGCGCGCCTGCGTAACGATTGTAAACAAAACAACGCCTTGGTCCGTGAGCTCCCAGCATCCCCCAGGGTGCATGATTCAAAAGTTTTTGCCCAGTAGGCCTATAAGTATTTTTCTGCAAATTTTAAAAAAACTTTATTTATCGACGTACCATAAGTCCAATCTGCACCTGACAGACAATTTATGTCGACGTTTAATATGTCCAATCGGCGTTAAAGGGTTAATACCCAAAAAAGAAATATACATTCATAATAATCATTATTTATTAACATTGTCTTTATAAAAATACAAAGGAAAACTTTGAACGCCCATATCTCAAAACTATAATTATTGACCTTCAAATTCTATCTTCTCACTTAAGTTTTAAAGCTATAGCATTGAAATTTGGTATATAACTTAGAAAGACATTATAAAAACAATCAAATAGAGCACTTTTTTCCTATTTTTGTTTTGTCTTTTTTTTTTACATAAATTCTTTTTCGTGATTTATAGGTTTAATTTTTTACCATATTGAAAAATTCATAACTAGCAAAAAAAAATTGCTTTTAGAAATAAACTCTTCATTTGATTGGAGGTCTACATCAGGTCTATATATGGTAGTAATCCCAGAATCCCAGTTCTTAATATTAAATATCAAGGGAGGAGATAGAATTTGAAAAATGGTTATTTTCGTGATAAATCACCCTGGTGTCAAAAACTGAAGGTCAGAGGCAAAAATCATATGCGGTTTGGAGAAGTCGCAAGTCACCTTATTAAGTGGTATGAATGTCAATGTCCTGTCCTTAAAAATGGCATTAGCTGGCCGGCCCCCTTAACAATAGAATAATCTTCTTGCACCAGCTGGAAACTGGTTAAAACCAATCAAGATTGTAAAGCAAGGAATCTTTTCTAACAAGCCAAGCCCAACAAGAAAACTGCTTTAGAGTCAAGATCCCTGTCTAATGACCGACATAGGAGCTCAAATAGAGCTCGAGTGATTCTTCTCAGGACTCTAGAGAAAGATCCCCCGAAGGAGGCTCGAGTTCTCTTGGACAACAGGACTATTCAAAACTCCTGAATAAGAATTCCCAGGATGAAGAGATGTGCACGCCTTTCAGGCACAAAACCAAGCCCATGGCTGCTCTGCAGCCTCTGATAGCTGAAACAGAAGCTCTTGAGTGGAGAGACCCCCTGTCGACGACGCCAATCACAGTAGACTGCCAAATTCCTCTGGTGAACTGCTGACAAAGATTTCCCGAGATAGCCGGACATCTGACAACCTTTCTAGAAAAACCTCTCGCTCGGAGGAGATACTCGATAAGTTTCCAGCCAATTTGTTCAAGAGATAAGGACTCTACTGATTGGTGAAAACTTTCTACATGAGGTTGGGAAAGGAGCTGTCACCATGGGGGTAATTTCTCTCTTGGAACCTCTGACAGAAAGAGACAGGTCTGGGAAACACTCCCACTTGAGGCCACAGAGGTGCCACCAAGGCTGAGATTTTGAGAACTTATTACTCTGTTTAGAACTTGATGGATTAGGCAAAAACAGAGGGAAGGCGTACACCTTGTCCCAAGGATGTTGCAAGGCATCCTCTGTGAAGACACGAGGATCTTGGACCAATGAACAGTAAACCTCCAGCTTCCTGTTGAAGTGAGTGGCATAGAGGTCTAGTCATTAGGACCTTCCCCAAATGTGAAAAAGCCTGTCCGCCACGTCCTGGTGCAGAGACCACTCTGTGCCCATGATTTGGTTGCGATGACTCAACTTTTTCGGCCACCACATCCCTCTTGCCTGAAATGTACCTGGCAGACAGCTCCACCAATTGTCGATCGCCCATGGTGCAACTCAACGGTCATCAAATGGAGTTGACAAGACACCAGACCCACCTATTTGTTCACATAGGTGACCACTGTGGCGTTGTCTGACATCAGCACGATGGAATGACCCTCTCCCCTTTCCGGGAACTCCTGCAGACCTAGGAAAACTGCTTTTAAATGCAAGATGTTGATGTGGAAACAGTTTGTCCTCTGCACTCCAAACGCCCAAGACAAGGAAATCTTTTACATGAGGCATCCGAAAACAGGAGAAAGTCTGGAGGGGGTGAACGCAGAGGGACTCCCACCATGAGATACTGGTTATCCAACCACCAACAAAGGTCTTTCATCACCTCTTCTGACAGAGGAACTCTCTGCAGAGAGGAATTTCCTGCCAGAGACCAGAAGTCCTTCAGTCTCCACTGTAGAGAGTGAAGGTGAAGGTGAACATGGGGGACCAGTTTCTCCAAAGACGACAAAATCCCCAGAGGGACCTGCCACTGGTGAGCTGGCTGTTTGGATTGTGACAGGAAAGTGTGCCACCAACTGGAACTTCTCCAACCTCTGGTACGACGGAAAAACCCTCGATGCTGTGGCATCTATATCCATACCCATATAGAGAGCTCCCTGGCTGGGAACCAGATTGGACTTCAGGTTTACTACTATGCTTAGCTCCCGATAAAACTGAAGAAGGCAATCCCTGTCTTGAAGTAGTTCCTGCCTGGAGCCTGCCAAGACCAGCTAGTCATTGCAGTTTCTCAATAGGCGAATCGCTTGAGCATGAGTCCATGTTGAGACTATGGCAACAACCCTTGTGAACACCTGCAGGGCTGTAGTCAATCAAAAGCAAAGAACCTTGAACTGGAAGACTTGCTCTCCCAGACTGATGCAAAGGAACTTCCTGGACGAAGGGTGGATTGGAATCTGAAAGTAAGCATCCTTCAAATCTGCTAACGGCAATAAGTCATTTCTTATCACTGTAAAACCTGTCCCGGGCATCTCCATCCTGAACCTTGTCTTCCTTACAAACTGATTCAGTGTGGAAAGGTCGATCACTGGTCCCCAGTCGCCTGTAGCCTTAGGGACCAGGAAAATCTGACTGTAAAACGCCGGTGAAGGGTGATGCATTTCTTCCACTGCACCCTTGTCCAGCATCTTCAACACTCCCTCCTGAAGAGTCAATGCTTCATAAAGCCATGAGCATAGGTCAGATTGAGACGGGGTCTGTCCGAGAGAAGGAGAGAGAAGGCATCCCCCTACCTGTGGCAACTGAGGAAGAGAGGCCCCCCCTCTGCCCCTTCCTCTGGAGCCCCTCCCAGCCTTGTAGGGGCAAGATTTAAAGGGACGTTGTTGATGTCTTGACTTTGATGGCGAAGCAGTCCGAGAAGCTCTCATAGAAGTTGGATGCCTGGTCGACTTGACAGGAGGAGACGGTCTTGTCCACCATTGTGGAGGGGTAGGAGAACGAGAAAAAGCCTCCAATTTAGATACCACCTGATGTACTAGCCTATCTTTGGTATCGGCTCACCACTGGTCAACCCCATCCTCTAAATGAGTTCTTCTGAACAGAAGCTGCAACTCAAGGAGACCCCGTTTCGGAGTGCTGACAAGGACTCTGAATCTACTGCTCCGCTACCTTCGACAAAGCCGTGTCCCTCCTAACTAGGAGGAGGCTGGCCCACAGTCATATTAAGAGGGCCTTGATACGAAATGGCCTTAGCACCAGACTGCAATAGTTTGACAAAGGAGGAAGAACTGATTGAACCCCCCTCAGCTCAATTTGACCCTATCCTGGCTACTGCAGTGGACCAGAAGTCCAACCAGGACACAGCCTAGAAGATGGTAGAAGCAGTAGCCTCCATAGCAAAGGCCTCTTGCGAAGAAAAATGAAAGATCTTTAGACCTAACTTGATCCAAGGTCAAACCAGGCTTAAGATGGATCACAACTGAATTAAGACAACAGGGCATCAGCTGAATTACATGGGTGGAATAATACTTCCTATGCCACACAAGAGGAGGAAAGAACTTAAGAGGACCTATTGGAGCGCAGACATATCTCGGTCCAAAACCATGACATTAACACAATGCAAGATGGACCGAGCATCCCCCAACAAGAGAAGCTCAAACGAAGCCTCAGTATCTTGCCTTGGACCTAGAAAGCCTCTATACCCATAGGGGTCATACAAGACCAAGTATACATTCTACACCCAAGATTATTGAGCTCACGAATGAGATCAATAACCTCTAAGAAAGAAAACAAAAATTCCTGCATCTCTCACTCCTCTGGTTCTGCCAAAGGAGACTGATAACACGAACAAGGCAGCGTGGAAGGATCCTCATCCTTCTCTCTAACAGCACTGGAGAGGCTTCCCTAGGAAGCCAGGCATCATGCCTCCCACTGGTTGGAGTGCAGTCCCTAACAGTGCAGTCCTGAAACAGAGGGCTCCAGAACACGGCCTTCAAAAGAAGAATCTTTTGAAGGTGCAGGAGATACTGTCATAGACCAGGCACCATTGACCTCTTAATCAGAGCCTTATCATCTTTACGATGGAATGGAACAGGTACAGGAGATAGACATGGTCGAGATGGAGGGCTAACACTTCCACGGTCACATACATGTATGTGTAAGGGAGAGACACAGCCATGTAGAGAAATTGACAAAGCACTCCTCTCACTCACAGAAGACACTGCCACAAAGTCCATAATTCTCCAACTTTTGACTTGAGCGCAAGGAGGGGGAGAAGATGAAGAAGCAGAAGGAGATGGAGGAGACAGCTTACTCCCTCTATGACATCTCTTGCTAGAAGGAGAAATATCACTCCTCCTACGACTCTTCTTGCCAGAGAGCAGAATACCTCTCTTGAAAAACAGAGTCCAGCCTCTCGACCATAGCTTGCAACATCATCTCCATGGGCTCAGAGAGAGGTTGTGATGACATCAGAGGTGAAGATGATGACGTCACAACAACAGGAGGTAGAGACAATACTGCAGCTGAGTCATAGGTTAAGAGGATGCTGGGAGTGATGTCGCAACATCTTGAATGGCAGCGGTGGTTGCTGGTCTTACTGGCGAAGTGATAAAGGGCGACCCAATATGTGTCAACGTTGACAAGAGTGTCCCGCTAGGAGGCAGCACAGGAGAGCCAAAATAGTGTAGGCCTGGAGGTGGGGGGACTGGCGAGGGGGTCGGCGGGAGGTTACGAGCATTATGAGCAGCAGTGAAATGCAAGAGTAGGCCATCCAAAGAGGGGGGACCATGCATGCCTAGAGACACCCAAACAGCCACCATCTTGTTTTATTTGAAATCTGAAATGGGGGAAGCAGAAGGCGTAGCCTCCTCCCTCTCGGAAAGGACATTATATCCCGAGGGTGAGGGGGATACATTAAACTTTAATTCATCCTGTGCAACTCCCGATACTTCCAACAACGAATCGATGGAAGAAAGGGAAGGAGACAGCAGTCCAATCAACACAAAGGGAACGCTTCTGGACAAAGGGGATGCTGAACTGTCCAAATGGGGAGGCAAACACCCTACAAAGAAGGACAAGTAGACAATCTATGATGCTCCCTCTTCTTGTAGAACACCTTCCACTGCAACACAAGCCAGGAACGACATCCCGGGCAAGGATTAGTAATGGTACAAAAATTAGACCAGCACCTACTGCATATAGTATGGGGATCTGTAATGGTAGCAGCCAAAAACCCGGAAATCCCTGAATGCCCAAGCACATGCCTTGACAAGGCCTAGAAGAATCGGAGGACTCCATGATAATCAACAAGGCACACACACATAAACACACTGAAACAAAGAAATCACAGGCAAACAAAGCAACCAGCTTGGGAAGGAGAGCACAAGTGACTACTCTCCAAGGCAGTCAAGGAAAGACTTACATGTCACGGAGCTCTATGCCTGGTCGGTGACCAGCTTCCACTTCGTATACACAAGTTGCCAGATGCCACAGATTCCTTGCATTACAATCTTTTGATTGTTTTAACCAGTTTTCAGCCGGCGCAAAAAGATGACCCTATTGTTAAGACCAAAGGTTTGTTCCATGTATGAACAAAGGCCAACTTTACTGTTACCCTAGTTATTTTTCTTATAGAAGAAAAATGAAAGTTATGTCTTAAAAACTGATGATTTGGTGAAATGAAAATGAAGAACTAAAGATTTTTTATAGGAACTTGTGTCCAGGACTTGGTTTCCATTAGTGGTTAACAAAAAGGGGTAACACTACATGCAGCATCAACACTGTATACTAGATTCTCCAGAAACAAGTTAGATAATGAGGGGAGATAATTAAGTAATAATCTGTTGAAAGACTGATAACCCGATGGAATAATACTACAAAAAAGGTCACAAAAAAGGTCACAAAAAAAGTACAAACACTTACTGGATTAAATTCGTAACAATTTTTGAAGATAAGACGGATATCTCGAACAAATTCCTCCAAGGAGTCATAATGTTCATTGCTCTCAGGAACTAATTTTTTCTTTACAATTTCTAGCGCCATAGGGTTCTTGATCACTTCATAATACTCAACAAGCTGGAAAAGAATAAAAATTATATGATAATAAATAAAGCAAACTGCAGCAACAAAACTACAAAGAAAAACTAGATCTAAAAGTTAAATACACAACCTAGGTCATAGTTTGCCAAAAACGAAATGCAATTCTAATAATGCAAAAATTACATGAACCACTTTCCAGAGACTTAATGCAACTTCTAAAACACAAAAGGTTCAAGATTTCATTCTTTCAGCTAGTGTTATTATTAAGCAGTTTAATAACAAATCAAAACATGTGACTCAAGAGGCTGATAAAACTTTCTTTAATAATAAAATGCAAATCTTATTTCATAAACTGAAGTCCTTAGAAATTGGTAACTTGAATCCTACCATACCTGGAAAAGGCTTCTTCAATTTTCTTATTTAGACTTGCATTCAAAGACTTATACTAAACATGCATCCAAAAAGTGAAGTGCAACTGAACAGGTAAGAAGTCACTAACTATTAATAATCAAATGTAACTAGTGCAAGAAGGATGGAGGAAAGTTACTTGCTATGTCTGTAGTTGAATCAAACTTTTATTGAGGAACCACTTGATTAAAATTTTATTGCATTTCCAACAGTTACTGGTGATCAAGGGGATTCATTGCTTTCATCTTGCAGAAACTTTGGAATGATTTAGCAAAAACTTCGAAATGATTACAGACCCTGTAATGTACACCAACAATAACTGAAAATCATTCATTCCTTATTCCTCAAAAATATAAATGCTCCCTCACTCTACCTCAGGTTAGCTGTGTATGACCGGAATGATGAATGATTTTGTTAATCACTTGTGCTAAATTTTTTTGTGAAAAGCTGTGTTCTTTCATTTACGCTTTTGTTAATATTGTTCAACTAGACCTTGGCGCACCCAACAGTGGCTCAATTAAGACTTTTTTTCCTGTATTGCATTTGATTGTTTTCATAATTTGTCATTACATTAAATTTACTGGTAAATTCCCTTTTTATGTGAATTTTTATTGCTTTTACATACACAGTAATATTTTAACTCAACTCTTCTCCTCTCCTCAACATATCAACGCTCCCTTGCTCAGCTCCTCAACATATCAACGCTCCCTTGCTCAGTCTCAAGTCAGCTGGGCGTGATGTCACCACGGTTACGTACAATTTTATACATCTTTTATGCTAAATGTTATATCGAAAGCTAAATTTTATATTAAATGCTTTATACTTCTATTTATTTTGTCGAATATTGTTATTATTAACTATATATATTGTAAATGAATATATAAATTTAATACAGTTTAACTTGTAAGACCCAGTAGGATGTTGAATACAAGTATAAACTGGATAATCAGTCAGTTCGAAGTACAAGCATTCCTTCAACAAACGATACACAATTTTCTTAAAAAATTTTCTTTAAAAATACGTAGCCATCAGCAGCCTCGCACCATTCAATTATGCTAATGTCGGATCATATCTGATTCTCGTTTTGTGTTAGTTCAATTTCTTTTTGTACTGAATTATCATACGATCTGATTCTCATTTTGTGTTCAATTTCTTTCTGTACTGAATTATCATACATCAGGATGCATTGAACCTCCAGAATTAGCCAATATCAATAATTTCTATACCATAGTATACACTACAGGCGGCCCTCGGTTAGCGGCAGGGGTTCCGTTCCTGGCCACCGACGCCAAGCGATTTTCGACGCTGAGCGATTTTAAAGCCTACGGCCGCCGCACACCTTCTTTCGAAACTCTAGACCAGTCAAAGGCGCAGTAATCCCACAACGGCGCAATAAGTCAAATTATATTTATGCAGCATAGTACTATAGAATTTACTGTACAGTACATGTGGGTGTCTAGAGTATGTAAAGATATAATAAAGTTTATACAGTGTACAGGTAGCTGTAGTGTTCAGGTTACGATCATTAGTCTTAAGATAGTTCGATTTTATGAGAGATCAAATTACAATGGCCTAACTTTATCCATCTTCTAGTTACATAAGTTCAATAACAGCAAAAGTGAATGATGAAAGTATGGTTTTAACGTTATACTCGTTGCGTGAACGTGTACAGCCATGAACAACCGAACGAGAAACGACTTTTTTTTTTTTTTTCTAAGTACAACCGAACTGGATAACATCTGTTTGGCTTGTATTTCGATCATCGTACTACAGTGCAACATTACCGTATTTGTTATAAATGGCGTTATGTATAGAATAGAACCGAGATATCTTAATGTAATAACTTTATTTGCTATAGATCAGAGATCAATATAGATTAAAGATCAATCGGGAAATGATATTGTCATGTTACAATAAAGTTTTATACATACTTACCTGACAGATATATACTTAGCTACTTAGCTATAGACTCCGTCGTCTCCGACAGAATTTCAAATTTCGCGGCACACGCTACCGGTAGGTCAGGTGATCTACCGCCCTGCCCTGGGTGGCAGGACTAGGAACCATTCCCGTTTTCTAATCAGAATTCTTCTCTTCCACCTGTCTCCTGCGGGGAGGCTGGGTGGGCCATTAATCATATATATCTGTCAGGTAAGTATGTATAAAACTTTATTGTAACATGACAATATCATTTTTATACATTCAACTTCCCTGCCAGATATATACTTAGCTGATTAGCACCCATTGGTGGTGGGTAAGAGACAGCTAACTACTGAAATAGACAGGTAAACAACATATGTTGTAGGTATTAATAAACCTTGGTTCCTACCTTATTAGGCTGAAGACTTCGCGGCTACTGCCTTGGAGTCTGCTTAGCCTCAAGAGCCTCAGCGAGATATTGATCTATGGCTAAGAGTTCTTGTGGGTCTGCCAATGGGGTCTTATCCACTTACTCGGCAGAGCCTAAAGGCCTTTGTCATTGGGTGCTATTCCACTAACATGACAATACACCTTGTTCAAGGAGCACAAACCCGATCCCGATCACCTGATCCTAACATCCATGTTAGTTCTAAGATTGTAAGGAGTTATCCCCGAACTCCTTACAAACAACCAAAAACTCGAAACATAAATACACTTTCATTACAAAATATACAAAAAAAAAATTTTGTACTCCCCTACTAGCCATACATACCCTTGATCCCCTACCAGCAATGACACTATGCTCCCGTGCGACATTAGTGAGCTTGCTAATAGAAAACCAAGCACATATCTGACAAGAGGGTTTATGTACGATAAAAACACAAAATTAAGGATCAGTCTTTGCTCCAAGACCCAGCACTGTATCTGCTGATAAAAAAGGACCTAGCGAGAAGCACTTCTCATAGGTTACTCTCACATCCTTCAGATAATGAGATGCAAACACTGAATTGCACCTCCAATATGTAGTCTCAATGATATTTTTTAGAGACATATTCTTTTGGAACGCCAAAGACGTTGCTACTGCCCTCACTTCATGGGTCTTGACTTTTAGAAGACCGAAGGATTCCTCCGAGCAGTTCTTGTGAGCGTCCGTAATAACGCTTCTCACAAAGAAAGCCAAGGCGTTCTTGGACATGAGTCTTTTGGGGTTCTTCACCGCACACCAAAGACCTTGTTGACAAGCTCCCATCTGTCTCTTCCTCTCTAAATAATATTTCAGAGCTCTCACTGGACAGAGAGACCTCTCTATCTCTCTGCCTACTAGGTTAGATAGGCCTTTTACCTCAAAACTTCTGGGCCACGGTTTTGACGGGTTTTCGTTCTTTGCCAGAAACATTGTCTGGAAAGAACAGATAGCAGCATCTCCTTTGAACCCCACCGTGGAATCCAGAGCGTGCAATTCGCTCGTCCTCTTGGCTGTAGCGAGAGCCACCAGGAACAAGCATTTCCTAGTGACGTCGCGGAAGGAAGCCAGATGTAAAGGTTCGAATTTATCCGATGAAAGGAATTTCAGGACCACGTCTAGATTCCAACTAGGTGTTCTAGGAGTAGCTGCCTTTGAAGTCTCAAAAGATCTAATTAGATCGTGTAGATCTTTGTTGCTTGCAATGTCTAGGCCTCGATTCCTAAATACTGAAGACAGCATGCTTCTGTATCCCTTTATTGTTGAGACAGATAGGTGTGATTCCTCTCTCAGAAAGAGGAGGAAATCGGCAATATTCACTATAGAGGTACTGGAGGAGGACAGCTTCTGACCCTTACACCACCTCCTAAAGACTTCCCACTTTGATTGATATACTCTTCTCGTCGAAGCTCTGCGGGCTCTAGCGATAGAGCCCGCAGCCTTGCGAGAAAAGCCCCTCGCTCTGACAAGTCTTTCGATAGTCGAAAGGCAGTCAGAGCAAGACCTGGGAGGTTGTGATGAAACCTCTCGAAGTGGGGTTGTCTGAGTAGATCTTGTCTGTTTTGGAAGCGATCTGGGGAAGTCCACTATCCACTCCAGTACCTCCGTGAACCATTCCTGGGCTGGCCAAAATGGGGCTATTAGCGTCAACTTCGTGCTCTTCGAAGCTACAAACTTCCTGAGCACTTCCCCCAGGATCTTGAACGGGGGAAAGGCGTATGCGTCCACACCCGACCAATCCAGTAGAAACGCGTCTATTGCGAAGGCTCTCGGATCTTCCACTAGAGAGCAAAATATCTCTATTCTTTTGGAGAGGAACGTCGCAAACAGGTCTATGTGAGGCCTCCCCCACAGGGACCAAAGACTTCGACACACTTCTTCGTGTAGAGTCCATTCTGTGGGAAGGACCTGATTCCTCCTGCTCAGTCTGTCCGCTCTCACATTCTTGATCCCTTGAACAAACCTTGTGAGGAGAGTTATGCCTCTTTCTTCCGTCCAGGTTAACAGGTGTTTTGTTAACTGATAGAGGGAGAAAGAGTGCGTGCCTCCTTGCTTGCGTATGTAAGCCAGAGCCGTGGTGTTGTCCGAGTTTATCTGTATCACCCCGCCTCTGACTATCTCTTCGAAGAACTTTAAGGCTAGGTGTATGGCAATTAGTTCCTTGCAATTGATGTGCCAGGACACCTGTTCCTTTGTCCAGGTGCCTGACACCTCCCTTGCTCCTAGCGTCGCTCCCCATCCCAACTCCGAAGCGTCGGTATATAACACTTGGTCTGGGTTCTGCAGGGCAAGCGATACGCCCTCGTTCTTTTGAAGAGGAGGGATCCACCACTTCAAATGATCTCTTACCTCTTGTGGAAGTTGGAAGATGTCCGAGAGTTGTCCCGTCTTCCATCCAACTCCACACCTCTTTGAGGAAAAACTGAAGAGGGCGAAGGTGAAGTCTCCCCAGAGAGAAGAACTTTTCTAGTGAGGACAGGGTCCCTAAAAGGCTCAGGTAATCCCTCGCTGAACTGTTCTTTCTCTCTAAGAAGCTCGAGATTCTCGACAAACCTCGAGTGATTCTTTCTCGCGAAGGATATACTCGAAAACCCCGAGAATCCATCTGAATCCCCAGATAGACCAAGTTCTGGCTGGGGACCAGCTGTGACTTCTCGAGGTTGACGAGCAATCCCAGCGAATCTATCATGTTCCTTGTTACTGATAAGTCCTCCAAGCACTGAATCTCCGACTTGGCCCTGATCAGCCAGTCGTCCAAGTAGAGGGAGATGTTTATTCCCTCTAGGTGAAGCCATCTTGCCACATTCGCCATCAGGTTGGTGAATACTTGCGGAGCTGTAGACAGACCGAAGCACAGAGCCCTGAACTGAAAGATCTTGTCTCCTATTACAAAACGAAGATATTTCTTTGACAAATGGTGAATGGGAACGTGGAAATATGCGTCTTGCAAGTCCAGAGAGACCATCCAATCTCCTGGACGAAGAGCCGACATTACTGAGGCGGACGTTTCCATGCGAAACTTCTTTTTCTGAACAAAGCGTTTCAGAGTGCTTACGTCCAGAACTGGTCTCCACCCCCCCGATGCCTTTGGTACTAGAAAAAGGCGATTGTAAAATCCCGGGGAGTGTGGATCCTGCACAAGTTCGATGGCCTCTTTTTCCCACATTTGTTCCACCATTTGAAGGAGAGTCTTTCTCATTACCGGGTCTCTGTACCTTGCTGACAGTTCCCGAGGCGTAGATGTTAGGGGAGGGCTGTTGTCGAAGGGGATTACATATCCCTTCTTTAGGACCGACACTGACCAAGGGTCGGCTCCCCTTTTTGCCCATACTCCTGCAAAGTTCAGGAGTCTGGCGCCCACTGGTGCTTGAAGGAGCAAACAAGTCACTTGGATTTCTTGAAGGGCCTAAAGGAAGACCTTCCTCTCTTATCAGAGCTCTTCTTTCTGGCAGGGGGACGAGCCGCTGTACCTCCACGAAAGGGCTGCTGAGGAGGACGAGAGTCCTTCTTAATCGCCGACACTACAGGGCGTCCTTTCTTGGACGTTTGTGTTAGTAGGTCTTGTGTCGCCTTCTCAGTTAGCGAGCGAGATATATCCTTCACTAACTGAGAAGGAAACAGATGATCCGATAGAGGGGCGAACAATAAAGCAGTCCTCTGGCTCGGAGAAACCCCTTTCGATAATAGGGATCCATATACTGATCTCTTTTTCAGGAGACCAGCACCAAAAAGGGAAAGGGAAGCCACTTCCCCCGAACCGTCCTGTACTGCCTTGTCCATGCAAGACAGGACGCTATGGAGAATCTCTGGGTTTTTAAGAAACTCCGGATCTTTAGATTTGTTGGCCAGAACTCCGAGTGACCAATCCAGAAAGTTGAACACCTCTAAAGTGACAAAAAGTCCCTTTAGAAAGTGGTTCAACTCTGAAGTGCTCCACGTCGCTCTGACCGATCCTAAGGAGTGACGTCTAGAGGCCTCCACTAAATTGGAAAAGTCCGCATCTGCAGAGGCAGGTAGAGAAAGACCCATAGTCTCTCCTGTCCCATACCAAATACCTCTCTTTCCATGTAGTTTGGAAGGAGGCATGCAGAATACCGTCTTTCCTAACTCCTTCTTCTTGTCCATCCAAGAATCTAAAGAATGGAGTGCCTTCTTCATCGATATAGCAGGCTTCATTTTCAAAAAGGCCGAAGATTTTGCCGTAGCCGAGCTCGAAAAGAGAGAACGAGGAGAAGGAGGAGCCGCCGGACTAAGAGAATCTCCAAATTCTTGAAGTAATAATGAGGCTAAGACTTTATAACTCGATAGTCCCTCATTAGCAGGAGGTTTGTCATCAGACAACTCGTCTAACCCTCGATCAGACGAAGGAGAAAGTTCACGTTTGGAGGGAGAGTCCTTCCAAGACCTCCTATGCTCTGAAGGAGAGGAGCTCCTATTTGGAGAAGAGTCATAACCTCCAGGAACGAGTCTCCGACTCCTGCCTCCTGGCTCTGACTCTTGCCTCCTGACTACTGCCTCCTGGCTCCTGACTCCTGCCTCCTGACTCCGGACTCCTGCCTCCTGACCCGGACTCCTGGCTCCTGCCTGTCCTGGCTCCTGGCTCCTGGTCCTGGCTCCTGCCTCTTGACCTCTGACTCTGACTCCTGCCTCTTGCCCCTCCTGCTCCTGGCTCATGCCTCCTGCCTCCTGACTCCTGACTCCTGCCTAATCCTGGCCTCTGCCGTCCTGCTCTGCCTCCTGCCTGGATGCCTCCACACTCCTGGCTCTGGGCTCCTGCCTCCTGGTTGACTCCTCACTCCTGGCTCTTGGCTCCTGCCTCCTGGGTGACTCCTCACTCCTGGCCGGTGCCAGACGTCTGATTGGTTCATCCAGGTTCGTACAGGAAACCTCACCTCGAGTAGGAGTATCGATCCTGGCGGCAGATACCTCCATACGTCTGGAGGATCTTTTGATCGGAAGGGAAGAGTCTTTCCTTCTAGGAGGCTCCTTTGACAGAACTCCTACAAAAGACGAAATCTGCTCTTGCATCGCCATCATGAATCTCTTCGTAGCCTCCTCTTTATCCTCTTCGGGAGGAGGGGAAGGAGGAGGGGAGGAGTCCATAGCCTCCACCTCCTGCCTACCTTCTCACTCTGGTTGAAAGAATGGCTCTTCTTGCCTTCTTCACTACCCGAGGGAGGACTCTCAGGAAGTTTTCTGGCTCGAATCAATAGTCGGAGCCTTCCAACTCCTCTTGAGTGGCCGAGATCGATCTGAATCTCTCCAATCACGTCTCGGAGATGAAGATCCCGACGACGAAAAACACTCACGCAGGACGCTTTTTACAAATAGCGATCCTTGGCAGTCTGGGGTGTCACAGAAACCGCCGAAGGGACACCTGATCGGTGGGGATTCTCCACAAACCTCCTTTCGGTTTTCGACATTCCTTCTCTCTGGGCATGTGAGCTTGGAAGAGGTCTAGACCTAGGAGCGTTGCTGAGCTCGACCAGATGCCCCCTCCACTACACTGGGGACACTCATATCACTGTCCACTGAATAATCACTAGCCTTACCTTGTATGGCAGCCATTTTGTTTTCCATCAACTTGAAGGCTGCTTTTAGATCCGCAAGTTCTTTTGCTGGATCTACAGGTTCTGCAATAGGAGAAGGGGCTGCAATGGAAGGAGAAGTAGCAATACTTACCCTTGGGGAAGATCCCAAGCTAGGAATTAGTTCAGATCTAGAACTACTTAAACTTCTATAAGAAGCCTTCCTCACTCTTTCTCTCTCTAACTTTTTTAAATAATTAGTTAGATTCTTCCATTCGTTCTCACTCAAGTTCTCACATTCCTTACAAGTATTAGTAAAAGAACATTCATACTCCCTGCAACCCTTGCATACCGTGTGAGGGTCTACCGAAGCTTTCGGCAACCTCACCTTACAGCCTACATTCACACGTCTCACAACCATTCCAGAGTCAGACATTATTAAAGAAAATTCCAAAATCAAGTCCACAAAACAGTCCACAAAAGCGTATGCCAATCCAACAATCCAGATACGTCACCAAAAGTCGGTCAAGAAGATCAATTGCCGGTGAAAAAAGAAAAACCAATCGAGAGGAACCAACAACAATGTTGATGGTCCGGGCGACAGAAGAATTCTGATTAGAAAACGGGAATGGTTCCTAGTCCTGCCACCCAGGGCAGGGCGGTAGATCACCTGACCTACCGGTAGCGTGTGCCGCGAAATTTGAAATTCTGTCGGAGACGACGGAGTCTATAGCTAAGTAGCTAAGTATATATCTGGCAGGGAAGTTGAATGTATAAAAATATACCGTTAAATTTAAACCTAGTTATAACTGAAGCTGAGAAAACTGTTCAAGCTGCTAATGACTATTATCGTACATCGGCAACAAGGATAAAACTGCAGTAAATGTCTGCCATCACACACAACTGTAGAAAAAATTGCGATAAAATCATTTTAATCAAAACTACTGTGCTTGAAAGAACACATTTTACTGTTGGTTTCACGCCGATATAAGATAAATAACGTAAAGTTCGTATTACGATGATATAAAGGATTATTGCGAACGGAATCACTTAATTTTTTACGCAATAAACAAGCCGCCAACGTAATCTTAACAAAAAAAATAGTAGTTCACATTCACAACGAGACATATTCAATAAATATTTCCACCTAAAAACACGCTGTATAAGGAAAAATAACTTTGTCTCATATAAGTCAAGTATGCAGATATTCGTTTATGCTAACTAGAAGCAAGAGCATTCGCTCAGAAATGCATTATGGTGAAACAAACTCGTATTCATCAGCTGATTTCAAACCACAACATTGGCCGCTCCGCGGAATACGGGCTTAAGTTTGCTGTAGTATTTTAAAATACAATAATATGAGAATACATACAATATTCTTGGATACAGTGAAATAATGTATAACTATTTAAAGGATTTATGGAAAAGATGCATAATTAATAAAATAACACAATGCATTTTTCGGAACTGGCGGACAAGAACGAACATGAAAAACCATCCCCTGACAACGTGGAGCGTAGTTACAAAGGCTGCCTTAATTTGTATCTTATTTCTGTACAAAAATGAAAATACCTTTCCGTAATATATTTTCATACACATTTTAAACAAAAAAGCATAAACATTTGAAAAATCGACACATCGATCGCTAAATTTGCACACTTTTTTTTTTTTTTTTAACTATATTTTCGGAAGAGCGGCAGATGGCGGCATACAAGAACGAACTTGAAAAAACCATCGTAGTCGATAACTTGAAGGGGAGTTTCAAAAGCTGCCTTTTTATCATATTTCTGCACAGAAATAAAAATACCCTATTCGTAATACATTTTCATACACATTTTAAACATAAAAGCATAAAATTTATAAAATCGACACATTGATCGCTAATTTGCACTTTTTTTAAATCGATATTTTCGGAAGAGCGGCAGGCGGCGGCTTACAAGAAAGAACATGAAAAAACATCGTATTTGATAACGTGAAGGGCAGTTTCAAAAGCTGCCTTTGTATCATATTTCTGTACAGAAATAAAAATGCCTTTCACGTAATACATTTTCATACACATCCATAGCTAAATTTGCACTTATGTAACTCGATATTTTCGGCATAGAACAGCGTCAGAGGCATATATTTTACCCTAATTCCTACGTAATAACTCTCCATAAAATTTGTTAATATAATTTGCATAACCTTTATGGTCTGAACGGCATTTCTACATATGTATGAACTCGTTAGACAACGGCGCTAGCGGCGCTGTTAACTGAAATTTGTGCCATAAAGATACCTTTAAAATGCCTTATTTTTTAATGAATATTTTTGACGACCGCCGTAAAACCGATTCGCCGTTGAGTGATTGCGCCGTTAACCGCGGGCCGCCTGTACTATGAAATTCAGGGCCTCTGTAACACGGTTTTTTGGATTTTGCTCCTTATCAAAGCATCGGATGTAGCTGAAAGTTGACATATATATATTTTACAACTACACAAATTTTGTCAGCATTATCAATAACCTAAAACCCGATAAGTTTTAATTTTCATAGAGTAAAAATGATCTAGCCGACGCCACGGCCAATGATTGCGAGCCAAGAGTCGAAAAACATTCATTACGTAAGCAAGGTAAACATTGTTTTACGAAATGTTGCCCCGCCCATCCACCAGACAGAAACCCATTCACCTTATTCCATCGGCTCTGAAACCCATAGTAGTCAAGAATGGCTAACAGGATTTGGAATTGTCCCCGTGATTGCAAAACTGTATTTGTCTTACGACTTGTAACTTTATACAGTCAAGAGAAAGCCCGTGGCCATACTTACTATAGCCTGAATAGGTAATTATTCAATTTCTAGTTTAAATCCAATGTTTATGGTCTGATTTGTATTTAGCGTAACGTGATTATAATACTTGTAATGTCATTCAGGATTTTGAACATTTCCATTAACTATTCACTATGCCACCAAGAGAGAAGGAGAAAGAGAGAGATTGTATGTAAACAGTCTTTATATAACTATTTTTGTTAAAATAAGATTTTTACCCAAAGTAAATACAAGCTTATATGTGCTAAAATCTCCAGCAGACCAACGGATCATCCGATATAATTTTTTTTTCTTCTTCTTTAGTCTGTACGACTATGTTGGATATAAAGACTTTATGAATGGCGGAACGATACATAGATGTCGGTGTGGTATCTGTGCTAGCGTAGTTCTACTACTGTAGCAGTAGTGCCGCAAAATTAGTAATAGCAGCAATATACATGAATTAAACGTTTAGGCCAACTGCTGGGATCCCTGAGGATCATTTAACACTTCTTACAACTACTTAAAAAATGAGTTTTTATAGCCAGAAGTTAGATTTTCTAATACAACAATGTCCATGATAGCCTTCATTGTTATCCTGAATTATAACGAGGCCGAAGTGGGTGAGGCCTCATGAAGTCATCATTCTGACGATAATTATTGGTGAAGGTTTAAAGCCAAAATACGGTAGTTTTTTTTTTTTTTTTTTTCTTTTTTTTTTTTTTTAGTAAATAGGTAGATAGCCACGAATAAATAAAAACTTGACTTGACATTGGGAATACAGCAGTTATCAAAATCCAAGGCCTTGTGTTACTTATGTCTTTGAAAATTACGACCTATTCCCTACATCTTGTCAATCTGATTGTGACCTATAAAGTAGATTATAATTTCTTAGGACACTTATTTTGGGAGTTAGACTAATAATTGAAGTGTTTTTGTATTTATTAACATATTTTGTTGGTTTGTTCATTATGACAATTATCAGTGGAGAAGATTCAGAGTTCAAAAAGGTGTACTGCTTTGCTTGTATTTAAATTTTTGTCATTGATGCCAGAGGTATAGCCTTTGTTACGTATGGCCAATCATCCATCGAGAAAGAGGGAAGAAATGCTGTCATAAGTTACGTAACGAGTGCGTTCGAAACCTTATCTCTGAGTAAGTTGGCCTGTCTTAAAAAAAAAAGTCACTTTAACATTATAAGTCCCAAATTTATTCAACCTACGTAATGCAGAATACAGTCAAAATTTATGTGTAGATATAATGTGTATTCTGAATAAGCGTTATATCTATGAAATGCATAGATAAAAAGTTATTGCCAAATAACTGTGTTACAGAAGCCCTGAATCTCATAGTAGGAGAACTCTTGTTAGTGTTATTCAATTTCTCTTTGAACTGAATTATATTGAGTCAATCTATATTGAACCTAGAGAAATAGCAGATATTAAAAATTGCTATACTGTACTCTATGTATAAAGTATACTTTGTAGTGTTGCCTATGTATATATACAAAGATGGTGGTGATTACCCTCGTGAAGGCTAGATTTGCCAATACAGGCAGTCCCCAGGTTACGACGGGGGTTCCGTTCTTAAGACGCGTCGTAACCCGAAAATCGTCGTAAGCCGGAACGACGCTCTTGAAAACATGTCCACAGGGAAAAATGAAATTTTCATTATTAAAATGAAGTTTTATTGTATACTTACCGAACAATTATAGAGCCGTGATTTCCACGAGCGGCAGGATACTAAATTCAAATTTAGCGCGTCGGCGTCGCCAACACTGGTGGTGATGACGTCATCTCCCTCCACTCGCGGGAGAACCAGGTACAACTGCCCAGGTGAATCCAATTCTTTCTGCCCGTCCGTCCACCTAAGGGGAGGAGGGTGGGTATAATCATAATTGTTCGGTAAGTATACAATAAAACTTCATTTTAATAATGAAAATTTCATTTTTATTGTAGTGTCTTACCGAACAATTATAGAGCTGATTACACATTTATGGGAAGGTGGGATTCAGTGGACCACTAGTATTTTTAAATGGTTACATTTATTGCAATACCAGTAAACACTCAAGGTGTCTGTTGTACCTTACCTTGTAAGAGAGCTACAGCAGACTGTTACTGCCTCTGGTCGGTGCTCTTCTTACTATTGTAGAGGAATTGGAATTTGACCAAAGTTAGCCTCTACAGGAGTGGAATCCTTCCGTAGTTCAAGCGAGTCAAGGCTGACTGACGGAGGATAGTAACAACAAAGATTGCCCTTGCCCTGGGCTAAGACCAGAAATTCAATCATACAAAACATTTGTCACCAACACCAGATTTAAAAACATATATACCCAACCATTGTAAAATCTGACCTAACAGACTGGTGAGTATCCAGGTACTCAGTACCCCAGCTTCCTTGAACTCGACAACCTATTCAAGGTGAAAAGTTAGCATAGAGGTGACGACCCCTGTGCCGTTTCTCCCAACACCATGCCAGAAAACCGCCACCGGACCTAACGTTTTACAATTCTCGAAAAACCGTTTTCTATCTCTTTGAGATAATGACTCGCAAAAACCGAATTCGATCTCCAGAACGTGCTCTGAAGAATCGAAGCTAAAGATAAATTCTTTCTGAATGCTAAAGAAGTTGCCACTGCTCTAACCTCGTGAGTTTAAACTCTCAGAACGAAAGATTTGTCGTTCCCTCGCTGGCGATTGGACTGGGCAGTGGTGAGCTTCCCTGATAAGCTCTCTAATAAAGAACGATATAGCATTCTTAGAAAGAGGACGAGAGGGATTTTGAACCGAGGTCCAGAGCTTAGAAGATTGTCCTCTAATACCCTTAGTGGCAAACAGATACTGCTTAATAGCCCTGACTGGACATAAGAGCCTTTCTTCCTCCTCATGTCCAACCAAATCAGATAAGTTCCTTACACAAAATCCTCGGCCAAGGATTAGAAGGATTCTCATTTTTGGCTAGAAAGGTCAAAGATACCGAAAATACAGCATTGCCTTGAGAGAAAGAACCGGATCTCGTTTTGTTTTGGCCTATAGCGTGCAATTCGCTGACCACGCTTAGCAGAAGCTAGTGCAATAAGAAAAGTGCCTTCTTAGTCAAGTTCCTGAGTTGAAGCCGACTTCAAAGGCTCAAACGGTGGCCCCATGAGAAAACTTAAGCACCACATTCTAAGTTCCAAGCCACTGTTATCTTGCGGGAGCTTAGTGGTTTCGAAAGAACCTAATGAGGTCCGAAACACAGATCTGAATTGGAGGAAATATCCAAACCTCGATGTCTAAAAACTGAAGAGAGCATGGCTCTATATCCTCTGATCGTCGAAGGAGCCAGTTTCTTAGAGTTCCTAAGAAATAGAAGAAAATCTGCTATTTCTGTTAAAGAGGTCGCAGAAGTAGACTTTAGCACTTCTACACCACTCTCTGAAGATTCTCCACTTCCCTTGATAGAGTTTGTTAGAAGACTCTCTCCTACAACGAGCGATAGCTTCTGCAGCTCTTCTTGAAAATCCTTTCGCTCTGACAAGATTCCGGACAGTCTGAACCCTGTCAGAGCTAGAGCGGACAAGTTTTGGTGGAACCTCTTGAAGTGAGGTTGTTTGAGAAGCCACTTCTCTGGAGGAAGAAGTCTGGGGAAGTCTACTAACAACTGGAGAGGGTCCAGGAACCACTCTTTCCTGGGCCAAAAGGGAGCGATTAGCGTTAGTGTTACATTGCTGTGCGACATGAACTTGTTCAGCACCTCTCTTATTAGACCGAACGGAGGGAATGCATAAGCTTCCAGACCCGACCAATCCAACAGCATTGCGTCCACCGACCAAGCTAGAGGATCTGGGACTGGAGAACAAAAGAGAGGAAGACGGTTGTTCCTTGAGGTCGCGAACAGGTCTATTGACGGTCGTCCCCAAAGGCGCCAAAGTTTCTGACAAATCTTGTGTCCAAAGTCCACTCCAGAGGTAACACTTTGCTGTTGACGACTTAACTCGTCTGCCTTGCCAGACGTTCATCTTTCCCGGACAAATCTCGGGACTAGCTGAACCTTCGCTTCGTTTGACCACAGGAGGAGATCTTGGCTACTTCGTACAGAGAGAAAGACTGAGTCCCCCCCTGTTTCCGCACGTACGAGAGAGCCGTGGAGTTGTCGGAATGCACTGCCACTACTCGACCTTCTACTAAACTCCGAAACTGTCTGAGCCCCAAGAAAATTGCTAATAGTTCCTTTACATTTATGTGGAACTTCTTCTCCTTCTCCGACCAAGTTCCTGAAGTCCGTTGATTTCCCAGTAGGGCTCCCCAACCTGTGTCCGATGCGTCGGAAAAGAACTGTAGGTTCGGGAGGATGGGTCGTAAATCTAACCCTTCTTCCAACCTTGCTCGAGAGAGCCACCACCTTATGTCCTCTTTTATTTGATCTGTGACAGGAAAGGTAATCGAGTCTGGTTGTGTCTTCCTGCACCAAGAGGCTCTCAGGAAAAACTGCAGAGGTCTCATGTGCAGTCTTCCCAACGTCACAAATTTCTCCACTGAAGTCAATTTGCCCAGGAGCCTCATCCACTGATTGGCAGAACTTACCTTTTTGTCCAAGAACTCCTGAACTGTCTCCAGACAGCCTTGAACCTCTTCGGGGACAGAAAAAGCCAGAAAAACTTGAGCATTCAGAATCATCCCCAAATAAAAGGATGCTCTGAGATGGAAACCAACTGGGACTTCTGTTTGTTGACCAGAATTCCTAACTTTCTGGCAAGATCCAGAGTTTGTTCCAAGGTCCTTCATGCACCGACTCTCTGATTCCGACCGGAGAAGCCAATCGTCCAGATAGAGGGAGATTCTTACTCCTAATATGTGCAGCCAGCTCCTATCGGGGATAGAACCCTGGTGAAAAACTTGAGGAGCGGTCGCTAGTTCGAAGCAAAGCGCCCGAAACTGAAACACCTTGCCTTCGAACCATTGAACCTCAGGTACTTCCGAGATTCGCGATGTATCGGAATGTGAAAAACTAAGCGTCTTGCATGTCCAGAAGAGACCATCCAATCCCCCTGTCTGATGGACTCCAGAACCGACCGAGTGGTCTCCATATGAAATTTTGTTTCTGGACATGCAAGTTCAGGGCGCTCACATCCAAAAACCGGCCTCCAGCCCCTGATGACTGGGAACTACAAAAAAGGCGATTGTAAAAGCCTGGAGGAAAATCCCCTTCTATCTGTTCTATCGCTTCTTTGCGAACAAGCGCTTCCACTTCTGCGGCTAGCGCCAGAAATTTGTCTGAGCCCGGAGAGTATGCCTGGAATGGAATTGGCACAGGTGAGAGCGAGGGAGGTGAAACGAGAGGGAATACGATAGCCGAACTTGAGTACTTGCACTCCCAGGCTCTCGCTCTGTTTTCCCATTCCTCCAAACAGAGCCAGCCTGGCTCCCACTGGTGCATGAAGAACCGAGCTTTCATTTGGAAGGTTTGTTAACCTTGGCCGAGGCCTTAGACTGAGGTCGCAAATTCGAAAGAAGCGCTTGGGTTTTTCCCTCCCGCGAAAAAGGCACTTGGGCCAGAGGAGAACCGAAGGAACAGTCTCCACAGGAGCTTTTAGGTCTTTCTTTAGTAGACTGTGCCAGTAAATCCGAAGTAGATTCGTATCTAGCGCAGACGAAATTGACAACACTACATCGTCTGGAAAGAGGTTATCTTTCACAAAAGGAGCAAACAAGAGAGCAGACTTCTGTTGGGAAGTAACCCTTTTAGAAGCAAAGGAGCACCAAAGTTGCCTTTTCTTAAGGGTACCAAAGGCGATGAGCGAAGCTAACTCATCATATCCATCCCTAATGGATTTGTCCGCACAGGACAGAACACCAATCCAATCCTCCGCTAACTCCTGAGAAAGAAGAGGACAGTCTTTCGATCTTGGCCGCTAAAGCGCCAATAGTCCAATCAAAGAAGCTAAAGACCTTCCAAAAGTTTAAATTGATTCTTTACAACGTGGTCCAACTCAGGCGCTGTAAAGAAAAACTTTCGCTGCGGCGAAAGCAGATCTTCTAGAGGAGTCGATTAAACTGGAGAAGTCTCCCCTGGAGGAGGCAGGAAACTCCCACAGAGAAGGAGCTTCCCCAGTTACATAAAACCTATACCTCTTACGAAGCAACTTAGAGGGAGGGTAAGCAAAAAGAGCCTTCCTAAGTCTCTTTTCATAGGACTCCATTTCTCAGTCTCTTTCAACGAATGTCTAACCGCTTTTTTAGATAGAACAAGTTGGGAGGAGAGGGTCTGAAGTTTTCCTCCTCATCAAAAAAGTCGACGTTGGGGAGCGCGGAGCCGCTTTCTCAAAATAATCCTGGATAAGATACCAGAAGAAATCTAAGGAGACGTGAATAACACGAGAGGTGATGAGAATCCTCATCCTGTACTTCTTCTTCATTCTCGATACCGCCGAAGCAGTAGGCGGAACTACAACGGATCTGAAGGTTCGAACCACCCTTGGACTCATTCATCCAGTTGGTTATCTCTAACTGCTTGCGCAAAGGCGCCAAGAGACGAATCAAAACCAGTTAACGTAGGCTTGGAAGAGCCTAAAATGTTCAGCAGGAGGCGGAAAATACTTGCGCCTCGCTCGGAGCCGCCGAAATTCGAGGCGAAACAGGCGCATCAGGCGTAACAGACGAAAAAGCGCCTAAAGAAACACCCTTAGAACTGCTAGCTACAGCGTTAAAACCCACAATCTCTACTAGTAAATGGAGCCGAAAAAGGCACAGATTGAGGCGACGAACTAGCCGCTAACGGCCGCGGCGCAAACCCTACTCTCAGGCTCCTTATACCGCCTGACTGGAGGAGGCGAAGAATCGGCGCCTGAACGCCTCTTTAAGGGACGCGAAACGGGCGAATCTCGCCAGAGCGCCGCGCGACCGGAGACGAATCGCTTGAATCATTCGAAAGGCGTCTGACCGCAACACCTTTCCAACGCTTAACCGAGCCCTGTTGAGGCGCAACAGGCTTCAACAAGAGAGGCGCTGTCTGTGGGCAAAATCACCCGATCGACTCCCTTGGACTTCCGGTATGTCCTTCTCCCTGGTGCGTGGGAGCTGGACAGTGACTTTGTCTAGAGCCGTGTCAGGACAGACGACGCACCCTCAAAACTACACTCTTACCTGAAGCCGCTTCTCCAAAAACGTCCTTAACGAATTACCAAGTTGCAAAACCATATTCGCTAGTACCGAAAATTTTGTTTCTGATCTAACCTCGATTCCAGACTGGCAATGGTGTCGGAAGAAACTACACGGGAAGCCCCCCGGCGAAGTGGATTAGTTAGAGTGAATAGGAGGTGTAGTTAAAAGAGGACATAACAATTTGAGGAGAAACAGAAGGAACAGATGCATCGCAAGAACGAAGCAGAGCTAAGTCTACTTTCCCTAAGCGTGCTTTTCTATTCTGTCTTTAGCTAATTTCTCCGAGATGAACTAAAAAACTTCCATTGAGAATCAGTCCAATCACTACACTCGTTACATGTTCGATCTGCTGAACAAACCTGTCCCCTACACTTTAACACATTGTGTGAGAATCATACTCTAACTTGGATAATCTAGTTTTACATCCTGAGATGCAAAACCTAACTCCCGACGGACTAGAATCCGACATGGCAACGCCTAAATAAAAAGCAAAATAACAACAACGCCAAAAAAGAGTACTTCACCAATTCCGAAGATCAAAAATCCACAAGAAAAAAAAAAACGAAGCAAAAGTCATCCAACCGCACCGACCACCGATGTTCACCGGACGCCGGCCAGGAAAAGTGAATGGATTCACCTGGGCAGTTGTACCTGGTTCTCCCGCGAGTGGAGGGAGATGACGTCATCACCACCAGTGTTGGCGACGCCGACGCACTAAATTTGAATTTAGTATCCTGCCGCTCGTGGAAATCACGGCTCTATAATTGTTCGGTAAGACACTACAATAAAAATTCACTAATTTGCAATTTTTCTTAGGGACCGTATCTCTAAAATTATCACTAATTTACTTTTCATGTGCAACACTGTGTATTCACAAATTACTGTATATTTTCATTAAAATACAAGAGAGAGAGAGAGAGAGAGAGAGAGAGAGAGAGAGAGAGAGAGAGAGAGAGAGAGAAATAAACTCCTTACGGTTTCAATAGATTGAAATGAATGTCTGTAGGCAACTTTTTCTCCCTCCCATAAATACATATATTTCTCCAGAGAAGAGAGAAAGAGAGGACTGTGCAATTATGTTTGTCTGTCTATCAATTCTTTTGCTGAGAGCGAGAGATAAAAGGAAGAAATAGAAAAACCAAATGTATGACAAGTATCTTGTGGGGAGAGAGAGAGAGAGAGAGAGAGAGAGAGAGAGAGAGAGAGAGAGAGAGAGAGTTGTCCTTACAGTATTAAAAGAGAAGAAATGGAATGATTATTGTATTTAAAAAACTCAGATATGAATTTTGTACTTACAGTTAATAGTATTATTATTGGCTAAAATTAATGATAAACTTATTACATACATGTCCATGAAAATGATCTCATCTCAGTAAAGAGAGAGAGAGAGAGAGATGAGAGAGAGAGAGAGAGAGATGAGAGAGAGAGAGAGGGACGAGAGAGAGAGAGAATTACATTAAAACCATTAAATTCGTTGACCATTGTATGGCATTGTTAAGCTCAGAGTGTCACTGGAGTTGAAGGTGGGGTGGAAATTGATACAGAAAAAGACAAAGGGAAGAATTTCTTTTGAAATTAGTTATCGTATTATTACTACTTCTATATTATTATTATTATTTGAAAATATAATAAACACGTGCATCTACCATAAAAATTCTCTCATCAGTAAGAAAGAGGAATTATCCTTACAAGTGAAATGGAAAGGTCATTTTCATCTCTTTAAATACGACCATTATGAATTTTGTAGTTAAAGTTTATATTATTATTATTATTAAATAACTGAAATTATCAATAAACATTTTACATACTAGTACCATAAAAATTCTTTTAATCATCGGTAAAATAGAGAGAGAGAGAGAGAGACGGGGGGGAGATTTGAGAGAGAAGGAGAGAGAGAGAGACCGAGAGAGAGAGAGAGAGAGAGAGGAGTTTAACCTAATTAAAAGTGACATGGATAGATTAGTACGTATTGTATTTCTTTAAAATACTATCACATATGAATTTTGTAATTACAGTTATTATTATATTATTATTATTTGAAAGTAATAAAAACAAATAGTACAAGTACATAAAAAAATTCTGATGAGAGAGAGAGAGAGAGGAGAGAGAGAGAGAGTGAGAGAGAGAGAGAAGACGAGAGAGAGAGAGAGAGAGAGATCAGGACCACGTGATTGCAACACTGCAGCTCTTCCCCCCCCTGGCTGTCACAGAACTTGATATATCTGACAGTTTTTAGTACCTAGATCTCGAGAAAAGGTTACTGGAAGTTACTTGAAGAAGACTGGGATTTCCTTCATTCTTCCATAATTTTTAAATATAAGCTAAAATCTTACTAATTCACTATGGTATTTTCTTTAATGAATTGATATTATTGCTGTATAAATTAATATTAATATTTGAAAATAGTAAATCATTTATTTATCATACAAAAAAAACATAAATCTTTGTAGTAGTAGAGAGAGAGAGAGAGAGAGAGAGAGAGAGAGAGAGAGAGAGAGAGAGAGAGAGAGAGAGAGAGAGAGAGAGAGAGAGAGAATTATTATTATTATTATTATGTGATATCATTTCAACTTATTAAACTTACTAATACAGTATTAATCAAAATTAATATTTGAAAATTAGTAAATCATTTTTGTATTATAAAAATGTATTTAGTCATGAAAATAAACATCAAAATACACTAATTAGTGATTATGATTGTCGAAAATACAAAGAGAGAGAGAGAGAGAGAGAGAGAGAGAGAGAGAGAGAGAGAGAGAGAGAGAGAGAGAGGAGAGAGAGAGAGAGAGAGAAACTGTGCTAAACTATAAAGGATTCTTATCATAGTATCATAGTATGAATTTTTTAAAAGCGTCGTAAACTCGGAGCGTCGGAAGCGTCAGCGTCGTAACCCAGGGCGGATTATTCAATGATTATTTAAGAAAAAGCGCCGTAACCTCGGAACGTCGTAAGCCGGACCCGTCGTAACCCGGGGACCGCCTGTATCTGTTAGTTTGTTTGTACCCTATGCACACACAGACTATGGGAATACCAAAAAGAGAGAGAGAGAGAGAGAGAGAGAGAGAGAGAGAGAGAGAGAGAGAGAGAGAGAGAGAGAGAGAGAGAGAGAGAGAGAGAGACTACTTTTCTGCAAGTTGTGGTATAGTTTTGTGATTTCCTTATTTGCCTAAGATGGAAATGCATATTGTGGTAGAAAAATATTGTTTTGTTGTGTTTGTATTTACCTGTGAAAAGCATGGTGTTTGGTTGTTTCATGTACTTAATTGTAAATGTACATGTTAGTAGCGCTCGAGTAAAAATAATCGGTCATCATTTGTTTATGTTGGTTTGGTAACTAGCCAAACCTTTCATGTTAGGTTGGAACTGAGTGATAAGGCAATCATAGTTAAGATCCCTACCAGAGTGGACACAACTTGTGTGAATTTCTGGGAGTCATTGATGTCTCCAAATCCACTGAAGTATTCCTTTCCATCTAAAAGTTCATTTCGGGAACTTCATTTAGAAGATAAGCAGATCTAAATGTAAGGAGAATTTCATGAACTGTCCTTTAGATGGGAGTTACAAAGCAGATATTGCACTTATGCCAATCTCAATTCACGCAAAGAATAATGAATCCACCATTTGAATTAACAGTAAGTTTGTGTCATTTATACATCATTATACACAATGTAATGCAATTTTTAAGGGAAGCGTTTGTAAAAATCGTTTTCCATTAACAACTCCCTTTTTTTTAATGAATCAGTTTGAAATTTTGGGCATGGTTTAGTTTACGTATAGCAAAAAGAGCTGATATTTACGTGGTAGACAGATATTATATATTAGAATAAAGTAATAGAGCATTTTTCTCCAATATCTTAAAAAAAAATTTTTACAAATATTTTTTGATTTTTGAAAAATCTTGGATTGATTTCTTGTAAAAATTAATCCCAAACTTTTTGGGGGGACAAAATGAAAATAAACTCATAGTTTTGTAGAAAATTTATTTAGTTTTCATTTGCTTCTTGTTTCATTTAGATAGGTGAATTAGTTATTTCAGTTTCTATTTGAAGGTCGATAAATTTAGTTTAGAGATAACGGCCTCCAAAGTTTTATGACAATATTTTTTGCTTGTCTGTCCATTTATTTGCTTGTTGCCACACAGTTTGTGGCTTTTATGACAAATTTGATATGTTATATCATATTTGCGTTATCTGTGATTATTATTTTATGTATACTGCATTATAATTTATATATTTAGGCTTCTGGTCCCCCTCTTTCCTCTCTCTTGGAAAGATGATCTTCCGTTTGCATCTTCTGCATTGAATACAGGTAGTATTCGAGTTACAATAATTCGTCTTACGATAATCCGATGTTACGATGGGGTTAGCAATTAATACCAGAAAAAAAAACAAAAAGTTGAAAATACATATTTTTAAATTTCGCGCACAACGAGAGCAGGCAGCAGCGTACTACGCTATACGATATTTGGCCCGAAAGCGAGAGGCTGGCAGCCAGCAACACGAGTCCGACCTCACTTGCTCTCGCTCTGAACCAAGTAAGATTAGGTCAGTGTTTGTTTGTGCTTTTTGTGAGTTTTTAAAGTAAACTAAAACAAAAAAACTGTCTGCTAAACAACCAAACAGGTCTCCTGCTGGTAGTGCAAAAAAGAAGAGGCAATCCATCACTTTGGAGCAGAAATTGAAGATAATCAACTAGCATGAAGGTGGAAAGGCAGTCGTGGTTATCGCACGTGACGAACGTTTATCGCAATCAGCGGTATCCACCATCCTAAAGGACAAGAAACGTGTAATGGATGCTGTGAAGGCATCTGCTTCTGTTCATTCAACGGTTATATCAAAGAAGAGGATAGGGCCTTTGGAAGAAATGGAGCAGTTACTGGTCACGTGCACAGAGGAGCAAATACAAAATCGTATGCCACTCACCCTCTTGACCATTCAGACAAAGGCATGCATGCTTTTTGAAGAAATGAAGTAGTATGATGATAACCACAACAAAAGTTTTGCAGCAAGTACTGGATGGTTTCATTGTTTCAAGAACCGCCATAATTTTCAGTGTGAAAATTAGCGGTGAAGCAGCAAGCGCTGATGCTGACGGAGTAGCTAAATTTAAGGTTGCTTTAAAAGAGATCGTCATTAATGAAGGGTACTTGCCAGAGCAAACCTTTAATGTTGACGAAACCGGGCTTTATTGGAAGTGTATGCCACAATGGTCCTACATCCACAAAGAAGCAACAGTGATGCCAGGGTTTAAGGCATACAAAGATCGATTGACTCTTCTGCTTGGGGGAAATGTGGCTGGGTATAAACTTAAGCCCTTTATGATTTATCACTCAGAAAATCCAAGGGCATTAAAAAACGTTGACAAGCATACACTTCCTGTGCATTACCGTCATAATAAAAAAGCGTGGATGACTGCAATGCTGTTCGAAGACTGGTTTGTTCATTGCTTCATTCCAGAAGTGAAAGATTATTGTAGGAAAAATAAAATCCCCTTCAAAATTCTTCTGATTCTCGACAATGCTCCTGGCCACCCTCAGCACATTGGAGATATTAACAAGAATGTAAAAGTTGTGTTTCTGCCACCAAACACAACTTCTCTCATCCAACCCATGGATTAGGGTGCTGTGGCTATGTTCAAGGTGTATTATCTTCGGAACACATTCGTGCAAGCTGTACAGGCTACGGATAATGAGGAGAAAGATCTCAGAACTTTCTGGAAAGAATTTAGTGTTCTTAACTCCATTATGAACATTGGAAGGGCGTGGAAGGAGGTAAAGAAAGTGTATGAATGGGGTCTGGAAAATCTGCTGAAAGTGTATGTGGACTCGTTTAAAGGTTTCAATCAAAATGAAGAAGTGGAAATCAATAAAAAGATCTTGATACTTGGGAAAAGTTTAGATTTAGAAATTGATGAGGAAGATATCCAAGAACTTATAAATGTGCAAGATGTAGAGTTAACAGCAGAGGATTTAATTGCACTTGCAGAAGAGAAAAAAAAAGCAGAAGAGAAAAAAAAAGCAGAAGAGGAAGAAGAAATAAAAGAAGAGCCGGAGCAAACGTTTACGACTATAAAAATGGCAGAGGCATTTGCTTTATTTGATCAAGGACTGAAACTTTTAAGTGAAATGGATGGGGACGAGGAACGGTTTGCCAAAGTTCAGAGAGCTCATACAAAAAACATACAGCTCTGTGTGAGAGAGAGAGAGAGAGAGAGAGAGAGAGAGAGAGAGAGAGAGAGAGAGAGAGAGAGAGTTATCCTTATTTTGAAAGAGTGAAATGAAAAGATTAATGTAGTATTCCTGAAAAATACTATCACACATGATTTTTGTAATTACAATTATTATCATTATTATTATTTGAAAAGATAAATAAACATATTACATACATGTACTATAAAAATCTCAAATCTCAAGAGAGAGAGAGAGAGAGAGAGAGAGAGAGAGAGAGAGAGAGAGAGAGAGAGAGAGAGAGAGAGAGAGAGAGAGAGAGAGAGAGAGAGAGTTGTTGGACCTCAGTTTGGTACCTGGAGTTCAAAAGAAAGATGCGTGAAGACTGGGATTTCCTTCATTCTTACATAATTTTATAATCTATAAACTAAAATCTTACTAATTCACTATAGTATTTTCTTTAACAAATTGATTGCTCTTTACATTTATATTATTTGAAAATTGGAAAATTATTCATCATACAGAAAACATACATCTCTGTAAGAGAGCGAGAATTACTATTGTTATTATGTGATATCATTTAGTCTTATTAAACTTACTAAAACAGTTTTGATCAATATTAATATTTTATAATTAGTAAATCATTTTTGTATCATAAAAATGTATTTAGTAATGAAAATAACTTGAAAATATGATATTGTTATTTTACAATAAAGTTTTGTACATACTTACCTGGCAGACATATACTTAGCTTACGTCTCTGACGTCACGACAGAATTCAAAACTCGCGGCTAACGCGACAGGTAGGTCAGGTGATCTACCTTACCAGCCGCTGGGAGGCGGGTGTAAGAACCATCATACCTTTCTTGCCAGATTTTTTCTCTCTTATACCTGTCTCCTGAGGGGAGGCTGGGCGGGCCATCAATCGTATATGTCTGCCAGGTAAGTATGTACAAAACTTTATTGTAAAAAACAATTACATTTTTTTTACATGAACTTTCCTGTCAGACATATACTTAGCTGATTGACACCCTTGGTGGAGGGTACAAGACAGAAAATAACAAAGAAAAGGTAAACAACACCTGTTGTAGGATAAAAATAACCTTGGTTCTTACCTGTTTAGGCTGAAGACTTCATAGATACTATCTATTAGTCTGCATAGCCATAAGAGCTACAGCGAGGGCGTGACCTACAGCTGAAAAGACTCTTTGGGTCTACTAACGGGACTTGATATCCGCTTACTTAGTAGAATCCAAGTCGGATCATGTCAATGGGGGTTCGCCCTCTTCTATGACAGAACCTGTCCACTACCAACGCAGGGTGGGGAGCTTCAAACCAAATCCGATCACCTAAACCAAACTAACGTTATTAGCACTTACGAAACGAAAAAAGATGCCTACCTGCATCATTTTTCATACAACCATATGAACTCAATTACCAAAAAAAAACAAGGGAAAAAACTTACTTAAGGGATATGTTCCAGCTCCCTGCCCCAGCACCGAATCCGCCGATACGTACGGGCCTAACGCGAAGCACTCGTCATACGTAATATGACGTCTTTTAGGTAGTGGTTGGCGAATACTGAATTACATCTCCAGAATGTAGTTTTCATCAGATTCTGAAGAGACATATTCTTCTTAAAGGCCAAGGAAGTGGCAATTGCTCTTTACTTCATGAGCCTTGACTTTTAGGATCTTGAAATGTTCCTCATTACAAGCTTTATGTGCTTCTTTCACCACACTTCTAATGAAGAAAGACAGCGCATTTTTCGACAATGGTCTGCTGGGGTCCTTTACAGAGCACCATAGTCTATCCTCAATGCCCTTAAGGGTTTTCTTCTTCTGAAGGTAGTATTTTAAACTCCTAACAGGGCAAAGAGTTCTTTCAGGTTCTTCCCCTACTATGGCAGAAAATAAAACCAGCGAACCTCAAAAGTTCCTTGGGCCAGCGGATTTGAGGGGTTCTCATTTTTTGCCAAAAAAACGAAGGAAGGAAGAACAAACCACGGAATCTCTTGAAACCTACCCTTCCTTCTAGGGCATGAATCTCACTAACCCTTTTAGCTGATGCTAAAAGCCATGAGAAAGAGAGCTTTCCTCGTGAGATCTTTGAAGGAGGCTAAATGTGGTGGTTCAAACCTAGCGGACCTCAGGAAACGAAGAACCACCACCATCCAGATTCCAACTTGGAACTTCGCTCGAGGTTTTCTTGGAAGATTCAAAAGATCTTAATAGATCATGAAGATCTTTGTTATTCGAAAGATCTAAATTCCTATGTCTGAACACCGCAGCCAGCATGCTTCGGTATCCTTTGATAGTAGATACTGCCAAACCGCATTTTTCTCTGAGGAAAACAAGGAAATCTGCTATCTGAGTCACAGAGGTACTGGAAGAGGAAAACTTCTGGTCCTGCACCAACGGCGAAAGACGTCCCACTTCGACTGGTAGACTTTAAGGGTCGAAGGTCTTCTAGCTGAGGCGATAGCCTTAGCAGCTTTTGTCGAAAACCCCTTCGCTCTGACAAGACTTTTGACAGTCGAAAGCCAGTCAGATTGAGAGCGGGGAGGTTTCTGTGATACCTGTCGAAGTGGGGTTGTTTGAGCAAATCTTGTCTTTGTGGAAGTGCTCTTGGAAAGTCCACCAACCATTCCAGTACCTCTGTGAACCAATCTTGGGCGGGCCAGAACGGAGCTACTAGCGTCATTCTTGTCCTCTCCGAGATAGCAAATTTCTTGAGGGTTTGTCCTAGTACTTTGAAGGGGGGAAAGGCGTAGACGTCTAGCCCTGTCCAATCTAGGAGAAACGCATCCACTGATACTGCTCCTGGTCTGAGATCGGGGAGCAGTAAAGTTCGATTCTTGCGTTCTTTGCTGTTGCAAAGAGATCGATGTGAGGTCTGCCCCATCTTCTCCACAGGTCTTGGCATACTTCTGAGTGGAGGGTCCACTCGGAAGGCAGGAGTTGATTCTTCCTGCTCAGGAGATCGGCCCTGACGTTCCTTTCTCCCTGTACGAATTCTGGTGAGAAGACTGATCTTCCTTGTTTGAGACCACAGCAGAAGATCCCTTGCTGTTTCGTACAGGGAGAAGGAGTGCGTCCCCCCTGTTTTTTGATGTACGCCAAGGCTGTTGTGTTGTCCGAATTGACCTGCACTACTGCATTTCGGACGTGGGGTTCGAAGGCTTTCAATGCCATCCAGACTGCCATCAACTCTTTCTTGTTGATGTGCCAGGACACCTGATCCCCCTTCCAGGTGCCTGACACTTCTCTTGTCCCGAGCGTCGCTCCCAACCTGCCTCCGATGCGTCGGAAAACAACACATGGCTGGGGTTCGGCATGTAGAGAGACATTCCTTCCACAAATCGAAGTGGGTTGTTCCAACCACCGAAGGTCTCTCTTGATTTCCCTTGAGACCTTGAAGGAGAACTCCAGATCTAGGGAGAGACGCCTCCAGTTCTGGTATAGGAAGAACTGTAGAGGCCTGAGATGCAACCTTCCTAGAGAAACGAATTGCTCCAGCGAGGAGAGTGTCCCCAGCAGACTCATCCACTCCCTCGCTGTGCATGCATCTTTCTCTAGGAAGGTCGTTATTTTCTCGTAGCAACGAGCTATCCTCTCTGGCGACGGAAAAGCCCGAAAAGCCAGAGAAGCTATCCGAATCCCCAGATAGATCCTCTCTTGACTGGGGATTAATTGAGACTTCTGGAAGTTCACCAGAAGTCCCAGCGAACTTGCCAATGTAAGGGTCTTTTGAAGGTCCTCCAGACATCTTTCTTGAGACTCTGCTCTGATTAGCCAGTCGTTGAGATAAAGCGACACCCTCACTCCCTCCAAATGTAGCCACTGCGCCACGTTTTTCATTAACCCCGTGAAAACTGGGGTGCAGTGATAGGCCGAAGCACAAGGCCTTGAATTGGAAGATGTTTCCTCCCATCATGAATCGTAGATACTTCCGTGAAGAAGGATGGATCGGCACATGAAAGTAAGCGTCCTGAAGGTCTAGAGACACCATCCAGTCCCCTGGACGAAGAGCCGCTAACACTGAGGAAGTTGTCTCCATGGCGAACTTCCTCTTTTCCACAAAGACGTTCAGGGCGCTTACATCCAACACCGGTCTCCATCCTCCTGAGTTCTTCGGAACTAGGAAAAAGAAAAGTCTGTTGTAAAAGCCCGCAGAGCGGGGATCTTTCACTAGTTCTATAGCCTCCTTCTCTAGCATGAGATCTACTGCTAGAGAAAGGGCTTGATTCATGATGGGGTCCTTGTACTTGGCTACCAACTCCCTCGGAGTTGTCGTCAATGGTGGTCTTGACGAGAAGGGAATGAGGTATCCTTTGCTGACAATCGATAGGGACCAATTGTCTGCCCCTTTGTGGGCCCAGACGTCGGCAAATTTCAGTAGTCTGGCACCCACTGATGTCTGGAGTCCTTGACCGCTATTTCTTCCCTCTGACTGACTTAGAGAAGGTTTTACCTCTCTTAAAAGGTCTAGTCCCTCTGGTTGCAGAACCTCTGACAGCGGGTCCTCCTCGAAAGGGCTCCTGTCTCAGAGGAGTCTCTTTCTTGGTCTTGGGTTGGAAGACAGAGCGAGGTTTTCCTGGCCGCCTGGGCTAACATGTCCTGAGTAGCCTTAGCTGAAAGGGCACTCGAGACATCTTGGATAATTTTCTTGGGGAACAGAAGAGGAGAGAGTTGAGCATACAAGAGCGAGGCCCTTTGCGCATGAGACACTGCCTTCGTGAGAAACGAACAGTAGACCGACCGTTTCTTAAGCACTCCAGCTCCAAACAGTGAGGAGACTTCACTCGATCCGTCTCTCACTGCTTTATCCATGCAAGTGAGGACACAGTTAAGATCTTCAGGAGACAGAGCATCTGGGGTCTGGGTCTTATTAGCCAGAACACCCAAAGACCAATCAAGGAAGTTGAAAACTTCCAGGACTCGGAACATTCCCTTCAGTAAGTGGTCAAGTTCGTTCATTCCCCACGTAGTCTTGGCGGACAAGAGGGCGGAACGACGAGCAGAATCCACTAATGAAGAGAAGTCCGAGTCCGCAGACGAAGGGAGAGCGAGGCCTAAAGGTTCTCCCGATTCGTACCAGAATCCCAATCTGCCGGTCAGTTTAGACGGAGGGAAAGAAAAAACCGTCTTCCCTTTCTCTTCCTTAGAAAGGAGCCATTCCCCAAAACCTCTAAGCGCCTTCTTCATGGAAACAGTAGGTTTCATCCTTACACAAGACGAAACCTTCGACGTCTTCGAAGTGGAGAATAACGAAAGAGGAGAAGGAGCCACAGGAGAAAGGATATCTCCAAACTCTTGCAGGAGTAACTCTGTTAGTCTCTTATAGGAGGAAACTGAGGCGTCTTTTGGTCCTTCTTCTTCTGAGGGGTCCTGTTCCTCCTGAGCTGAAGAGCCCTCCTGATCCTTAGAGGCGCGACTATTCTTAAAGGAGTCTCTAGAGGAAGTTAGACGTATACGTCTTGGAGACAATGCTTCAGGCAAGTGTCTACTTGCAACATCCTTCTTGTCTGGAGGAGTGCGTTTCCCAGATTCTTGAAGCCTAATAGGAGTCAGGCGGCAGTCAGGTGCAGAGCGCCTGTTTGAAGAAGAACTTCTATCAGGCTCTTGGCGCCTATCCAAAGGAGAGCGGCTACCAGGCGAACGGCGCCTGCCATACGAAAAGCGCCTACCAGGCTCTTGGCGCCTGAAACCGAGGCGAGAGAATCTCTGGCGACGAGCGCCTACTAGGTGAGCGCCTACCAGGGGAGAGAAAGCGCCTGCTAGGCTCTCGGCGCCTGACTCGAGGCGAGTAAAAGTCGGGAGAAGAGCGCCTGCCAGGCGAAACGCGCCTAACAAGCTCTTGACGCCTGTCCAGCGAAGGGCGCCTGTCCGATTTAGGGCGCTTGTCAACCGGAGAGTGGAGGCGAGACGAGGAGCGGCTACGAGGTGAGTAGTGCCTACTAGGCTCTTGGCGCCTGTCAAGGGGAGCGATCCTGTCTCGAGAAGAGCGTCTGTAGGGTGAGGATCTCCTACGCGCAGTTTGCTCCTTGTCCGAAGGAGAAACTTGTCTGTCAGGCGAATGTCGCTTAGACGCAGATGTGATCTTGTCCGAAGCAGAAAGCCTCCTGCGAGAATCCGAACGCACAGGTGAGCGCGCCGCTTCCGTCGAATAGCGAGAGTCAGGAGAGGGGAGCCTGGACTTCTTTACAGGAAGCGAGACGTCCTTCCTACGACGAGAAGACACGCAAAGAGAGCCAGCCAGAGCCGAAATTTGCGCCTGAAGGTTAGCCAACACCCTTGCAGGAGAATTCACAAACTCGTGAACAGGAGACGAGGCTCGATCTCCGCTCGGGGAACGATACTCCTGAGATCTCTTACGCTTCTTCGCTTCCACCTCAGGCTCTTCCGAAAAAACTTCAGGGCTGGAAGGGCGGGCGCAGGGAGCGTTCCAGGCTCTCTTCGAAGGGCGCGAGGCTTCCGAAGAGCTCCATCCTCTTTTAGGAGAAGGCGAAGGCGAAGACGAGAAGCACTGGCGCAAAATTTCTCTCTTGGAGCGATCCAAGGTAGCCTGGGAACGATCAACAGGAGCTACCGAGGGGACGCCTGACCGTTGGGGATGCTCCCTAACCTTCCTGCGGGCTTTCGACTTTCCTCCTCACTGGGACTGGGAGTCTGGAAGAGGTCTAGGCCTGGAAGCATTAGGGAGCCGATCAGACGCACCCTCCACTGCACTGGGTTCACAGCACAAATCACTATTGGAATCACTCTTACCTTCTAGTTGCTTGATTTTCCTCTCCATACTGCGAATGGTGGCTTTCATTGAGGCCACTTCCGAAGGCGCATCTTCGGCTTCGGTGCAGGGAGCAGGAGCTGAAACTGACAAAGGAGCTACTTCTAAAATGGGATTATCTACATCCAACTCGCTAATACGAGATCTACTACTGCTCCTGGAAGAAGCTTTCCTAACTTCATCCTTTTCAAGCTTCCTCAAGTAGGAAGACAAAGACTTCCATTCATCCTCATTCAGCTTTTCACATTCATTACAAGGGTTATTAAAGGTGCATTCATTCCCTCTACACTTCAAACATACCGTGTGAGGGTCTACCGCAGCTTTCGGTAGCCTCACCTTACACTCAGTCATACAACAAACTCTAAACATAGCAGTTTTCTTAGTATCAACATCAGACATCATGAATCCAAGAAAAATCCAAAGAAAAGTCCAATAACTGTCCACAAATCGCGAATGCCAGGCCAAAAGATCGGGTACTTCACCAAAAGTCCGTAGAAACAATCAAGGGCGAAAACGAGAAAAGAATCCAACTGTCAAGAGGTACCGACAACAGGTGTGGTCGACACCGACGACAGAAAAAATCTGGCAAGAAAGGTATGATGGTTCTTACACCCGCCTCCCAGCGGCGGGTAAGGTAGATCACCTGACCTACCTGTCGCGTTAGCCGCGAGTTTTGAATTCTGTCGTGACGTCAGAGACGTAAGCTAAGTATATGTCTGACAGGAAAGTTCATGTACAAAAACACTAATTTGGGATTATTTATCGTAGGAAAAAACCCGCAAATAGGCAAATTTCCCGTAAATAATGGGTAGATAAGGCCCAGAGAGAAATCTACGAATCCAGAAACGCAAATATGGGGACCCCACTGTACATTTCTGCGTTTGACATATTTCTTTTTAGGAGATATGATAGTGCAGTACATAGTTTTCCTCTTTTCAAAGTCCAGGGTGGTGGGAAATCCACTGCTGGATGGAATATTGGTTTAATATTATGTGAATTCATTAAATATTTGGTTCTTTGTGGGAAAGAGCTAGCACTATGGTTTTCTAATCTTTGATTACAATTCAGAAAGCAGGTAGCAGCAGGAGATGTTCCTGCTTGAAGGGAAAGGCCCCTACGAATAGTTATCAAGTTGCGGTGATGTTTTAGGGGTAATATACCTGCTTCTACTAACAGGGACACTAGGAACATACACAGATTTGTACATACTGAAGAACTGAAGATGGGAAGGTGGTGTTTCATGAAGACAATTATGTGGAGAGTAAACCACAATACAAGCAAACAACCAAAAAGGAATATATAATGAGGCTGTTTAAATTCAATTACACAACTAATGACAGAGTCAGACCTAAGGTTTCACCCATCAAATGTCAAAATAGATCAACTCTTTTCACTGAAAATGAAACCAATAACAGAAACATAACTAAATAATGCTGGGCAGCTTAGAATGCTGCATATAACATATGACAGGAACAAATAAATAAAGTCCTGTGATGGTGACGGTGCAAGAAAAATTTTGCATTTGCCAGGCAGCACTCTATCATTTAGCCTTTCTCTCATCAGCCTTGATGATCTGGCCTCTGCCATTACCAGCAGAACTGAGCTAAACATGAAAGACAAATTTTGTATTTACAAATAAAATAGTTGGCTTTTTAGAGGAGCCGTTTGGCTGATTATACTTCAAAAAATTTTTCTGTCACTGCCTTGTTTGACTGACATCCCCAACCACCCAAATCATAATGACCTTATCAACTTCTCCATACCTCCAATGAAAGTAATTACTGTCATATTTTAAATTCTCTCTCCAGTCTTGCAAGAAATGAAATTTGGAAGATAAAACACTGAATCATTTGCATTATCAAGGGAAGATTCAATATGCTGAGAGTGCATTATCCTTTTATAAGCTATGAATAACCAATGATAACTCAAAGGAGTGCTCCACATGTGTTAGGAGGTATATAGATTCATAAATTGCAATACAGTACCTATACAACATACAGTATTACTGTAACAACAAAAACCACAAAACCTAACATCATGATGCACATCATGGGATTATGAAATACCAGTTCTTTAATACCAATTCACCATAAAGCTCTACCTTTATTAAATGATAAGTTTTCCAAGGTCACAAACATCACTGTTGCAAGGGACACTTGTAACTTCTATTGTCTGTAATATCCGAGTTATCATAATTTAAGCGTAGATAAATATAATTTTGTGCTTCCACTTTGCAAAAAAAATGAAACTGTATCCCTTCACCCTCCATATAATGTACAGAAAATAGTGCACGGTCCAGTCTTCATGAAATGGGTATAACATACAATATAATTTGCCGCTATATTAAAAAGGACTAAGCAATAGCATCAACTATTTCATGAAAACTTTTCCAATTCCAACCAAGACATGCATAAGAAAATAGAGAAAGAGTAAACTAACACGAGGATGATGCAGTGGATGGAAGTGCTGTATAGGAAGAACACTCTGATAATTTGGTGACACACCGGAGTGTCAAGCAAGCAAATATTGGGAAATTATTAAAAAAAGAAGCAACACCCCGGATAAAAAGGACACATTACTAGCCTACTGATAAAGGCATTCCTTCGCTTTGTTTTTTGAAAATTTTCTATAGAATGTGTCCTTTTCGATTCATCTTGAGCACTTTCCACTTGATTTCCCACCCAGTGTAGATTTTCACTCAAATCCTCTCCCCTACATTTTTTGGGCCTCTTTACTGGTCTTTGCCATGTTACTTCCTACTAGTAACAGTAAGAAATAAAATATATAATGGCTGTGCTTCTATTTACAGTAAATTTATAAGTGCCTAATAAGAAAAGAGAGAAGATTCTGAAGGTGGTTATAGACATATGGTCCAGAGGCTGAGAAAATATACATAGATCCAAAAACTACAATGGGCTGGGCATGAGATGAGAATGGGAGACTACCAGTAAGTAAAACTTGTAATAAGTATGGAAATAGCCAGATGAAGACCAACTAGAAGCTATAAAGAATCAAGGAGAAGACAGGATATGGATGAAGAACTACATACGGTAGGAATTCAGGCTGAAAGTAAACTCATTGCATTCAAGATTTGGGACATTACTCAGCATCTTATTAACAATAACAAGTATAACATAAACATCACTAACCTCCCTGTCAACAAGTTCCCTGAATGGTTGTGATGCTTCATAGTTACAATATAACTCCAACAAAATTCGCTGGGCTATTTTTATATCACGGGATGCCAACCCCATTTTTCTTTTCCCTTTCTCACTAGGTTCTAAAAACTGCAAACTCTCCATATCTGTACAAAGCATACACTGCCATTTTTCATTTTCGGTGGGAAACTGCGTGAGAGTAGGAATGTGGCAGTGGACATGGAACACCTGGAATAAAAACAAATTTATATTTTGATGCAAAGAATGTAGAAAATAAACTGAAAAATACAAGAATAAAAGCCAAGGCAAAAGTAAAAAAATTCAGAAGTTCCTCATAGTAACATCTCTTCTAAAATACAGTAATACAATGGTACCTCAGCTCACGAATAAATTGGGTTACGAATCAGATGTTTGAAAAATTTTTGTTCCGGTTCGCAAACCGTGCTTCAAGCCACAAACACAAACATGCCAAGAAAGGGTTCATTGGAGGCACCGAACGCTTTTAAAAACTTTTATGACTGTTACTCAGTCTTTTAATGTTAATTATTTACTCTCCTGCTGAAGAAATAGTATACTGAGAAAGGAATATCGTATTACTTATGTAAATGCATCAGCCAGAAACAGCTGATTTGCTATGAACCAAATCCGATAACAACAGCCGTCTGCTTGCACTTCAACCATCGTATGATAGTAAAAAATTACTGTAGTTATGTTACAAATGACGTTCAGTAGAAAAGGACTCGTATATTTTTACTTTACTATACCCTTCATTGCTTTGGAGAAAAGATCAGCAAGGGCATATACTGCTAAATTTAAGCTGCAAGTTGTAGTTGAAGCTGAGGAAAGAATGTTCGTTTGCCAACAATTATTATTGTGCATTGGCAACATGGATGAAACTCCCGCAAACTTTGGTATAGTACCATCAAACATGATCATAAACAAAATTTGAAAGAAACGTGTTTTAATCAAAACAATTTGGCATGAAAGAACACATTTTACTGTTTTCACTCAAATAAAAGATAAATATCTAAAATTCGTAGTATTCTAATGAAATCTAGCGAAAATATCAAACGCAATCTGTTGATTCTTTTTTTTACGCAATAAACATGCCCTCAGGGCAATTTACTAAAAAAAAAAAAAAAAAAAAAAAAAAAAAAAAAAAAACTAAATTTTGTTTAGACAATACGTATTCAAGTGATATTTCGACTTGAAAACACTTTGCTTAACGTAAAATCATCTTGTCCCATATCAGTAGAGTATCTACAGATGTCCCATATCAATAGAGTATCTAGAGATTCATTTACGCTAACTAAAAGCAAGAAAATCGCTCTGATTTAAGTTTAATGCAGCAAAATAAACTACCTCACAACTGCCTGCAGCTGATTACCAAACCAAAACATTGACTGCTGTTTGTATTTCACAATACAATAGTAATATGGAAATACATACTACAATATTATTGGATGCAGTGAAGTAAAGCAAACCTTTGTGCCAGAAAACCATAAGTGTTTCTAAGGTTTGAACAAATTATTTGTTTTTACGTTATTTTAAATGGGGAAAGTTGATTCAGGTTGTGAATTTTTCCAGTCCGGAACAGCATCCTCGAACAAATTAAATTCGTGAACTAAGGCCCCACTGTATAATCTTTTATGCAGTACGTATAGGAAATCCAAATGACAATAGGTGCAAATCCCCAATAACAGAGCATCATAAAATACTGTGCAAAAACCTTTTTCCATTTTTAAATGTGTTATAAATTCAAAGTACAATGCAAGTTGGTCATAAACTTCTGTTAAACAAAAAAATGATTTTCCTGAGGAAAAATTATTTTCTTTCTCAAATATATGTTATAAATTCCAAGCACCACATTAACCCTTTAACGCCAAAGGGGTATAATAAAAATCGTCTCCCGTATGCCAAGGGGGTCTCGGAGTGAGCGCAGAAGCGGAAAAAATATTTTTTCAAAAAATCACAGCGCGCTTAGTTTTCAAGGTTAAGAGTTCATTTTTGGCTCCTTTTTTTGTCATTGCCTGAAGTTTAGTATGCAACCATCAGAAATGAAAAAAAAATCATTATCATATATAAATAGTGTGCAAAAACCTTTTTCCATTTTTAAATGTGTTATAAATTCAAAGTACAATGCAAGTTGGTCATAAACTTGATATATGATAGCGCGAAAACAAAATTTCATATAAAATTGTATTCTAATCGCGCTGTGAGCAAAACGGTTAAAGCTAAAATCAATTTTTTTTCGTTGTATTGTACACTAAATTGCGATCATTTTGGTATATAATACACATTGTAAAACAATCAAAGCAACACAGAGAAAATATTATCACAAAATGATGCATGTATTCGTAACACGCGGACGTAAAAATGTTTTTATCAAAAATTCACCACAAATCTAAATATTGTTCTAGAGACTTTCAATTTGTTTCAAAAATTAAGATAATGCTTGAATATTACTGTACTATAAGAGTTTTAGCTTACAATTGCAGTTTTCGACCATTTCGGACGAGTTAAAGTTGACCGAATGTCAAATTTTTTTTATATATATTTTTTTATATGCAAATATTTCAAAAATGAGAAAGGCTACAACCTTCAATTATTTTTAGTTGTATTCTACATGAAATTGCGCACATTTTCATATATAAAACTCTATGAAACGTCTACAGTGGGCCCCTTGTATTCGCGTTCTCCGAATTCGCGGACTCACACATTCGCGGATTTCTCTCGGGAACGTTTCCCTGCATTATTCGCGGAAAATTCGCGCATTAGCGGTATTTTTCTATAATACCCACCACAAATTCCTGGTTTTTTTTGATAAATTTCATTATAAAATGCACTTTTTGTGATAAAACTATTAAAAAACCAAGTATGAAAACATTTTTAGTGGTTTTTCTTGAGTTTTAACTAACACAATAGGCTGTTTTTAGCGTTTTTATAGGGGTTCCAAACATTTTCGGGTTCTAACTATTCACGGTGTGTGTCTGGTACGCATCCCCCCAGAATACGGGGGGACCACTGTAATATGAAACGGAGCAAATATTATGAGATTGCAACGTACGCATTTCGAAGATTTGCGGCGGAGAGTCCGCGCGTGGAGGGAAGGAAAGTTTTTTTTTTTAAATTCACCATAATCTAAATATTGTGCTAGACTTCGAATTTGTTTCCAAATGAAGATAAATGACTGAATATTACTAGACTGTAAGAGTTTTAGCTTACAATTGCGTTTTTCTACCATTTCGGTAGAGTCAAAGTTGACCGCATGTGGTTTTTTTCTATTTATCGTGATTTATATGCAAATATTTCAAAAATGAGAAAAGCTACAACCTTCAATTATTTTTTGTTGTATTCTACATGAAACTGCGCACATTTTCATACATAAAACTTTATGTAACAGCTAATTTAAAATGGTGCAAACATTACGACAATCGGATGAAAAAATTTCTGATTTATTTTGGAAGAGTTACCACGCGGACGTGAGGAAATTTTTTTTTTTTTTTTTCATAAATTCACCATAAATTGAAATACTGTGCTAGAGACTTCCAATTTGTTCCAAAATGAAGGTAAATGATTGAATATTACTAGAATATAAGAGTTTTAGTTTACAATTGCGTTTTTCAAACATTTTGGTAGAGTCAAAGTTGACCGAAGATTGAAATTTTGGCACTTACTGTTATTTATATGAAAATATTTACAAACTGATAAAAGCTACAACCATGGGTTGTTTTTAAATGTATTGTGCATGAAATTGCGCACATTTCCATATATAAAACTTTGTGTAACAGCTAATTTAAAATGGTGCAAACATTAGGACAATCGCACACAAAAAATTTATGATTTTTTCGGAAGAGTTACCGCGTGGACGTAAGGAAATTTTTTTTTATTTTTTTCATAAATTCACCATAAATCGAAATATTGTGCTAGAGACTTCCAGTTTGTTGCAAAATGAAGGTAAATGATTGAATATTACTAGAATATAAGAGTTTTAGCTTACAATTGCGTTTTTCGACCCTTTAGGTAGAGTCAAAGTTGACCGAAGGTTGAAATTTTGGCATATCATTATTTATATGAAAATATTTCAAAACTGATAAAAGCTACAATCATGAGCATTTTTTTGTTGTATTCTACATGAATTGCGCACATTTTCATATATAATACTCCATGTAACGGCTAATTTAAAATGGTGCAAAAATTATGTCAAAGTGACAGCACAATTTCTGAGATGTCACTGATAGTTTTTAGTGCGATAAGAAAGAAATTCGCGCTTGCGCGCCTGCGTAACAATTGTAAACAAAACAACGCCTTGAGCTCCCAGCATCCCCCAAGGCGCGTGCGTGATTCAAAAGTTTTCGCCTGGTAGGCCTATAAGTATTTTTCTGCGAATTTAATTTTTTTTTTTTTTTTATCAACGTACCATACGTCCAATCGGCACCCGGCAGACAATTTATGTCGACGTTTAATACGTCCAATCGGCGTTAAAGGGTTAAATACTCCATAATAAACTCCCAAAGCAATATTTTCAGATCCTAATTAGAAACTGAAGTATAAATGCATATCTACAAATAAAAGACAATTATAAATCTTTAATCCATGATTTTTGTAATATATTCTTATAAAAAGGAAGGTAACACTAATATATTCAAAACACAGTTCTGGTTCCATGTAACTTATGCCAATGCAATGGGATACACTAATTAAGTGATTTAGAGATAAATTAATGCAAAAATAGTTTCTTCATGTAATAGACTGATGGAAATTTATAGTTTGCTTATACAGTTCATGAATCATGAGTAGCCTCACTTTGTGTAATTTTTTCCTAGCCATGCTAATTTCATAGATCTTTAACCCTTAATGGAAAGGCATGCAAATGCGCAGCAATAACAGGTTTTAGGTGGTGGACAGAGTCACTCATGGTGAGTAACAATATTACGCGCCATTGATTTGGAGGAATCAGGCGGGAAAGAGGTGCCATTACTTCTATAGCCTATATTAGACTGGCTTAGATAAGAGATTGGGCGGCTGAGAGCCTAGATGTGGTCTTGGCTTCAAGGGAGGATGAACTGCTTCTCAGTCTCACATGATGTCTTCTTATAAATTTGCTCATAAATATACCAAGGGGTTGCTGTTGGTTTTAGTTCTTATTTTTTATGATATCATCATCATCCTATCTTATCGCGCCAACATTGTATCCACTGCATAGCAGCCTGATTACATTTGTAGAGGTCCAAATTTGTACAGATTGGCCCATGTTATGATAGTACATCAGTTTTAGATGTAAATTTGCAAAGAAAAGTGCAAAAAAAAAATATATTAGAAATTACAAACCACACTATCTAAAAGATATAACACTCTAGAAGGGATTCGTGCCAACCACCTTTGTAATAACTTTCTTCCTACATGTATCATACAGAACACTCAAAAGCTTTTATTTCTAGGACTGCAACCAATCCTCATATTTTGTGAATGTCATGACTTAAATTTCTGACTCCAGCTACATATTCATTGCCTTTTTTGACTGCAACTACAAATCCATCACTTTATGAAGCCTCCATCTATAATTGCTACTCTAAATCCAGACCTTTCCATTTGGATGTACACTATGGTCTTTCTTTTAAATGCATCTTCACCATCAATCTCCCTCTGAAATGTGTTTTATTGCACATTTGTTTTATTGTAAAAACACTGCATGTAACTAGCAATTTTTCACAATAAAACACCTTGTTCTACAAATCTACAATTAGAATCTTTCATGTTTCAAGAACAACCAAGTTTGAGCAGCTGGGAAACAATCTGCTAAAAAAGGGCTATTTATGACAGATGGGTTTACATACTTTTATTATAAAAATATTAATAAATAATATTTTTGTGGGGAAGCACACTGTTGTTATATATACGAATTCTGTTATCAATTTCAAGGGTCTCATTCAAAGAATGATCTTTGCTTTTGATTAAACCAGGGAAAATCATAAAACCTATGCCCAATTAAACTCATGTCACAATCTATATAAGTCTGGGCTATATAATATTGCAATAATATTGCAATGTAAAGTTTAGAAACATGATATTGTTAAGATACAATAAAGTTTTGTACATACTTACCCGGCAGATATATACTTAGCTATAGACTCCGTCGTCCCCGACAGAAATTCGAATTTCGCGGCACACGCTGCAGGTAGGTCAGGTGATCTACCGCCCCTGCCGCTGGGTGGCAGGAATAGGAACGATTACCGTTCTAGAACCAGATTTTCTCTTCCACCTGTCTCCTGAGGGGAGGTTGGGTGGGCCATCAATCGTATATATCTGCCAGGTAAGTATGTACAAAACTTTATTGTATCTTAACAATATCATTTTTGTACATGGAACTTACCCAGCAGATATATACTTAGCTGATTGACACCCTTGGTGGTGGGAAAGAGACAACTATTTACTGAATAGACAGGTAAACAACATACGTTGTAGGTAATAAATAAATAAAACCTTGGTTCCTACTTGATCAGGCGGAAGACTCCATGGCTAATGCCTAGGAATCTGCTTCGCCTCAAGAGCCTCAGCTAGGATGTGACCTATGGCTAAGAGTTCTTGTGGGTCTGTCGATGGGGTCTTATCCATTTACTCGACAGAGCCTCTTACATGACAATATGCCTATGCCTAGTGGCATAATTAACCCTCTTACGCCGAAGCCCTAAAAATCAAAACCTCTCCTGTATGCCGGCGCCGGTTTTGAGTGAGCGCGGAACCGGAAAAAATAATTTTTTAAAAAAATCACAGCGCGCTTAGTTTTGAAGATTAAGAGTTCATTTTTGGTTCATTTTTTTTTCATTGCCTGAAGTTTAGTATGCAATCATCATGGAAAAATAATATCATTATCATATGTAAATAATGCGATATATGGTAGCGAAAAAAAAAAATTCATAGATAATTGTATTCAAATCACGCTGTGCAAAAAACGGTCAAAGCTAACGAGTTACTTTTTTTTTCGTTGTATTGTACACTAAATTGCAATCCTTTTGATATATAAAACATAGTAAAACAATAAAAGCAACACCGGAAAAATATTATCACAAAATGATGTACGAATTCGTAACGCGCGGACGTAAAAAAATGTTATTTTCAAAAATTCACCGTAATTCTAAATAATGTTCTAGAGACTTCCAATTTGTTTCAAAATTAAGACAAATGATTGGATATTACGATACTGTAAGAGTTTTAGATTAGAATTGCAGATTTCGACCATTTCGGACGAGTTAAATTTGACCGAATGTCGAAATTTTAATATATATATTTATTTATATGCACATATTTCGAAGATGGAAAAAGCTACAACCTTCAATTATTTTTTATTGTATTCTTCATAAATTTGCGCACATTTTGATATATGAAACTCTATAAAAAGGCTAATATGAAAAGGAGCAAATATTAGGATAATGCGATGTACGTATTTCGGAGACTTGCGGCCGCGAATCGGCGCGCGGAGTGAAGGTAAATATATTTTTCAAAAATTCACCATAAATCACAATATTGTTTTAGCGACTTCAAATTTGTTTCAAAATGAAGAAAAATGACGGAATATTACTAGGCCGTAAGAGTTTTAGCTTACAATTACTTTTTTCAACTATTTCGGTAGAGTCAAATTTGACCGAACGTGGTTTTTTTCTATTTATCGTGATTTATATGCAAATATTTCGAAAAAAGAGAAAAGCTACAACCTTCAATCATTTTTAGTTGTATTCTACATGAAATTGCGCACATTTTCATATATAAAACTTTATGTAACAGCTAATTTTAAATGGTGCAAACATTTCGACAATCGCACAAAAAAATTCTGATTTTTTCGGAAGAGTTACCGCGCGAACGTAATGTTTTTTTTTTATAAATTCACCATAAATCGAAACATTGTGCTAGAGACTTCCAAGTCATTGCAAAATGAAGGTAAATGATTGAATATTACTAGAATATAAGAGTTTTAGCTTACAATTGCGTTTTTCGACCATTTCGGTAGAGTCAAAGTTGACCGAAAGTTGAAATTTTTGCACTTAACGTTATTTATATGAAAATATTTCAAAACTGATAAAAGCTACAACCATGGGTTGTTTTTTGTTGTATTGTGCATGAAATTGCGCACATTTCCATATATAAAACTTTATGTAACGGCAAATTTAAAAGGGTGCAAACATTAGGACAATCGCACGAAAAAATTTATCGGAAGAGTTATCGCACGAACGTAAGGAAAAAGTTTTTTCATAAATTCACCATAAATCGAAATATTGTGCTAGAGACGTCCAATTTGTTGCAAAATGAAGGCAAATGATTGAATATTACTATAATATAAGAATTTTAGCTTACAATTGCGTTTCTCGACCATTTCTGTAGAGTCAAAGTTGACCGAAGGTTGAAATTTTTGCACTTATCGTTATTTATATGAAAATATTTCAAAACTGATAAAAGCTACAATCATGAGTATTTTTTTGTTGTATTTTACATGAATTTGCGCACATTTTCATATATAATACTTCATGTAAAGGATAATTTAAAATGGTGCAAAAATTATGTCAAAGTGACGAAATAATTTCCGAGATGTGTCACTGATACTTTTTAGTGCGATAAGAAAGAAATTCGCGCTTGCGCGCCTGCGTAGCGATTGTAAACAAAACAACGCCTTGATCCGTGAACTCCCAGCATCCCCCAAGGCGCGTGATACAAAAGTTTTCGGCTGGTAGGCCTATAAGTATTTTTCCGCGAATTTTTAAAAAACTTTTTTGAGCCGACGTATGATACGTCCAATCGGCATACGGGAGACATTTTGACTCGACGTTTAATACGTCCAATCGGCGTAAGAGGGTTAAGGAGCACAACACCGATCCCGATCACCTGATCCTAACACGAGGGTTAGTGCTTAAGTTGAAAAGAGTTATCTACAAACTCCTTTCAAACAGCCCAAAGAAAAAACACGACGTTAAATAAAATTTAACTCACTAGTTAAGGATCAGTATCTGCTCCCTATCCCAGCAATGTATCCGCAGACACGTATCAACCAAGAGAGAAGGATCCCTCGAAGGTTATCTTGACATCCTTCGGATAATGGGAAGTCAACACAGAGTTGCATCTCCCGTATATGACAGCTAATATGTCCTTATGACATATTGTTAGGGAAAGAACAAGAATTCGGAAAAGCTCGCACTTCATGCGCTTTTAATTCTCAGCTGTTTGAAGGAATCATCATTGCACTTATCAAGTGCTTAGGAGATCACAATGTCTCAAAGAAGGCCAGGGCGTTCTTTGATATAGATCTCTTCTGGGTGAAGCCTGGAGCCTGGCTAGCGCTTCGTGCCTGGCTGGAGCCTTGCGCCTGAATGGCGCCTAGAGCCTGGCTGGAGCCTCGCGCCTGGATGGCGCCTTGCGCCTGGCTGGCGCCTCGCGCCTGGCTGGTGCCTGATTGGCTCCTCCTTCCTGGCTAGCGCCTCGCGCCTGGCTGGAGCCTTGCGTCTGGCTGGTGCCTTGCGCCTGGAAGGCACCTGGAGCCTGGCAGAAGACTTCATGATTACTGTCTATGAGTCTGCATGCCTCAAGAGTTTCAGCGAGGTAGGGACCTATGACTGACAAACCCTTCTGGATCATGTCAATGGGGGCTAGCCCGCTTACACGACAGAGCCTTCTCGGATCGTGCCAATGGGGGCTGACCCACTTACATGGCAGAGCCTTACCTGTATCATATCAATGGGGACTAGCCCTCTTACATGACAGAGCTTTAGGTTTCTCTTTACTGGAAGGAGCCTTGCGCCTGGATGGATCCTCAATCCTGACTGGAGCCTAGCCTTGAAGGAGCCTGGCACCTGGATGGCGCCTGGCTGGCTTCTAGAGCCTGGCTGGCTCCTAGAGCCTGGCTGGCTCCTAGAGCCTGGCTGACTCCTAGAGCCTGCCTGGCTCCTAGAGCCTGGCTGGCTCCTAGAGCCTGGCTGGCTCCTAGAGCCTGCTGGCTCCTAGAGCCTGGCTGGCGCCTCGCGCCTGGCTTGGCTCCTCCACACTTGCTGGAGCTTCGAGCTTGGAAGAGTCTCTAGGCTGTCTGGCGATGTCCACATCGGAGGACACTCTTATATCTGTCCGATTTGTTTGCCTCTGGCGCATTTGCGCCAGGTTGGAGGCCCGCTCCTTCTCAGTATCCGACCATGACAGAGTTCCTTGGAACTGTCCGCCTCTGGCGTTTTTCGCCTGTATTGGCATTTGGCGCTTGGCTGGCGCTACATTGTCTGAGAGTCCTGAACAACCACATAGTTTATCAGGAGACTGGAGAAGGGTGGAAGAAATTCTTCCCCTTTGAGCTTTTGGCCCCTGGCAAGGGGAGGTGATTTTAGTCAGCTACACCCAGTAGACGACAGGATATCTAACAATACGAGAGAGAAGAGTCTTCCTCCGAGGAGGATCCTTCGTGAACACTTCTTTTGCTAACGAGATCTCCTTACATGTTGATGAGGTTCCTCGTTGCAGAATCTTCCCTATCCTTGCCCGAAGGAAGGGAAGGAGTCTGGAAGTCGAAGGAGAGACTGAGCTGAAATTGGGCGGAACCCTGATTTCTAGCTCTTATTGTATCCTTCTGAATACCTTCTGGGAAGCATTTTGAGCCCTCATCGCACCTCGAAGACTCTGTAGGCAAACGTTTAAACCATCTCTTCTTCTGTAGATGAAAATGTAAGTACCCTGCCTGGGCAACTAAACTTCTATCTGAAAGCGTTGCGTCAGGAATAGAGGGATTTAGTTCTTTTGCCAGACATACTATGCTGGCAAGAACCCATTGCCGAGTCTCCATTGAATCTGATGCGAGATTCCAATGCACAAAAAATCCACTTGTCTTCTTGGTCGTTTAGGGCTAAGAGAAACAAAGAATTCCTTCATAAACTTCCTCAAAGAAGTTTGATGAGGAGCAGTTCCATTTTGTCGGAACACGGAATCTGTGGCCACAAAAAAAAAAAAAAAAAAAAAAAAAAAAAAAAAAAAAAAAAAAAAAATCCCATTCGAAGTACATGATATCCTACTCTTGTCGTATTGCGGTATCGTATAAGATCCCGAAGATCTTAATCCTCTGTTATCTCTAATTCCTCTTGTAGAGACAGAGTATAGCCTTTTACTGCGTTCTTTGATAGCAGATATATACATAGGTGATTCTTCCCTCTGAAAGTGAAGAAAAAACCTCGCTATGTGGTTCACAGAGGTATCGGAAGAGGACAGTTTCTATGTCTTAGCCATGACTATTGTCATTTACCTTGAAAAAACCTCTCATTCATGTCCACTTCTGGTCAGTCTGCACGCGGACAGACTCAGAGTGGAGAGGTTTTATAGGTCTAATTATAATAGATTCTGATAGAATATCCAGATACTCTTGGAAAAGCCTTACGAAACATGCTGTGAGAAGAACGTGACTTCTGTGAATCCAACCTCTCTAAGGCCAAAATGAGGCATACATCCTCTCTTCCTTTGACGCCCAATTATCTTAATATCTGTTAAGAATTTATAACTAGGGGAAAAAAGACTAAAGTTTATACCCCTTCTTTAAATTTAAAGATGTCTTATATTGCTACCTCTCTTGGTTCGAGGAAAAAGAAGCAGTCTAAAGGAAGCCTGTTCGTCTTCTACCTTACAAAGAGATCTATGAAGAAGACTTTCCGCAGGTTCTCACAACTCTTTTCAATAAATGTTAGACATACGTTAACAGTATTATCTTCGATCGAGAAGGTTCTCACGGACATGCAAAATCTTGCATCGAACCTCTTAAGGATCGTTACGTTCCGTGTCTGTTCCCAAATAGGTTCTCTTTTGTTAACACAAACAGGGGCGAAAAAAGAGATTCTCGATGCTCTTTGCGATATGAGAGAGTCGTGGAATTGGCCTAAGTGATTAAAATAAATCATTTCATCATTCCTTGTAAGCGACCCCTTTTCGATTAAATGGGTAACGAAATCAGGAACGAATCTTGCCGTTACCGAGCCTGCTGTCCGAGAGGCTACTGGACTCTTAGGTTAATAACTCGCTAAAACGAGAAAATATCTTGGATGGTGCTTCTGGCGCAATTTGCGCCAGGCTGGCGCTTCCTTCTAGTTCTTTTTAGGTTATGTGCCATAACATATATGCCTTTATGGTACCCGACATCCTTCACATGTTAATTCCGTTCTTAGTGGGAAAAAACTTTTATATACGTAGTATAGTCCATTCAGGGAAACAACTTCTGCCACTAAGAGAATGTTTCCCATCCGACTCACCCAACTTCTCTTGAGCAATATCCGAATTTAAAAAGGTTGTGTGCGTTTCTCGAAAGGATGAGAGAATTATATATATCGCGCGCTGCCGTATTAGAATCCTTTATAATACTGTCACATTGTGGTAAACAGCATTAATCTAGGAAACCTTTGTAAGGATACTAGGAATTCTGTAGTTAACCTCGGTAAGTGCATAAGACTTGACCATACCGTAGTCTTAAAGTGAATTCTCTACTACATTCATCTTCTCACTAAGCATGTACTCTAATAAGCCATGCTTTCGTAAGCATGAGAGCATTATACAATATAGAGTTCCGCTGCGTTAGAATCCTTTAAAAATGTTACCTACGGTAAACAGCATTGAAATGTTGTAATATCTTTCTTATTGAAAGCTTCTTAGCAAAAGGCAGACAATATTTTATTTATGTTTGCTTAACTATCCCCTCAATCCGAGGCTAAAACCACGATTGTAGGGGAGAGACACGGTTATTCATTCCATCCCGCAGGAGAGACATGTTACCGACCACTCATGACCGACACCTACATGATACTGCGTTGGTGTCTGAGCGATAGCAGTCTCGTTAGCCGACTGGCCTTACTCTTCCAGAGTTGCCAGCTACTCCATTTAATAAAGGAATCTTATAAAATTATTATCGAACTTCAGGAAGTTCTTATAATGCATATCTAAGCGAAACAAGACTTCGATAAATCTAGAAGCTAAGTAGGTGTTGTCTTAACAATCCCTTTAAGCGTAGTCCTTCCTAGGAAATTCCTGGAAGGATACTGGTAATTGAGTTGCTCAGCAAAGAAGTAACTACGGTATGTGCTTATGATTTGCCGCATCGTATTCTCATACATCAGATACTCTACTACCTTCTTTCCCTGCCGAGGCAGATAGAGAAAGGATATTCTGGCGCCTGGCTCCTTGCACCTAGCGCCTGGAATGTTCCGCGCGCCTGGAATGTTCCGCACGCTAGAAAGGAGACTCGCTCCTGGAACTCTCCGCTTGCGTGGAAGGTCCTGTGCGCCCTGACAGTTCCGAGCGCCTACTAGACCCCTTTTAGAAAGAGCCTCTTGCCCGGAAACGTTCAATGGAAGGATCGTTCTGATTGCCACTCTACCATAAGGCCCCTTGCTCTAGCCGTCTGTTTTTCTGGCGCAATTTGTGCCAGGCTGGCGCTTCGTCTCTTTGAAGGCGCCTTGCGCCAAGAAAAATTTTCTAGAACGCGGCTCGCGTTTGGTTGTAGGAACGCGGCTCGCGCTAGTCTGTTAGCTGGAACGCGCCTCGCTGCTGGCTATAGGAACGTAGCTCACGCTAGCTTGCTGGAACGCGGCTTCCTGGCAGCGGCTGGCTCTTGCTCAGTGTTCTCTTAGTTTTCAGAGAACGCGCTAGATCATCGAAACTCCAAACATACATTCTTCGTCTTTTCGGATGTAAGATGAAGAGACGCACTTTTTTAAGGATGCCTTATCAATGGCTATCCTTGGCAGTCTGGGACGTTCTACAGAACCTGCCGAGGGGACGCCTGACCGGTGGGGGTTCTCCCTAACCTTCCTGCGGCTGTCGACTTTCCTCCTCCACTGGGTCTGGGAGTTTGGAAGAGGTCTAGGCCTGGAAGCGCTACGGAGCCGATCAGACGCACCCTCCACTGCACTGGGAACACTATATTCACTTCTTACCTTTTTAGAGCTCGCCTTTTGAGCTCCATCCATTTATCTTCAAATTTGCACATATGAATTTGTAGATTCTGTGGAGTAAGAAGGTGATGAGGATGCAACAACTACTAGAATTGTCAATACTCTAACTGCTCGTTAGTACGAGAGCTCTTAAAGCTTCTAAAGGAAGCGTATCTAGTTATATGCTTTCTGACTTCCTAAAGTAGGAAGTTAGATCTTATATTTCCTTCATCAAGTTCTAACACTTATACACGTATTAGTGAAAAAAAATATCAATATTTCCCTTATTGCAAAATATAAGTGTCTACCGAAAAATTCGGTAGTTTCACGTAATATATTCTTCGAAATTTCGAAGCCAAATTCATTCAAAAGTTAATAAAAGCGTATGCCAAACCAAAGACCCAGTACTTCCCTGCAAAAGACAGCCCAGAAGGTCGATGGCGATGAAAAAACGAAAATCAAGTCAGGAGGTAGCAACAACGTATGTTGACACTACCGCGACAGAGAAAATCGGGTTCTAGAACGGTAATCGTTCCTATTCCTGCCACCCAGCGGCAGGGGCGGTAGATCACCTGACCTACCTGCAGCGTGTGCCGCGAAATTCGAATTTCTGTCGGGGACGACGGAGTCTATAGCTGAGTATATATCTGCTGGGTAAGTTCCATGTATAAAATAGGTATTTTATTCACCGAGCATGTAAACAAACCTTTGGACAAAAATCACAGCATATTAAGTCCCCACCATCCCAACACACAGCACACCAGTCCTCATTTGGATCATTGGGATCCTTCTTCCAAGACGCTCCTTTACCTGTTGAGAGAAAATACCTTTTGTCAAAAGTAAATGCAAAAAAAAAAAAAAAAAAAAAAAAAAAAAAATTCTAGAAAATACAATGAGATATCAAGGAGTAGACAATGAGGATACAAGTTACGAAATCCTTGTGCATCAACAAAGACAAAGTAAACTCTTTTTCAGACATTCCCAACTTGTGTACATGGGTTGTTCTACTAAATGCTATGCAATTCAAAACTTACATATGTAATGCTACATCATACCATCCACCTAAGGCACACAAAATAATAAAGCAATTAACAAACAGCAAAAATTACAGGAATATCCAGTGTGGCATCTGTATAGTAGTGTGTGGTACTAAATCAAATTATAAAAAAATTATAATATGCTATACTGCATAAATCAATATATTCAAAATACAGTACTGCTTTATTCTTGCCAAGCCAACATTTTCAAGCAGGAGTTATTTGACAAACATTCACTTGATAATGAGGAAGGCAAGACGTGAGTGACTTTACATCATCAAGTAGCACAACCAACAAACAGATACCACCAACTGAAGTATAACACCTGGCTAAGCTGGCCTTCTTTCCTAGTGTACATCGATTTATTAGTTCTTCCCAAGACTCTGGTCCATCAATTGCAGTACTGAGATGAGTAATGGGAGAGACAGACCTAAAAACACACAAGACTAATGTTATCAACATAGGTAAACTGCGCTCATGTGTTGTCTACAGTATGCAAACAAGTCTTTAATAATGAAACCAAGAACAGTTTTAATCTAATCAGAAATGAATGTAGTGTGTTGCCTCTGAATGCAAGTGTGTTTACTGGCATAATGATGAGTAGAGGCTCCATCTTTTATCTACCATACGCATCTCTTCCTAGCAAACTTGTGACCCTCTTCAATGCTTTGTACCAAGGCAATATAATTTCTCCTGGAAAATGTATCCCAGGATGCCATTTCATAGTAAAAAAAAGCCTTGTTTCTCAAACAAAATTACTGTTAGAGAAGCTCATGATCTTGACATAAGATTAAACTGTTGCAAGGATTCAATAAAGGACTAAAGAAAGGTTACTTTCAGGTCATTCTCGGGGATAGTGTACTACCTGTAAGCCTTCTTTGCTAGACAAACTCCACTGCCTCATTGAAAGCCCTTTATTGAAGGCTAAGGGACTACTCCAAAAGAAAAATAACAAATTTTTAATTAATTTTTATTTTTCATAGCTAACAAACCTGAGGTCTTAACAAGAGAATAATTTTCTTGCGCCAGCTGGAAACTGGTTAAAAACAATCAAAGATTGTAAAGCAAGGAATCTGTGGCATCTGGCAACTCAAGCATATACGAGGTGGAAGCTGGTCACCCACCAGGCATAGAACACCGTGATGCGTCAGTCACCAAGGAAAAGATATGGGCAGTAAGTGTTAGGAACTCAGGTTTGTTAGCTATGAAAAATACAAATTAATTAAAAATTTGTTATTTGTTCATACGCAGAACAAACCTTTAGTCTCAACAATAGGATAGACTTATACTTGGAGGGAGGTACAAGTACCCTAGACCAGCTGAGAGTTTAACCCACCCTGCCTAGAAGAATGAGTTTTAAAGAAGGGGGTCCAAGCCCTTGAGTGAATAGACATTCGGATATCTAAAAACTCAGCCGTCTGGGTTGAAATACAATTATATATGACTAGATTCATTGCATTCCAGCTCCAGCATATGACGTGTCTATTCTTTGACCCGCATAAAAAGAAGGGGAGAGAGAGAGAGAGAGAGAGAGAGAGAGAGAGAGAGAGAGAGAGAGGAGAGAGAGAGATGAGAGAGAGAGAGAGAGAGGCCAGCCTACTCACTCATTCTCTCTCTCAAAAGAGAGAGAGAGAGAGAGGGGGAGAGAGAGAGAAGGAGATGAGAGAGAGAGAGAGAGAGAGAGAGAGAGAGAGAGAGAGAGAGAGAGAGAGCAGCCTACTCACTCATTCTCTCTTCCACACAATCATCTTAGGTACGATACAACTTGTTCAGCCAGGCCCAATGGGTAAATTACACAATTTGTTGGGCAGCCACCAACAGACCAAAGGAAAAAGTATCCAAAGACCTATGGCAACGTCCTTTAGGTATAAGGAAATGAACGTGGATTGATGTAGCCAAGACCAGCGCTCAAAATTCTATGAACAGACTCAGTGACAGAACTAGCATGTGAGGAGTAAGCTTGTTTAATCATCTCACGTAACCAGAATGAAATTGTGTTCTTGGACACTTCCCTTCTCGACTGGCCTGTGCTAACAAAAAGTCTACGGCACCTAGGCCTTAGGATTGTTCGAAACTCCTGAACAACATGGGGATTTCCCAGGATAAAGAGACGTCCACACCTTTCAAGCGCAAAACCAAGACCAAGGCCACTCTTTAGCCCCTGACAGCTGAAACAGAAAGACCTTTCTCAACCCTAAGGAAGATCAGAAAATCTGCTATCCTCTAAACAGAAGCTCTGAGCAGAGAGAAACCCCGTTGACAACACCAATCATAGTAGACTGCCCATTTCCCCTGGAAAACTGCTGATGAAGATTTCCTGAGATACCGGATATCTGGGCCCCAGCTTTTCTAGAAAAACCTCTCACTCACAGGAGATACTTGATAGTCTCCAGCCATAAAGAGACAGGTACTCTACTGATTGGTGAACATGAGGTTGGCAAAGGAGCTGTTGCTATGGAGGAATTTCTCTTAGAACCTCTGACAGAAGAGACAGAAGGTCTGGGAATCACTCCACTGAAAGTCACAGAGGTGTCACCTACTAAGGTTATCTTGAGATTTCGAGAACTTGTTATTCTGTTCAGAAATTGATGGGTCAGGCAAAATGGAGGAAGGTGCACACCTCGTGATTGTCCCAAGGATGCTGCAAGGCGTCCTCTGCTAGAGCAAGAGGATCTGGAACTACTGAACAGTAAACCTCCAGCTTCCTGTTGAAGCAAGTGGCATAGAGGTCTAGCATAGGCCTTCCCCAAACGTGAAAAAGCCTGTAAGCCACGTCCTGATGCAGAGACCACTCTGTGCCCAGAATTTGGTCCTGATGACACAGCTTGTTGGCCACCACATTCCTCTTGCCTGGAATGTACCTGGCAGAGAGCTCCGAGTTTCTGATCGCCTACTGGTGCAGCTCAACTATCACAGAATGGAGTTGACGAGACACCAGACCCCCGTTTGCTCACATAGGCAACCACTGTGGTGTTGTCTGATATCAGCACAACGGAATGACCCTCTACCCTTTCCTGTAACTCCCCCAGACCAACGAAAGCTGCTTTCAACTCCAACATTTTGACATGAAGCAGCTTGTCCTCTGCACTGCAAACACCTAAGGCAAGATCTTCCAAATGAGCACCCCAACCGCTGATAGAGGCATCCAAAAGTAGGAGAAAATCCGGAGGAGGAGAATGTAGAAGGACTCCCACCGTGAGATTCTAGTTGTCCAACCCCCAACCAAGGTTCAAACTGGTAGCAGTAGCGTGGTCGATTAAAGCTGGTTGGATCAGATAGTGAAAGAAAAGGAGATAAGATGGAGAAGGGATTGTCCAAGATTTAGCGGATACAAGACAAGTACAAAGGAGGGATAGGACAAGTCGAAGATTGGCTAGCAGTGTGTGGAAAAGAAGTGAAATATCAATCAAAGGATAGAGTTAAGAATGAGCTTAAGAGGGAAAGCCGTAGAATTAACCAAAGGTATGGAAGAGAGTATAGTAAGGGACACACTACATGCAATGGATAAGGCCAGAGAAGTGTTTATCAAAAAAGAGTTGCGTAATAAAATAAGAATTACTTTAAATAAAAATGTCAGAGAACATAAATTTGAAGAAGCAGTAGTGGGAGATGAGGTATTCTATATGAGAGAAAATGAAAATGAATGGAGAAGACCAGCTCAGGTAGTGGGAGTATCAAGGAAAACAGTAGTAATTAAACATGGGGATTCTTTAAGAGAAGTAGCTAGAATACACATTACTAAGATTAAAAAACAATCACCAGATCCAGAAAAGGTACCTAAAATAGATAAATCACATGCTGTGAAAGGTAGATCCTATGCCCAAATGAAGGTAACTTGGATAAGCAGGAAGGAAAGGAGATAATTGTTGGCCGGAGAAGAAATGAAGACACAGAAGAGGTTATAGAAAGAGATGTGGTAAAGGAAACAGTGGAAGATGACGGGGAAAGTGACTTAATACAAGGCAAGTTAATAGAAGAGATACCAAAATTCAAAAAGGGAAACTGAGTTAGAGCTGTAAACAATAATACAGGTCAAGCAGAAGCATGGACTATATCAAGTCTTGCAGGAAAACGGTCAAGCAAATCTTGAGCTAATTTGTTCAATGTAAAAGACTCAGTCAGGTGACAAGGGATTGGTTAACTTAAGGGATTATGGTCATGTACAAAAAATTGAGGATGTAGAAGAGTTGTTGCTAGAATTTGAAAATAGAAGCATATTGGAAGCTAAAGAAAAAGAACTCCAAAGTTGGAGAGAAAACAAGGTATATGAGGAGGTAAATGAAGGTCAAAAAGCTATATCTACAAGATGGATAGTAACTGAAAAGGTAAAAGGCAAGGGGGAAAGGATATGTAAAGCAACATTCATAGCTAGAGGTTTTGAACAAGAGATGAGAGAAAGGGAAAGAGATGCTCTTATATGCAATGCTGAAATTTTAAAATTTTTTTTGACAATAATAAAACTGAGACAGGAATTGTTATACATTAGACATTAAAACTGCATATTTACAAGGCGATGAAATACAGAGAAGTATATTTAAAGCCACCTAGGAAAGATGGTTGGAGTGGATTATAGAAAATTAAGAAAACTGTTTATGGGCTAAAGGATGCAGCAAAAGCACGATATTGTAAGGTGGTAAAGGTAGAGGAGGAGCTTAAAGGCGAGAGAAATAAATTAGACCTAATTATGTACTATATTCTTTTCGAGAAAAGCCAATAAATTATATGGTATTTTGTGTACACATGTAGATGATTTTTGCTATGGCGGCACTGAAAGATTTTTAAAGAAAACCATTGGGAAATTGAAAGGGAAATTGCAAGTAGAACAAGAAAGTAAAAGGTTTAAGTATATAGAAGCAATAGTAGAGCAGAAGAATATATTTTGTCTTAATCAGTGACAGTATTTAAATTCTTTCAGAGAACCAGAAGCTAGAAGATTTACAGGTAATAGTCTTAGGACAAAAGTAGATAACAAGTATGGATCAGTGATAGGACAGCTACGTACCATGCCAGAAATATCATACATTAGTGCATTAGTGAATTAAGTAAAGCCTTTAAAGAAGGAAAGACTCAAAATATGAAGATGGTTATAAAAATTGTGAGAAAAACTAAGAACATTATGGGAGAAGTTACAGTAAGTAAGCTGGAAGAAGAAAAGATTTATTGGGAAGCCTATGCAGATGCTTCACTTGGGAATACAGAAGGTGGCTATACTCAATTGATGTAGCACACTGTCGGTTCATTCACTCCATAATGGTGTGCCAACGTGGCATAACCTCAGCCCTGTTTTGACATATCTAAAAGTTTGACCTTTTCACTGATGATCATCATCTTCCTCTTCCTCTTGGGCTCACTAGAGGAATCTTTCGCAGGGACATGGCACTTAGGACGCATTGTAAGGGTTAACAAAAAGATGATTTCACACACAACACTAAGATACGCAAGACAGTTGACAGCGTGAACGAGAGTGGCGAGTTACAACAAGGGAAGAAGCTAGGAGAGAATGCAATGATGTGCAGCCAATCACCTCATGGGATACATCCACTCATGCTCTCATTCATCGATATCACGCCGAGAACCAATCATGTGCCTTGTCTGAGAGCCCGTGGGTATGTACAAAGCCTCTGAGAGAGCTTCTCTCTTTGTCTGGCATCCTGGGAAATGGGAAACAGTTTCTCTTGTGCATCACGATAAAACAACGCTGCTTTCCGCAATATGGCTGCCAATATGGCGGTATTTTTTAATTTTTATTTTTCAAAGAATATTTTTGGAAAATGAGTGATGCACTGCAGGAGCGAAACTTTAACCGCGAAGTGGGGAGGGATTGCGGTACACACACACACACACACGTGTGTGTGTGTGTGTGTATACCGTAATCCCTCGCCACTTCGCAGTTCAAGTTTCGCGGCTGCAGTGCATCGCTGATTTTTCAAAAATATTCATCGAAAACTAAAAATTCAAAAATACCGCCATATTGGCAGCCGTATTGCGGAAAGCAGCGAATACAGTGGACCCCCATATTCACATTCTCCAGAATTGCGGACTCACACATTCGTGGATTTCTCTCAGGAACGTTTCCCCGCATTATTCGCGGAAAATTCGCACATTCGTGGTATTTTTTTATGAGAAATATCCACAAATTCCTGTTTTTTATTTTTTTTTTTTATCAATTTCATCATAAAATGCACTTTTCGTGATAAAACTATTAAAAAATGTTTAGTGGGTTTTTCTTGAGTTTTAACTAACAAAATAGGCTGTTTATAGGGGTTCCAAACATTCGCGGGTTCTAACTATTCATGGGGGGGTCTGGTACGCGTCCCCCGCGAATACGGGGGACCACTGTATGTATGTATGTATGTATGTATGTATGTATGTTATGTATAATATATATATATATACATATATATATATATATATATAATTCTATATATATATATATATATATATATATATATATATATCTATTACCTATATATATATATATCATATATATATAAAATATATATATATATTATATATATATATATATATATATAATATTATATTATTTATATATAAATATATATATATATATATATATAATATATATATATATATATATATATATATATATATATATATATATATATATATATATATACACAGTGGTACCTCGAGATACGAAAGGCTCAACTTACGAAAAACTCGAGATACAAAAGCAAATACAAAGATTTTTGTGGCTCTACATACGAAATTTGCTCAAGATACAAAAAGGTTGTTGCTGTGATTCGCCTGGACCACCAATAACAATTTTAAAACTTGCGCGCCGCCAACTGAGAAGACTCGCCACCATCCTCCCGCTCTCCCATTGGTTCCTGATGCTAGTCACCGCCATAAGATCCTGCTCTCCTATTGGTCAGCATCTCTCCCATGATCCCATCATGCATCGTACTTAGCGGTGTTCTTCTTCAGCCATTGCTTCTCACCAGCGTTATTATACGCACGCGGAATTCGTTCGTTCACATATACGATTTCGTTTGTTAACGTAAATTCGTGTTAGTGATTTCGTTTTACTACTTTATTGTGTTGTGTGAGAACTTAATTAGTATACTACATAACTTAATTACGTACAGTATAGTCATGGGTCCCAAGAAAGTTGCTGAAGTTCACGGAAAGAAGAGAATGCTTTCTATGCGAAAAAAATTGAGATAATAAAAAAGTATGAAGCTGGCATGCGGTTGAGTGTGATCGCTAAGGAATACGGCCGAAATCCGTCGACAATAGGCACCATCCTTAAGCAGAAGGAAGCCATCAAAGCAGCTACACCTTCCAAGGGCGTGACTATTTTGTCCAACAAGAGGAGCCATGTGCATGATGAAATGGAGAGGCTGCTTCTTCTATGGATTGAGGACAAAGAAATTGCTGGCGATACGATAACTGAGACGGGAATCTGCCAGAAGGCCAGCGCTATTTTCGGCGATTTGATTGCCCAAGCCGAAGACAATGGAGGAGACGGCAACCCCAGAGTTCAAGGCTTCTCATGGGTGGTTCAAAAAATTCTGTAAACGGACTGGCATCCATTCAGTAGTGAAGAAATTGAAATTTTGTAAAATACGTAAAGTATAAAAAAGTATAAAAAAAGCAATAAAAAAAGAAAAAAAACAATCTAATTTTAAGTTTTTTGTTAAGTTAAGTGTTACAGTTTTGTTAACGTGTTTCGTAAAGTTTAGTTTGTGTTTTCCTGACATTTATTTATGTGTTTTGTAAAGTTAAGTGTACGTATCTGCCGTTTGTCCTCCTCTGTCGCCACTTTCGGAGATAGCCTCACTTGAAAGGTAAACTTCCATATTTTACTACATACATACATGTGTACGTACAGTATTTCTTGTACATATCATGTACACTAATACACTTTATTTACAGGTACTATGTAGTACATATTAGCAGTACGTATTAAGTTAGGTATTGAATGGTCCAAATTGTTGTAGTATTTCATTGTTTATAGGTCAATTTAACTTTACTATGAAATTTACTGGGGTGTATTTGGAGGGCTTGGAACGGATTAGCCATTTTATATGTAAAATGCAGTTCAAGATATGAAAAACTCATGATACGAAGGCCGCCTCAGAACGGATACATTATAATTGTGATTTTCAGCTTTCAAAATGAGGCTGTGTCCTCGAAATGTCAACATGTATGATAAACGGGCAAATACTAGTTCATGACGTCTCCTTCAACTCCTTGTTTTTATTATATATTATATCTATATATAATATATATATATATATATATATATATTATATATATATAGATATATATAATAATAATATATATGATTATATAAGATGACCATCCTTCTTTATATGTCTGAACTTGCTGGGTTGGCTTGTTTTTGTATATTTATGGAACAATAATTGATATTTTCATTACAATTACAGGCAGTCCCTGGGTTACGACGGGGGTTCCGTTCTTGAAACGCGTTGTAACCCGAAAATCGTCATAAGCCGGAATATCATAAAAAATCCGAAGAAAGCCTTAGTTTTAATGCTTTGGGAGCATTCGAAACTCTGTAAACTGCATTCTTATTGCATTTTTTATCAAAAAAACTTCTAATATTGATTATTTTGCCTTTTTGGTGTCATATTTCTTCTGCCAGATCAGCATTGGAGGCGTCATAACCCTGGAACATGCGATGTAACCCGGGGACTGCCTGTGTATGTACAGTACAGGAAACTGTACTGAAAAGAAAGGAAGAAGAGAGAGATATCTTTCTTTTTACAGCTGCAGCACAAAACTATGTATGTTTTGTGAATGAATAATACATTATAAAAAAATATTAAATGTATTAATTACAATGACATAATGTAATATTAATGTATAAGTACAACAAAATACAGTAATCAAAGTGTATTTTTGTTTTTTGTTTACTGTTTGTGAATCGGCTGACGCTTATAACAAAAATTATTATTTAGGAAAATAATTTCGTTTTTATAAGAAACTAATTTATTAATGGAATTATTATATATGGTATATATATATATATATATATATATAGATATATATATTTATATATATATATACAGTGGTCCCCCGTATTCGTGGGGGATATGTGCCAACGCCCCCCCCCCAATGGTTAGAACCTGCGAATAGTTGGAACCCCTATGAAAGCACCTAAAACGGCCTACTTTGTTAGTTAAAACTTGAGAAAAACCCACTAAAAACATTGGCAAATGGCAGACTTTTAAAACAAACATGATGATTTTAAAACAATTTAATAATAAGTCAAGAGTGCAAGAAAAGGAAAGAGATAAAATAACTTTTCACAAGGAAACCGTTTAAACAATCCATCGAAGGGATGCAGAAACTGAAAGCAGCATCTGTTTGTTTATTACAGAGCCGAGTTACTTATGCAGTAGTAATAAATCGTAAAAAGCAATTGTTACTAAATAGGTATTTTACCATAACAAAAATAAAAGTGATTTGGGCAGATCAAGAGAGTAAATGAAAGAAATTGGTAAATAATCATCCCAGCCCAGCTGATAAGTCAGTGGGATCTCTCTCTCTCTCTCTCTCTCTCTCTCTCTCTCTCTCTCAGCGCACCGAACACCGACTTGAGCAAGCTTTTTTTTTTTCTTTTCTTTTTTTACTGTACTGCATTTGATTGTTTTCATATTATATCATTATGTTAAAATTTATTATGAAATAACATTTTACTTTTTATGTGAATTGGTACTGCTTTTACATACTTATTATAGTAAAGATTTTACTCTTTTCTCTCCTCAACAATACCATGACGCACAATAACCTAAAATCATTCATTCATTAGTCCACAAAAATATAAACGCTCCCTCCCTCTACCTTAAGTTAGCAGTGTGTCACTGCAATAACAAATGATTTTGCTAATCATTTATGCTAAATTTTACTGTGAAAAGCTTTGTTCTTTCATTTACTATTTTGTTAATATTGTTCAACTGGACCGTCTCACTTGACGCACCGAACACTGGCTCAATTAAGACTTTTTTTTTTTCTCTCTCTCTCTATTGCATTTGATTGTTTCCATATTTTATCACTACGTTAAATCTACTGGTTTGTTTGTTGCATTGTATTTTAACGTTGCATGGAACCAGTGGTTATTCAGCAACAGGACCAACGGCATTACGTGACTTCCGAACCACGTCGAGAGTGCTATCACCAGAAATACACATCTCTGACCCGTCAATGGAATGGCCGAGAATCGAACTCGCAACCACCGAGGTGGCAGGCCTAGACCAAACTGATCATGCCACTGAGGCGCTTAAATTTATTGGGATATTCCCTTTTTCATTTGAATTGTTATTGCTTTTACATACATACAGTAATATTTTAACTTGCTCATCTCCTCTCCTTAACATATCAGTGTTTCCTCGTTCAGTCTCAAATTAGCTGAGCATGAAGTCACCAAGGTTACGCATGATTTTATACTTCTTTTATGCTAAATGTTATATTGAAAGTTAAATTTTATATTAAATGCTTTATACTTATATTTATTTAGTCGAATATGGTTTCCATTAAACTATATTATAAATGAAAATTTTTTTTTAATACACCTTAACTTGTAAGACTCAGTAGGCCGTTGAATACAAGTATAAGCTAGATAATTATAATCAGTCAGTTCGAAGTACGAGCATTTGTTCAACAAACGATACAAAATTTTCTTGTAAATTTTGTTTGAAAAATGGAAAGTTCGACACAAGAAATGGCCGACAAACGAGGAACCACTGTACGTATATATAAATGTGCGAATATCTAGTCATCAGTATGTACTGTTACCGAAACTTCGAAGATCAATAGGAGTTTATTAAGAAATTTTTGCGCCATCCTGATACATCATCAGTCTGTAATATAAAAGTAATTCACATTTTTAAAATAGAAAATTAAAATTTACTTGCTAATTTAAAAAGGAATATATATATATATATATATATATATATATATATATTATATATATATATATATATATATAAATAAAGTTGCTCATAAAAACTAGTTACAGTATTAAGAACTAAAAATTCTAAAATTATTTAGAGTGACATTGAAATTGGCAAGAGTTCAAATTAAACAATAATATTAACCTTTACAAGAAAGGAATGGCTGTAGGACCGTCGTTCACTCAGACCTTGATAAGGCCAACAAAAGTTAAGCACAGGACTGACTAGAATTGAGGGAAGGAATGAGGTGCCTGATATGTGAAGACTCAAGTGTCGTTATATATTGGCTGTGCTGAGTATTGTCTATTATCGAAAATGTCTTTTGCTAATTTCAATTTTACAGTAAGCTGCATGATTTCTTATATATGAAAATTCTGGCCAGTTCTGTAGCTAACTCCCAAATGACTAGAATATCATACTTGCAACAAGCATTTCTTTGATCCCACTTAAGTACGTACCAGGACTGTCCCGGGCAAGTAAATTTGTAAATAAGATTGGATCGCATAAACGGTTACAATTTGTCATTTTGACTAAGGAGTGAGCCTATTTTGAGAGGATTAATAGTATTAAATTAACTTTGACTTCTGAACTCTCTTTCAATAATTATCTTGATACAGTCTCCTAATTTATTTTTTTTAATATAGCAGCATATATGGGTAGTTGAGGTACGTCAAAGGAAGGGGTATTTTCTGTAAAGTTTAGGTTAAGTATTTTATTTACCATTTTATAAGACATCCGGGATTATGAGTTAGTTAAAAAATTATCTTGTAAAGATTCAATTTCTGAGTGGAATGATTTCCAATCAAAAGCATACCTAAGTGCTCTAAAGACCAGAGTGGAAATGGCATTTAGTTTAAAATTAATGAAGCACAAAAAATAAAAATTATTCCCCATTCCTGGGCTTTGTCACTACAAAGCCTAGAGATCCAGCATTCAAAGAAATATGAAGAAATCATGTTGTTTGGTAGCGGGAAACGAACCCGCAATACCACAATCACAACAAGGTCACCTTGCTGAACTGACCATGAGAAGGATAAAAGTCTATTTCCTCTCGTATAACATATACTACCAGTCATTTTCCGATATATTTATTAGAGCTGGAATAGACCCATCCTCACCATCGTAGTCAAGTAGGAAATAGTTTTTATTGTTTTTTAGGCTGAAATATATATTATGTAGAATCTACTGGTAATTCTTACCAGATACATTAATACCTCAATCTTACACATTCGAGTTGCACGAATTCACAATGGCAAGAACTTTTCATTGGAACCTATCTAATTAGCATACGCGAGTATTTCCCAGACATGCAAATGCAAATGCAAAATTTTCAAATCCTGGGGAAAGGAGAAACCCCTGCAAACGTGTTTGTTCAATCTTATTGATGTAATTTATAAGTTTTCAAGCTTTAAGTCTGGTTGACTAATCCTCCCTGTTTCTCCCTTCCTTATTTGGCTCAGTTGAGTTAATTTGAGACCTGAATTCCAAGCTGCAAGGAATGATATCTGCACCTTTGACTTGTGAGCCTGCTATCTCTCTCGCATTTTATGGAATTACAGGCAGTCTCCGGGTTACGACGGTCTCGGCTTACGACGTTCCGAGGTTATGACGCTTTTCAATTATATTCATCAGAAATTATTTCCAGGGTTACGACACATGTTCCAGGGTTACGACGCATGTTCCAGAGTTACGAAGCCTACAAACGCTCATCTGGCAGATGAAATATGACACCAAAAATGCAAAATAATCAATATTTAAAGGTTTTTTTGATGAAAAATGCAATAAGAATGCAGTTTACATAGTTTTGAATGCACCTAAAGCATTAAAAGTAAGGTTTTCTTAGGATTTTTGACAATGTTCCGGCTTACGACAATTTTCGGCTTACGACTCGTCTCAAGAACGGAACCCCCGTCGTAACCCGGGGACTGCCTGTACAGCGATTTCTGAACACATATATATCTCCAGCTGGCAGTTCTTTTATTCGGCCAGACTAAAAGAAATTAAATAACATTAAGTAATTAAGTAATAAAAATAACTTTTCTCTCTCTCTCTCTCTCTGTGTCCATGTTATCTTCACACAGTCCTCATTTTTATCAACCATTTATTTCTGTTTTTAAGGGTAATGTATTAAACTAACTTTTAAAGGGAATTACGGGTAGTTTACCGTTTAGTTGGCCAGGCTGTGCAAGAACTTTTGCCCGGCACATAATCCCTTGTTCCGTGACCGACCTGGCCGCACAAGAACCAAATCAATCCCCACAGATAAGTAGTCCCTTCGACCTGGAAGACCTACCATGACTCGCGAGGCACGACTATTCAAAACAGTCAACATGGCGTCACCGTCTACTCCTCACCTGTCACACGTTTCTTTGCCGCTGCTAACCCAGTTACCTTTGTTCCTTTTTAAAAGTGGCCATTTAGGTGATTTTAGTGGTCAATATGAACACTGCAAAGAGGGAACAATGAGCCATGTGAAAGAGGAAGACAGTTTTGTGCCCTCCCTAAGTCAGGTTAGTGTGGTTTGTTTGGTTAGGTCGCAACCTGTTACCATACTGGTGCTTTGCCCCTGGCCAGGTCAGGGTATGCATCCTAAGTCAAGTTAGGTTGGTTCGTTAGGTTAGGTCATAATAATTGTTACCATACTGGGGGGTCCAGGGGGCAAAGCCCCTGGCCAGGTTAGGGTACGTGCCTTGAGTCAGATTAGGTTGGTCGTTTAGTTAGCCAAGCCGTGCATCTCATGCCTGAACATCCGCTTAGGCTAACAGTCCATATGTTCGAACTACGAATGTAGAGTAGGAGGACAGTTTAGTTAGCCAGGCCGCGCAACTCATGTATGAATGAATGTAGAGTAGGGGGTCAGCCAAACAGCTGTTTCATGGGTTTCCTAGTGTTAATTGTCATCGTCTTTGTTCCCCCCACCCCTAAAACCCCGGTTTCCCAATAGGTCCCCCCTTACCGTTTTACTAAAATTTACACCTGAAAATACGATTTCCATTTGCCCTTTATTATGTGTTCCCCCCACCCAAAAACCCCAGTTCCCAACAAGCTCCCCCTTACTGTTTTTATAAGCTTTTCTATAATCTATTACTGCATGTTTTCAAAAATCGCGCCAAACCTTATGCTCCGGAATTACAGTAACTTTAATTTCATTAAAAAGTTGGCTTAATACTTACATTAAGACTACTCTTTTTTTTCTCTCTCTCTCGTAGTCAAGGTAGCAAAGAGGTTGAGAAGACTTCTAAAAATAGACTGGTTAGTTGGAAGGGGGAAAGAAAAGAAAACTATGTTGTACATATGTAATATTCACACACATTTACATTGTTACCAACCATATATTTCTTTTTTTACGGGTAATATATTAAGCTAACATTTAAATGATATTAGAGTAAGTTTAATTTTATTTAATAGTAAGCTTGATATTTAGGGAGTATGATTAGGGTCATACTTAGGGTTCAAACTCTAGAAGTAAGTAAGCATTTATTAACATTTTTAGAGACCGTGTCAAACTTACACGAAACTTCCCTTTGAGTGAAGGGGTCTTTAACCTAACCTCGCATAAGTCAGGGGTATTAATGTACATATTTCTTCATTTATTCATGAAAATATGAAAATACAGTAATTACTCTCTGAAAAAATCCAGGAATATGCAAATTTTCCACAAATAATGTGGCCATATGTCCCATAGAAAAATCAGCAAATAATTGAAACTGCAGATACTGAACCGTGGATAAGTGGGGGTCGACTGTAAAGGATAAAGAACATATCCTCAATGGAACTTGTGAAAAGGGTTGCTCCTATGAAAGCAACCGTGATAACTAAGCAGTGTAGTGGTCTCATTGTTGAGAGGGAAGGATTATTGTTCATCTGGCTTGAAGACCAGAATCAGCGTTGTATTCCAGTGAGTATTAAGGTGATTCAAGAAAAGGCTTAAAGGTTATGTGAGGTACTGAATAGTGAAAAGGGGGAAGGGAGTGAAAGTGAACAGTGAATGGCGAGTAAAGGTTCTTAGTTGTTTTAAGGTATCGTGCTAATTTGCATAATCTTAAGGTGCAAGGTGAAGCTACTAGTGGTGATGGGGAAGCAGAAACCTTTTCATATTGGGTTGGCTGAAATAATAGAGTTCAAAAGCATATGCCTAGTCGTATGAAGTACGTACATCTCAAAGTGGGAGAAGTCAGCACCAGGCCAGAGTCAGTAAGGAGAAACTGACTACTTCTTGGGGGTAATGCTAATGGTGACTTTTAGCTTAAGCCCTTGTTAGTATATCTGGCTGAGTATCTTGGGGCATTCAAGAGAATTTTCATGTCATCTCCGTCATTTGAAAGTCTAATAAGAGGGCTTGAGTTGCACTTTATATCTTTAAAGACTGGTTTAATATTCACTTTGTGCCAGCAGTGGAATAATATTTTGCTTCGAAACATCTGCCCTTCAAGGTTTTGCTTGTTTTGAATAATGCCCCCTGGAAACCCTTCACAACTGAATGAAATGCATCCTGTGAAGGTAGTTTACCTTCCTGCAAATACTACATCCATTTTGCAACCAATGGACCAGGGTATCATTGCCTCCTTCAAGGCCTACTACCTCTGAAGGGTGATCAACAATGCCTTCAAGGGTACTGAAAGAAACAAGGACTTACTCTCAAGGACTTTTGGAAGTCCTACAACATTTATGAAGCTGTGAAGAACATTGCACATGCTTGGGAGGTGGTAAAGCTGACCAACAGAATGAAGCCTGGGAGACACATGAAAGTGTCATCAACATAATTGTTGAAATAAGTAAGTAACTAAATTTGGAGGTGGATTATGGTGATATCAATGAGCTAATGGAATCCCATGAAGGGGAGTTATCTGAAGAAGACCTCATTCAGATGGGGAGGCAGATGATCGAGGAGGAGGAAGAAGCACCAGTCCCAGAGCCCAAGTTATTAAGAGTTAAGGGTTTGTCAAAAAGTTTTTTCCTGGTAGATGCACGGATGGCATGTTTCGAGGGTGAAGACCCAAACATTGAAAGGTACACCAAGATACTTAGATGAGTCACGTATTGACTAAGTTTTTACAAGGAGACTTTGGACAGACTTTGAAGAAAAAAAAGAAGAAGACCTTCTCCTAACCCAGATTCCCCAGACTTGTATCTCCTGCTCCATCTGGAACTTTGCATCACCCAGACTCCCCAGCACTTGTATCTCCAGCTCCATCTGGATTGCATCACTCAGACTCCCCTGCACCTGTTTCTCCAGCAACTTCTTCATGTTCTCCTCCTGCATCTCCAGATCCCTCATCCCTATAAACCTGCCTGTACATCCTTCAAAATGCCCCTTCCAGTCCACAAGCCATCCATAGGATTAAAGCTAAGGAATTCTTCACCTTTTTGAATTTTTAAATTGTTAATGTTAAGAACTGACCTAAAATGTTAAGAACCGACTTACGATGAAATCTGACTTGCACCAAACTGTAGTATCGGATCTCTGTTGTAACTCAGGGACTACCTGTATTTTAAGTTCCTCAAAGTTAAGAAACAAAACATAAAAATACCTTAATTTGCATTAAGAAACAAAACATAAGAATACCATACTTTGCAAGAAAATATACAACTTCCTCTTGACAAACACAAGAACAATTTTACTATGATAAGTTTGTAATTCTATGAACTTCACTGCAAAGCAGCAACTGCAGTGCATATTATGCAGTATCAACTTTAATAAACAACATGTGCACCTTACATCAGCAGCAAACACACTACTTCTTACCAAATCCAAGACTCACCTAAAGAATTGTCAGCTGCTTCAGAGTCCATATCATTACCACTTGTTACCTCTGGCAAAAAAACATCAAAACCATAAATGTAATAAATAAAACTAAATAAAATAAGACCAGTAAAACTTATGATACATGTTTGATAGAGCCAAATAAACAGATGTTAAAAAAAGAGCATAAAATTAATATAAAAATGCTGGGTGAAAGTGTGATAAATGATGCAAATCATACTCTGATAATTAACACAATATCACCTATCCCAAAAATATCTTATATATATATAAAAGCTGCAAATAAAAACTAAATAGATTATTACAGCAGAAGGTATGGAGGGAAATATCTTGATATGCCTACAAAATTTCACAAAGTATTTTTCTCAACATTTACATGTATAAAATATACATGAAATAACTAGAATAATAAAACTTTTTGGTGAAAAAATGTCCACTTAAAATCAGTATTCTGTCCAAGAACCTCATCTTCATTGTCAGATGGTATGAAACCAAGTCCAAATTTCTTCAAGGGCAGATTATCTATACTATCATGTTTTTGCTAGATCATCTGACCACTTAACAATTCTGGTTTGTTGTTATGCTGCCTATCTACTGAACTGCACCAATGGGGGAAGGGGAGGGGGGGGGGGGGTCCTTGATGATGGGTGCGAGTTACAAAGGTCACTATTTGGCTTTCCATCATTCCAAGGAATGAGCCTAGATTATTAACTTCCCTTGACAAAACTGGGAGCTTAGTTTTTCTACTAACATGGCTTGCATTTATCTTATCTAAAGCATTAAAAGACTTACTTCCACCACTGTTGGCATTAAATTAATTAGGCATTCTAAGGTGAAAATCCCAATGATGTGTAACTATTGCACTGTTTATATTTTCATTAATGGCTCTTTTGTACTGCTTAATTTATTTTCCAAGATTTTTTCCTCTTTCTCCTAAGTAACTTAATTGCAATTGCAATATATATATATATATATATATATATATATATATATAAATATGTAGACATATACGTACATATCTGATGGTCAGACTATTTATGTATGTATATGTGAATGTTTGCTATAAATGGCAGAACTACTAGACTGAATTGAACCAAAGTTGGATATAGATTTTAAAGAGGATGGTTTTTAACCAGGTACCATTTTTATCCAGATATCCGGCCATACTAACTTCTTTATTATTATTTGTAAAGGAAAAAAAAAAAAACAATTTTTTTAAGAAATTTTCATGAGGATTCCAAATATGGTCTTATTTTTCTTCTGCAATGAGAAATAACGATGATACTAGGGATGGTTTTTAACTGGTTGTTGTTTTGATATGAATTTCTGGCCATGCTACTTTAATATTAGGTGTAGAGAAGACAATATTAAAGTGGACCCCCCGTATTTGTGTTCTCCGGATTCGCGGACTCTCACATTCGCGGATTTCTCTCGGGAACATTTTCCACATTATTCGCTGTATTTTTCTATGAGAAATACCCACAAATTCCTGTTTTTTTTTATCAATTTCATCATAAAATGTACTTTTTGTGATAAAACTATTAAAAAAACCAGGTATAAAAATTTCTAGTTGTTTTTTCTCGAGTTTTAACTAACAAAATAGGAGGTTTTCAGCATTTTTATAGGGGGTTTCAACTATTCGCGGGTTCTAACTTTTCATGAGGGGAGTCTGGTATGCATCCCCCCCCAAATACGGGGGTACCACTGCATTCTGATAGAACTTTTCACAAGATTCCAAATATGCCCTTACTTTTCTACTATGATGAAAAAAAAAAAAAAAAAAAAAAAAAAATATTACGGTTCAAACAATGCTGGCCTATGGCTGCCCGTTGCCAAGAACTTGGCAAGTATATACATACAGTGGTACCTCGGTTTTTGTTCCGGAACCTCCAACAAAGTCCGAAACATACATAAACCGAAATAATAATTCCCACAGGGAATACTGTATATAGAATTAATGCATTCCAGACCCCCAAAAATATTTTAAAAAAATACATTTTATAGGGAATAAACACAGTTCTACATACAGAAAACAATGAGAACTTAATATATAAATGAATAATGAAAGAAATGATGAACATTTCACATCACTCTTACCTTAATGGAAGACTTGTTAGTGTATGGAAGACAGCGAAGAGGGGAGAGGGAGGAGGAGAGGTTATTGTTTGGAAGGGGAATCCCCTTCTAAAAGGGCTTTAGGTATTAAGAACTTATCTGGGTTACTTCTCTATGTTTTTTTTGTAGCACTGTCTGGGATTACTTCCCCACTTTGTTTTTACTGGCACTAGGACCAGAGACATTTGTTTCTGTCTCTTTAAAATCTGCCAATAGTAATACAATGCATTGTCATTAAACATATAAGACACGGATTGCAATGTGTTTGTTAGGATGAAAGTTCGCAACAAAATTTTTAACACCACTCCAGTTGGCAAACATTTCTTTAATCACTGAAGTAGGCACAGTATCCCCTCTCTCGGCCTCCTCCTCCTCCTTGGATTCCTCATCTGCTGCCTGTTGCTGTTCCTGCTGAAGGTCTTGCAGTTCCTCAGTAGTTAGCTCTTCCCTGTGGGCATTCACTAATTCTTCCACATCCTTGCCACTCACATCCAAGCCCATGGACTTCCCCAGACACAATAGATTCCACAACAGTTGTAGGGTCATCAGGGTCAGCATCAAATCCTTCAAAATCCTTCTCGAGGTAACACTCTGGCCACAATTTTCTCCAAGTAGAGTTCACTGTTCCAAAAGTCACTCCCTGCCAAGCCTTATCTATAAGACTTATGCAATTAAAAATACTGAAGTGATCCTTCCAGTATGCAATTAACCCTTAAACGCCAACTGGACGTATTTTACGTCAACATTTTTGTCTCTCGGGTGCCGACTGGACGTATTTTACGTCGACATACAAAAGTTTTTTAAAAAATTCGCGGAAAAATACTTTTAGGCCTACCAGCCGAAAACTCTTGAATCATGCGCTTTGGGGGATGCTGGGAGTTCACGGATCAAGGTGTTGTTTTGTTTACAATCGTTACGCAGGCGCGCAAGCACGAATTTCTTTCTTGCCGCACTAAAAAGTATCTGTGACACATCTCTGAAATTATTTCGTCACTTTGACATAATTTTTGTACCATTTTAAATTAGCCGTTACATGGAGCATTATATATGAAAATGTCCGCATTTTTATGTAGAATACAACAAAAAAATACTCATGATTGCAGCTTTTATCAGTTTTGAGATATTTTCATATAAATAACGATAAGTGCCAAATTTCAACCTTCGGTCAACTTTGACTACCGAAATGGTTGAAAACGCAATTTTAAGCTAAAACTCTTATATTTTAGTAATATTCAATCATTTACCTTAATTTTGCAACTAATTGGAAGTCTCTAGCACAATATTTCGATTTATGGTGAATTTATGAAAAAACTTTTTCCTTACTTCCCCGCGGTAACTCTTCCGAAAAAAATCATACATGCGATTGTGGTAATGTTTGCACCATTTTAAATTAGCCGTTACATAAAGTTTTATATATGAAGATGTGTGCAATTTCATTCACAATACAACTAAAAACAACCCATGGTTGTAGCTTTGATCAATTTTGAAATATTTTCATATAAAAAATGATAAGTGAAAAATTTTCAACCTTTGGTCAACTTTGACTCTACCGAAATGGTCGAAAAATGCAATTGTAAGCTAAAACGCTTATATTCTAGTAATATTCAAGCATTTACCTTCATTTTGCAACAAATTGGAAGTCTCTTGCACAATATTTCAATTTATGGTGAATTTATGAAAAAAATATTTTCTTTACGTCAGCGCGGTAACTCTTCCGAAAAAATCATACGTGCGATTGTGGTAATGTTTGCACCATTTTAAATTAGCCGTTACATAAAGTTTTATATATGAAAATGTGTGCAATTTCATGTAGAATACAACAAAAAATAATTGAAGGTTGTAGCTTTTCTCATTTTTGAAATATTTGCATATAAATTATGATAAATAGAAAAAAAACCACGTTCGGTCAACTTTGACTCTACCAAAATGGTCGAAAAACGCAATTTAAAGTTAAAAATCTTACAGTCTAGTAATATTCAGTCATTTATCTTCATCATGAAACAAATTCGAAGTCTCTAGCACAATATTTAGATTTATGGTGAATTTAAAAAAAAAAAAAAACTTTCCTTCCCTCCTCGCGCAGATTCTCCGCCACAAATCTCCGAAATGCATACGTCCCATTCTCGGAATATTTGCTCCGTTTCATATTAGGCATTTCATAGAGTTTTATATATGAAAATGTGCGCAATTTCATGTAGAATAAAACGAAAAATATTTGAAGGTTGTAGCTTTTCTTATTTTCAAAATAATTGCATATAAAAAAATATATATAAAAAAATTCGACATTCGGTCAAATTTAACTCTGTCAGATATGGTCGAAAACTGCATTTGTAAGCTAATATTCTTACAGTATAGTTATATTCAATCATTTGTCTTCAGTTTTAAAGAAATTGGAAGTCTCTAGGACAATATTTAGATTTATGGTGAACTTTTGAAAAAAATATTTGTTTACGTCCGCGTGTTACGAATTCATGCATTATTTTGTGATAATATTTTCTCTGTGTTGCCTTTATCGTTTTACAATGTATTATATACCAAAATGATTGCAATTTAGTGTACATTACAACGAAAAAAAAGTAACTTGTTACCTTGAACCGTTTCGCGCACAGCACGATTTGAATAAAATTATATATGAAATTTCGTTTTTGCGGTATCATATATCGCATTATTTATATATGATAATGATAATTTTTTTCATTTCTGATGGTTGCATACTAAACTTCAGCCAATGACAAAAAAGGAGCCAAAAATGAACTCTTAATCTTGAAAACTAAGCACGCTGTGATTTTTTGAAAAAAATATTTTTTCCGCTTCCGCGCTCACTCTGAAACACTTCCGGCACACGGGAGAAATTTTTTTTTTTACCGCTTCGGCGTTTAAGAGTTAAAGATATTGAAGTGATCCTTCCATAACTCTCTTAGGGTCAACTCAGTGTCTGAGCTCACTTCAAAGCACCTTCGGAACAATGCCTTTGTGTAAAGTTTCTCGAAGTTCAAGATGATTTGCTGGATGAGAGGAGTGGTATTAGGGGGCAAGAACTTAACAGTGGTGAATTTAAATTCATCCAACAACTGGTCTTCCACACCAGGAGGATGAGCAGGAGCATTGTCCATTACCACGAGGCCCATGAAGGGAAACGGATTATCCTTTAGTATTTTTTTACCAAGGGGCCCAACACTTCAGTGACCCACTCAATGAAAATTTGTCTTGAGAGTCATGCCTTTTTGTTTGCCCTCCACATCACAGGCAATCTACTCTCAAATTTTTCTTAAACACTTGGGGGAAGTTTCAGAAATCCCCACTAGCATTTCCACAGAACAAGATAGTTAGCCTATCCTTCATAGGCTTGTACCCTGACAATGAACTTTCCTCCATGATGTAGGTTCGCTTTGGCACAATTGAAGACCTGTTGAGGGAGGAATACTTCAGCCTCGAGTTACTCCTTGAATTTCTGAATTAATTCTTCAACGGCACATTTGTCAGAACTCAGAACCTTCCCATGCTGTACAACACTGTATCTCCATACACTTTTTGAATTTTTCAAACCAGCCTCTGCTGGCCTTGAAATCACCAACAGCAGCACTTGTTGTGGGGGAAATTTCTTACTGAAATCAGCATGCAACACCCTAGCCCTTTCACAAATGATCGCTTCAGACAAACTACGTATCGCCCACTAATTAATTGTTTTTAATTTATCCACACTAGCAAAAGCTTTTCAACGACTTCCACTAGTTGCAATCTCTGTTTTGTTAATGAAATGACCCCTTTCACAACATCAGTTGCCTTGATTTCATGTTTATTTGCTAGGATAGAGTTGAATGTTGCCACTGAATTGCCATACTTCCTAGCAAAATCAGCCACATGTGCACCACTTTCATACTTTGCTACAAGTTCTTTCTTAAACTCTATTGTGTTTCTGGCTTTTATCACCGAACGGCTGGCACTTGGAACTTTCTTAGGCCCCATGATGGCTTGTTTGCAATTAGTTTCACTGACAAAAATAGCCCAAAACACAACGAACATGTGATGATGCAGACTGTGCGCAAGGTGATGCTTGTTCAGTGAGAAACAAAGGCAGAATGGGTCACCAGAGATGATGGGATGCATTATCTGACGCTCGGTACAGCGTCAGGTCACGCAGTGGGCCCTGGAAGGAGCGTTTCCGAGTGTATGAATTCCGAGGAAACATTCATAACCCAGGACAAAATTTTGTAGAAAAAAGTCTACGAAAATCGAATCATGTGAAAACCGGGGAGTACAAAAACCAAGGTTCCACTGTATTAAAACTAAACTTAAGCTTACTACAATTAGATTGGTAATTACTAAAAAACTACAAAAGTTTAAATATAATTTAAATAATGTAATAGCTGATGGCAATGTTAACCCATAATGTTAGGGCTACAAGTGGTGCTTGTAAATGAGATAAATAACCGTTTCCAAGCACTTTATATAAAAAATAACAAGGTTACAAAAAACTGAAACACACTAAACACAAGTTAACACTATATGACTGATTTATACAACTAACGTATGTATATAAATAATGGCACCATGGCAAATAAGGAATAACTCTGCATCTGGTACAAATAGTTAATAACCACAATGAACAGTAACCTTCACAACTTGTATTTATAGCATTATACTATTACATCTTGATACAAAGACTTTGCATGTGCTTGCATGACATCATATAGTGTGTAGGAATACGCAAGACACCCTTCTTGCACATGAACTATAGTACTCACTTCCTCATAGGCATGCATAAATATACCAAAGAATAACAGGATGACCTCCTGAAATGTGCTGTCAAATGTTGGACCAAACACATGAGTCAGACAAATCGGGTACTGTTTCTTGGGCAAGATTTTCCTCCTGATTTCTCTGACATTGGATTCTCACCCAAAAACACAACCTGACTTGTCTAACCCACTGATTTGGTCCAGCACATTTCAGGTGGTCAGCCTGTTATTTTGTGGTATATTCATAAGTGCCTATGAGCAAGGAATATAGTTCTTATATGCTAGGAGGGTGCCTGAGTATCACCATGTACTATATGACATTGTACAAGCACATGTAAAGTCTTCCGTATCAAGCTGTAATATCAGGTTATGAAGGGTACTGTTCATTGTGCTTATTAACCATTTGTACCAGATGTGATGTAATTACTTGTTTATTTACCATGATGCCTATCATTTATACAATTGCATGTTAAGCAAATTAGTCATAAAGTGTTAATGTGTGTTTACAGGCAGTCCCTGGTTATTGCCAGCCTTGGTTATCGGCGATCTGGTTTTATGGTGCTTGTCTAGCACTGAAAATTGCAGATAAGCGATTTTCAGCGGCAAAATGCACTGGTTTCAGGTTATTGACGCCAATAATAGAGTACTGGTGTCAATACATACCTAACAAAGGAGCCAGTAACTGGTTAACAGCGCTTATTGCCAGTAACCGGTTAATGGCACAAATAAGGGCCAAGCTGTTGGAATGGAACTCATCCGATACCTGGGGACTGCCTGTACAGTGTTAAGGTTTTTTCAAACTTGATTTTTTTGTATAAAAGGTCCAGAATGTTAATAAACCAGATTCTTTCCTTAGTGTAAATAACTAACCTTCATAACGTACAACCAAAATCAACGATTCCACCCCCCACAAATTACTAGCAGCATAACTGGAACAAACCAAGCTGGTCAAGTAAGTAGCCAGATGATCAAGCACAAACCTGATGTGAATAATCTGTCCCTTTGGAAATTTTGATCTTGTTTCATTCCTTCTGATGATGGGGGACACTAGTTCTTGTAGAGTTTAAGAGGTTTTATAAATAAGTATATTAACAAGATTTCCACAAATGCTTTCTACTATTCATAATTTGAATATAATCTTATGAAAGAAGCCAAAATACCATGACCATGCCTTTCAGACTTTGAAAGAACAGCAATTCTAAGGAGATGAAGGACAAGAAATGGTCCTATTAAGAAAATTCAGCATTATTCTAATGACAAAGCTGGTTCGTTACTCTGGCTGAATACGGAAATAAAAAATGGGACATTACCATAGCTGAACACGGGAACCAATTAAACTGTTAATAGGTTGATTTACAGACTTAGGCAAGTTCCAGCTAAAATATGCTGGTTGTATACCATTCCAGACAAGAAACTTGCAATATTCTAGTTTTTCAAGGGTAATATGCAAATGAATATCCACGAAAGACAAAAATTGCCAGGATTCAGGCTGACTTACCTGTGAAATAAACCATTTCAGGATGAATATCAGATTCAATGCCATCTTAAAGCTCCTATGCCATTTTACTATTATTTCCTATTTAACAAAAAACAACAAATACTATTATCTATTATTTGCTGCAAAGTTTAAAGCTACAAGGCTATAGCTAAATAAATTGGATTCCAACAACTTAATGTAAAAACTGCTTTCAAAATACCATCATGCACGCTGACTGTACTTACAAAATTCTACATCAAATACATGAAAAGTTAATATTATGATGTTTTTGCAATTCCATTAATCATAAATAACCCTTCCTTGGTGCAAGCCGGGAGATGTTACAATAAAAAGCCTTTATTAAAATCCATTAATCATAAACAGCCTTACTTAGTACACACTGCTCCAACTTATTAGATCTTTATAGAAGAAAGGTCCCACAGACAAACCCACACACATAAGAGGTAGAAAGAATGAAAACAGATTTTCTCACAATGGCTATAGTATTGGCTCTGCTGGGTTGCATAGCTGATGCTGAGCTTCTTGGATCCTCATTACATAATGGATTTTGTTATTACTGGGAGGCCACAACCCGAACTGTTCATTACACTGAGGTGCCAGTACTCATCAACATAAAAGTACATAGTCAACATCAAAATTGACAAAAGTTGAACAATGATGTCCAGATAGTTTCAATGTAATAAAATCTTCAGAAATCAGAAAAAAATAATTATGTTAAGTTTCTTACGGAATGGAATATAAAATTAGACCAAAGGCCAAGCACTGGGACCTTCGAGGTAATTCAGCACTGATGAAATTTCTTAAAGGACCATGACTGTCAATAGTAAATACTTATTTAAATACTTCACAGTATTCCTGCATACTAAATTTTGAAAATATGAATCTGTTAGGAAGGGTAATACCAAGTTTAACAAAGACATCTTTTTTTATTTTTGATCTTTGAGATTCCAACAACAATATATTGTTTTATTGCAGAGGACAACCTTATAGCATATGTAAATACAAAATTCTTTCTCTCTCTCTCAGGCTACAATCACGATAAATTTCTTTTCTTTCCATACACAATGGAATGGCTGCCATAAATAGTAATAAATGTCATCGCTAGAAGGGCTATGTTTCCTTGACCATACAGATGCCTATGAATTCCACAAAAACACATGAAAAGATTTAAATTATAGCATGCACAAAAATTCCAAAAATCCCCAATTATAAATACATTATATCATGCATACATTGGTATTTTGTATCAGACCTGATATGTTAATTCACATGCACTTACTGATAGAATTTTATAATTTCCCCCTAATTACAAAGGAATTGATTGGAAATCAAAACCATAGTGGTATTAAGATAAGTGAAAGACAGGCAGTAAGCTGCAACTTGTCAGGCTATATCCTTGTACTGTCAGATTACTCATTTACTTTCCTTTGAGATTCCAACATCTCTTTTGGAGAAGAATGGAGAATACGTTTAGAATTTAGGCCAAAGGCCAAGCACTGGGACCAATGAGATCATTCAAAGGTCTGAAAGACATAACAGGAGGAAAACCTCGCAAAGTTGTAATAAATGAACAGAGGTGCAGTAAAAGGAATGAATGAGATTGCAGCTAGGGGTCCAAGGGACACGGCAAAGAACCTAAGTAATGCCATCAGCACACTGATGGCACTAGCCACCCCCCACAACGTGACATCTCTTCCACATTTCCATTAACAAAATGACATTATAAGGAATGATCATAGGGGTGACTTTTTTTGGCACATTCCATGAATGAACTGTATTCCATAATTTCATCCTTAACCATTTTCTGCGATGCAAAAACAATCCACCACATCAACATTGCTTTCAATTTTCATCTTCTTCACTTAATATATGGACTTTACACACTCAATGTTGTTTGTCATGCTCTTCCTTGTAATGAATACTTTTGGAATCTGGGGCTATACTAACCAAAAATGTTATTGTTATGATACAATAAAGTTTGTTCATACTTACCTGGCAGATATATATAATTAAAGTACCCACCCACCTCCCCTCAGGGGACAGTGGTATGAAAAATCTGAATAGAAAATGGGAATGATTCCTGATATCCGCCTCCCAGCGGCGGGAATGGGTACTAACCACCTGGCCGCCCACTGCGTGTGCCGGGAGTTTTGAAATTCTGTCGGACGTCGGAGAATACAGCTATATATATATCTGCCAGGTAAGTATGAACAAACTTTATTGTATCATAACAATAACATTTTGTTCATGAAACTTACCTGTCAGATATATATATAGCTGAATCCCACCATTGGAGGTGGGAAGGGACAGAATAGAAGGATTTAGGAAACACCTCAAGTGCAGATGATTGACATCTTGATTCCTTACCTGTTAGCATAGCTGACTTCTTGATTACTGTCACCGAAGTCTGCTTTTGCTTTACTAGAGTTGCCAACAAGGTAGTGACCTGTGTAGTTGGTGCGCTCTAGATGATCTGTCAACGGGGGCGTGACCACAATGTGACTAGACCATATTGACCATACTGTGAGGGCAACGAAGCTAAAACCACCACCTGACCTAACCTATCGAAGTTAGTCCCATAACTTCTAGGCTAACGAAAGGGAAAGCGCCTCAAGCGACCAACCCTTCAAAGTTAAAAGCACACCTATCCCTTTTTCTATAGGATAGGATTCGTGCTGCTTCCTGCCTCCAATAATATTTCTACGGATATGTATGGTCCTAGCGACTCGCAGATCTCATATGTCGTCTTCACATCCCGTCGGGAGTGTGAAGCGAACACAGAGTTGCTTCGCTCAAACGTCGCACTCAGGATATTACTGAGTGTCATGCTCTGTTGAAATGCTTCCGAGGCCGCGCCCTCACCTCGTGAGCATTTACTTTAAAAGGTTTCAAATCTTTGTTCAAACATGACGAATGAGCCTCTTAGAAAGACTCCTTAAAAATAACGCCAGGGCGTTCTTCGACATGGGCAAGTCTGGTCTTTTTACGGAACACCGCAGATTGTCCGAATGACCTTGACTTTCTTTAGTTTTATCAAGATAAAACTTGAGAGCCCCGACAGGGCACAGGACTCTCTGTGGCTCTTGCCCAATAATTTGTGCCATCCCCTTGATCTCCAGGCCTCTGGGCCAAGGGTTAGACGGGTTTTCGTTCTTAGCAAGAACGGAAGGCTTAGAGGACACCGAATTATGTCCTCTAAAGCCAAAACCTCTGATGATGGCTAAAACCTCACTAACCCTCATTTCCGTAGCTAGAGTGGTTAGAAAATTAGCCTTTCTGGTCACGTGTATTAAGTTTACAGAAAGGAGAGGTTCGAAATGCTTTGACATCAAGAACTTCAGACTACGTCTAAGTTCCATCAAGATTTCCGCAGACCTCAAAGATCGTGAAGGGCTTTGTTGTTTGACAGATCCGAATCTCTGAGCCTAGAGGCCGTCAACAACATATTTCCGTATTCTACAATCGTTGGGACTGTTAGCTTATCCCATACTTCAGACGGAATGGGAAGGCGGGGTAAAGTCATTCACAGAGGTCAGAGGTAGAGGAACAGTCATTCTTCCCTGCCCTATGTCCAGAAACGGCCCACTCCGATTGGTACACTGCAAAATATGCAGCACTGCTTTGCTTTGGCAATGAGACTTGCAATTAATCTTGAAGATCCTCTCGCTTCTTGACAGTCTGAACGCATTTCAGACTCAGATCGGAGAGATTTTAGGTACCTCTCGAAGTGAGGCTGTTAGAGTAGACCGATTCTCTCGGGAAGGGTCCTTGGAAAGTGCTCTCTGAAGGACGTGACCTCTGTGAATCCAGCCTCTCGAAGGCCAACATGGGGCGATCAGCGTCTTTCTCACTCCCTCTGACGCCAGCGATTATCTTATTACATTTCCTAAGCTTTTGAATAGGGGAAAAGGGCTAACCAACTATCCCATTCCATACTATAGGATGGCGTCTATTGCTACCGCTCTCGGATCGAGAATAAGGGCGCAACGTAGAGGAAGCTTCTTCGTCTTCAATATTGCAAAATCTACGAAAGGACGTCCCCAAAGTCTCCACAACTCTCGACATACTTCTAAGCGAGGATTACTCAAAAGTCAAACGTCAGTAGTTGCTGCCGTCGATCGAGAAGATCCGCACGGACGTGCAATCGTGTAACGACCATCTTAAGGATCGTTACGTTCCGTGCCTATGCCGATAACCATCTCTCTTTTCTTGGGATATGAGAGAGCTGCGGAATTATCTGAGATGATTTGGACCACTCGACCAAAACCTCACTCTTCGAGGAACTGGAGAGCCAACCAAATTGCTTCCAAGTTCTTTTAGATTATGTGCCAGGACCTCTGTCCGGATGCCTGGCTCCCTCTCATTATCACCTGAGGTGATCCTTAACCCATTGAGAGACGTTTAGAATTATCTCTAGATCTTTGATGTTATTTCAGTTCTCCTGTAGGAGAACTGTAGAGGTCTGAATTGCAGTCTATTCAGGGAAACAAGCTTCTCCAGCGAGGAAATGGTCCCCAGCAGGACTCATCCATTCCCTCACTAAGCATGCTTCCTTCCCTAATAAGGCTGCGCTTTGCAAATAAGCAGGAGAGCATTATTATAGTGCTATGCTGCTGGTCAGACCTCGTACAGCAATTCTGTTACAGTGCGGTAAGCAGCGCCGAACATGTCTAGAGAGATATCTCTGTTGAAAATTTCTTAGCAAAAGGAAGTCGTTTATTCATGATTACCAGAAATCCCCTCAACCCGAGGCGAAAGTCATGATTGTAGGGCAGAGATACGGTTCGTAAATCAATCCCGCGGGAGAGAGAGACGTAACCGACTGAGCAGTACAACGAGCTACCTAACACTGAGTTGGTGACAGTGTGAGACACTGTGACAGTTACAGGCAGCAGCTTATGTTCACCTTCTCGCAGTCTTATGCCGAGTTGCCAGCTATTCTATTTCATCTAAGGAATAGATTTTCCATTATTTGAACAGAAACTCTCAAGTTGGCATATCTAAGCGAAACAGAATTCGCTAATACAGAAGCTGATTTTGTGTTGTCGTAACATTACGCTTAATTAACCAAATGTTAAATCGGAAACTCCTGGAAAGTTGCCGGGAGTACCGATTAAATATACTGCGTCATCCACAATGACAGCAACCTCTCGTTTCGCACTATTCTGCCTGAGTTACCAGCTACTCTCTTCTACGAAGGAATAGGTTCGTTACTATTATCGATCATAAGAAAATTCTCAAGCAGGCATATTTAAGCGAAACATAATTCGCTACATGCAGAAGCTGAGTTGGTGTTGTTGTAACAATACCTTCAAGCATTGTCCTTACACCGGAAACTCCTGGAAGTTTGCAGGAAGTACCGATTAAATACACTTAAATAACAGTCCTTTCGGTTGCCATCTGTAGAGGTAACACGATATGCGTATATGACTTGAAACTTTACATTAGTAATATGACGCGAAGTTAAAATACCTAAGTATTGCAGTCACTTGAACATATAATTCTCTACTACATTCTTTCCTCGACGAGGAAGAGAGAGAGAATGGAAATCGACTGTCTTCATTCTCTTGCCAAGAAAAGGAATAATATTATTCAAATGGAAATCCTCAAGTGAGAACCGAAGATCGAAAAGGAAAGTTCAAGCTTCTTATGATATTTGACATAAGACTTCATGGACGTAGTCTATAAGTCTTTTTCCTGGATGATCTCTGACTAATGAATGAGAGCTCTTTCGAAATTTTGTTACTTATCCGCTTATGCGATAAAATGTTATTAAGAACTTTGTCAATGAGAACTAACCCAATTGCATGACGGAAAGTAATCCAGGAATTCGAGCATATAGCCTTCCCGATTCCCGCAGAAATCGAGGAAGGGGTAGGATTCCTGATTAGAGACTGGGCTTACGACAGGAAGGACCTTAATGTTCCCCTTCGGCAGCGCAATCCCGAAAGTAGACGAGGCGTTTTATGACACCGAAATCTGCTTACAGTTTTCCTGGAATTCATCAAGTGATGGATTCTCTTGAACGCTCCTCGTAGAAAGAGAAGTAGACATCTTGACGAGACCAAACTCCTTCCTCTACTTCGACGACGCCCTCTTGAAGAGCGTTCTTGCAGGAATCCTGCCGAACGTCTTGATGCGTAGGACGCCTATCGTTCTGAAGAACGTCCTGGCAAGTGCTCTACCGATCGTCATGACGTGTAGGATGCCGAGCGTCTTCAAAAGCGTCCTCGCTAGCGTCCTGGCGAGCGTCCTCGCTAGCGTCCTGGCGAGCGTCCAGATGTGTAAGACATCGAGCGTCTTCCAAAAAGCTTATCAATGTTTATGACGTCGAGCGTCTTCTGAAAGGCCACCCGAAAAGCGTCCTGGAGAGCCGCACACTGCTCCTGAAGTGTGAGAGCCCTATAGGAAGACGTAAGGCTATCGTCTCCAAGACGGCCTTAAAGACTTTCGTTACCTTCTAACAAAGACGGTGGCCGCCTGTGCAACATTTTGCGTCTTAGTAATGCAAATGAACATATCCAGACACGCGCTCAAAAAAGGAACGCCGAGCGTTCCGAAAGGCATCGTCGCGAGGTGCTTGCCGAACGTCCTGATTGCATTCTTTGAGCGTCTTGAAGAGCGTCCGGAATAGAAGAGCGACGAACATCAAGGGAAGCGTCATAGTGAATGACGTGCTCAACACGAGTAACTTGAGAGGCTTCCTGGCGAGGGGAGAGCCGCTCATGAAACGCGAGCGTCCTAAGCATAAGTACGGTGATCGTCATCAGGACGAGTCTTCAGGACGTTCGCCACTCTTGACAAAAACGACGGCCGGCTGTGCGACATCTTGCGTCTTTGTCACGCTCATCGACACTGCAGAAGGGCATTTAAAAGGACGCCTGTGTGTTCTTGGGTATGAGGTAATTCTTTGCCCTTCTCCTGTCGAAAACTAGGATAGTCTGTCCAGTGTCATCTCTGTCCGCTGACAAGAGCGTCCCTTAGGGACGAGTAAGATGCGTCTTGGCGAGCTGTTTGACTATGCAAATCAGCTTGCCGGACGTCAATCTTATGAGCTTGAACAATATCCCGTTTCGTAGTAAAGCGAACGTCACATAACGTATACATAACGCCATGAGGGAGGAGGAAACCTTAGCCGATGACAAATAAGACCTCCTTGGAGCGTCCACCAAATTGGCGAAATCTCCTTGAGAAGAAGACGGTGCTTTCAATCCTGCTTCTTCTCCTGTTTCGTACCAGATCCCAGCTCTCCCTTTCAGTCTAGATGGAGGAAGTGCAAACGAAGTCTTCCTCTCGATAGAGCGTTGAATGTCTCGAAAGGCGTCCTTGTGAGGGTCCTGCCTTAAGGACATTTTTAATCTCTTGACCAAGACGACAGCCGCCTGTGCGACATTTTGCGTCTTTGTCACGCTTATCGATATTAAGTCAAGCCGAAGGGACGCCAGATCGATGTGGGTTCCCCGTAACCCTCCTTCGGCTTTCGACATGCCCTCTCCCTAGTCCTGGGAGTCCGACAGAGGTCCAGGCCTAGAGGCGTTATGGGGCGGATCTGACGTTCCCTCCTGACGAGAGAGAGGACGTGAAGCGTCCTCTTACCTCTAAAGCTTCTTAGAGGGCGCGAGTCCTTCCGAGAGCTCCAACCTTGCGGGGGAGGACGCCTCGGAGGACGAGAAGCAATCTTCATGATTCGTGCACGTGCACGATCTTTGGCAGCCTTATCCTGCCGAAGGGACGCCAGATCGGTGGGGGGGTTCCCGTAACCCTCCTTCGGTTTTCAACTTGCCCCCTCCCCCCCCCTGGTCCTGGGAGTCCGACAGAGGTTTAGACCTAGAGGCGTTATAGGACCGATCTGACGCCCCTCCACAACACTAGGGCAAAATCAACATCACTACACTCACAACACTGATTGGAGAGCGAGCACTTTTTCAAGCTTACTTGATGTAATCCACAATAATAGAAAGGGCATTACTTCTCACAGAACTTCCTCTAGGCCCGTAAGCCATACCACAGGGTTAGGCAAAATAAAGTCTACTGGAGGTTAGTAGGTTCATTATCCTAACTTCTGTTACTGTGGAGGAAGACCTCCTGATTCTATCACGCTCTAATTTGCGTACATACGAATCATACGTCTCTTTCGGAATCAGTCAACATTACACTAATTACATTGATCTCTCAACAAAGAAAACATGTAAACGTCATGTATACTAAACGAGTGTCTACCGAAGGTTTCGGTAGCCTCCCCTTACCCGTTGCAGACAACAAAATCTGAAACTAGGCTACCTAGATTCAGACATCATATGCAATGAAAAAATTTTAATTAATTTATGATAGCGTATGCCTAGCCACAAATCCAAGTCAATCATTCATAAGTAGGATACTTAAGCGGCTAATGAAGTTTCAAAATCCTAGGCGGAGGTAGTGGAAACAGGTGTTTTCACTACCGCGACAGAGAAAAATCTGAATAGAAAATGGGAATGATTCCTGATATCCGCCTCCCAGCGGCGGGAATGGGTACTAACCACCTGGCCGCCCACTGCGTGTGCCGGGAGTTTTGAAATTCTGTCGGACGTCGGAGAATACAGCTATATATATATCTGACAGGTAAGTTTCATGAACAAATTCACAGATATGAAAAAAACAAGCACACAAATGCAACAATGAGAGCGACAGTTGATAACTTACCGAGTGAATGTGGAAGCCAATCGCAGTGACCAAAAAGGTTGGCAAGAGATGCAAAATTTGAAATAAACCTTGTGAATGCTTGGATTTTTTAAAATGTAATATTTTGCTAATCTAATATATAAGGGGAAGTACTTTACTGAAAGGATACAAATTTTTTTGACTACCTAACTTATACTTAGTCATAAAATATTTACAACTACTTAAATACATGCACTATACACATGCAACTTAACAATGCCCCAAAATATGATAATCTATTCATGGCAGATGATCTGGCAGTGACTTGAAATTCTTAAGAAAATTACATATGCCAGTATAAATTTTACTAGCTTTCCCTTAAACAGTGTACACATTTTGTTCATGGTTTTCAACATGTGAATTTCTTAATATCATACTATAAAGGGCGTAATGTCTGTCTGTCTGTCTGTCTGTCACGGCCAAACGGCTGGTCAGATGGGCATGAACTTGGCAGGGTTATGGTGGGGACCCCTAAGATGGTTTGTAATGGGGTTTCATCCAACCTAACCCCCTCCTTTGTAGGGGGTGGGGGTGAGAAGGGATTCCCTGAAATGGAGCTGTTTCTGGCCATGAAACGAGGCTGGTTATTCCCGTAGACTTCGTTACTTTACGATTTTTCATACATAATTTCTGTACAACTTCCCCGGAGAAAGTAGAGAATATTTCAGCTCGGACACAATAGAAGATGAAAATTATCATCAATATCCGCAAGATTTTTTGAATAACTTAAATCCATCAGGACTGCCAGTGCACAAAATAACGTTGAAGAAGTACTGCCCGGTAATATTGCTTTGATCATAATTGATGAAGTCAGCCAAGGTGACAAACTGTTATTCGAATGTTTGGATTGATCATTGCGTAACATTAGGAAGAATCAAGTGTTGTTTGGAGGAATCTGCGTTCTGTTTGTTGGTGATTGGAAGTAAATTCTTCCCGTTGTGAAACGCGGAAGTCGAGCACAGATAGTAAACGCACCCTTGAAGACATCATACATCTGGAAGTCAGTAACAGAACTGAAACTGTCACTCAACATGAGAGTTCGCAATTCATCCGATGCCACCTTTGCGTCCTATCTCAGAGACATAGGATTAGGGAAATGTTCGTACATTGAGCCTCTGAGAAATACGATTGAAGTTCGCCCTGAATTTGTGCTAGAATCCTCTTCTGTTTCTAATATTTGCAAGTTTGTCTTTGATGGATTAAGTGAGAGTTATGCGGAACCGTCGTGGTTATGTTCGCGAGCTGTAATAGCTTCAACCAACGAAGTCGTCAATAGTGTCAGCGAGCACATGATCAACAACTTCCCCAGAGAAAGTCGCGAATATTTCAGCTCTGACACAATAGAAGATGAAAATTATCATCAATATCGGCAAGGTTTTTTGAATAACTTAAATCCATCGGGACTGCCAGTGCACAACATAACATTGAAGAAGTACTGCCCGGTAATGTTGCTTCGGCATTTCGATTCTGCCAATGGACATTGCAAAGGAACTAGGTACACCGTTATGGAGCTAAACTCCCAAGTTATCGAAAAAGTGATAGCTACGGGCCCTCACACCGGCAAACGTCTGTTCATCCCCCGGGGTTCCTCTGATGACTTCGGACAACCAGTTTCTGTTCCAGTTACAGCACAGGCAGTTTCCCATAAACCTGGCCTTCTCATTCACTGCAAACAAGTCGCAGGGCCAGACTTTGGATCGTGTTGGTGTGTTTCTGCCATCACCCATGTTCAAGCATGGCTAACTGTATGTGGCGATGAGCAGAGCAACTGACTCTGCCAACTTGAAATTAAGTGAAACAAGATCATGGTTTGAATAATGAAGTGAGAAGTACTTCTTTGTCTAAAACAAAAATATATCTTTTACATTTTAATGGAACCTAGAGTGAATGTCTTGTATTTCATAATTCCATAAAATTTTAAACAGTGTGTTGTGGACAGAAGGCTCTATGGTATTTAGGGCCAACAATAGAAAGATTGAGATTGACAGAAGCTCTATGGCATTTAGGGCCATGAATGGAAAGATTTTAGGCTGACAGAAGCTCTATGGTATTTAGGGCCAGAATGCTGATATAGCTTGACAGAGGACTTCAAGGTATTTAAGGCCATGAATGGAGAGATTCAGTTGAAGTCTGAGAAAGCTTGTGGATGGGAGTGTTGAGTATGTAAGGAAAACAATTAAAGCGATGTAAGAAAGAAAAATATCAGTCCAGGAATACTTGTACGATGCTACATGCAGTACTATAAATAATTCACATCACGTGTGCATCTGGGTTCCAGCCCCATCACTTACGACGCTCCCCATTGGCTAGTGATCAGCAAATCACAGGGCTAGAAACTGACCAGTCTGCAGTCTCTCTCAAAGCTTCAGAGAGAGAACATCTTCTCTGCTTCAACACCTGAGGAACTTGTCTTTCAAAAGTTATAACTTTCATTACACCTCAGTTTTACCCAAAGAGATGCAATGTTTCCAAATTTCATCACTAAATGTCACCAAGCCCATGATTTAAGGATTTTAATGATATATGAATTATATACTTCAGTAAACTTAATGCTAAAATATGTATTGTGACACAAACATGAATTTTTAAAATGAAATATAGTCTTTCATTTCTTACAGTGCATTCACCATTTACCGTCTTGTGTTTCATGCAAAATCATTGCTTAAATGTCATGGAAGACAATGCTACAAAAAAATTATAAGTAGGGCTATCAATATGAAAACAACAAGCAAGAGATTAAGAATATTAAGCAGGGATGTGCACAGACAATAGCCTCGTCCATACAACTACCAGCTCTTTACAAAGTCATTTCTAGAGGCATCTCTTGCTTTCGCTTGTTAATCGGGGCCATACTTGAATGACACTTGAGTTTATGTCAGATTTTGTATTATAGTTCCATAAACAAGCCTTGGATTATGTAATGACTGGTCTCCGGCTGTCTGAAATAGAAGGTAACTTCTCTATATAGGTACAGGCAGCTGCACTTTGACTGTTGCAGCGCTCTATCAGGGGCCTCAGAATGGAAAAATAGTTCAAATACGTAATTATAGACTATACACACATTAAAGTAAAAGTATATGTAACTTTTTTTTTGGGGGGGGGGACACTTACAATATTAGAAGTGTAGCTGATTGTATATCGCAAAAAGATAGAATTAAACAATTCAACCACTAACTTATGGAAATCTATGCGTCTGATTCCTTTCATAGTGATTTGATTCACAATTACAAAATGAAACAATTACGCAACAAATTCTGTGGTGGATATGTTTTGTGACTAATTTTAATAGGAACAATATATATATAATACACAGACAAAGCCAGATAGTTGGCAGACGAAACGGACGAACTTATTGGCAAGAATTCACTCGACATCTCTAAATGATGACAACCCTGGTTGCCCTGGCCTATTGTCTGCGCATATCCTGCTTAATATTCTTAATCTTTTGCTTATTTTCATATTGATAGCCATATCTATAATTTGTTGGTAGCATTGTCATCCATGAAATTTAAGCTATGATAATGTATGAAACAAAAGACGATAAATGATGAATACACTGCGAAGTCATGTATGGAATGAAGGAATATATCTTATTTAAAAAATTTCATGTTTATTTCACAAAACATATTTTAGTATTAATTTTACTTAAGTACATAACTTGTATACATAAATCATATATCATTAAAATCCTTGAATCACTGGCTTGACGATGGTTAGTGCTGAAATTGGTAAACACTAATTTTCTTTGGATAAAACTGAGGTCTCATGAAAGTTATAACTTTTCACAGGCATGTTAGTCAGGAGCAGAAACAGGTACTGGTTGACTGCTGGGAAGATACTGCAGAGACATGTACTGGTTGACTGCTGGGAAGATACTGCAGAGACATGTACTGGTTTTGGTCAGTTTCCAGCCCTGTGAATGGCTCATCGCTAGCTATTCAGGAGCAGTGTAACAGACGGGGTTGGATACCAAATGCACCGGTGCTGTGAATTAATTATAGGTGTGGTATACTAACTGGCTTTGTAAGGTATGTCAGAAAGTGGGAAAAGTTCTACAGAAATATGGTAGAGGAATAATAAGTGACTAACTACTTAACATAAAAAAGAAGAATTGAGATAAAATTTTGACTAAGAAACTAAGACAGATAACAGAAAGGCCAAAAGAGATTTTTATTATTATTAGGAAGTTTCATCAAACCATCAAGTTGGATTACTTCTATATATATTATATATATATATATATATATATATATATAATATATATAGGAATAAATATATATATATATATATATATATATATATATATTATAATATATGATATATATATATTATAGTATATTATATCATGTATCTATATATATATATATATATATATATATATATATATATACACACATAAGAGGAGAGAAGAAAGGGTAAAGCAAGAATGGTGTCCAATAAACCGAGAAGTGACTTGCATTATTTACAGAAGCCTAGGGTGGAACAGATAAGGGATTCAGCCACTTCTCCTTCATAGAATGTGTGGTTTTAAATACAAAAGAAACAAAGGTTGATGCTGCCTGTATGAACTGTTGAGTTAAACAGTACACATGGCTTTGGAAGAACTGACAGGCTGAAAAATGTGATTGACACACTAATGGTAAAAAGTCTGGTGCAAATGAAATTATAAATAAGTTTTGAGATGGCTTGGTCTGTGTCACTGGTAAGAGTGAATGATGATGGCATGGCGGTAAGTGTTTATAATTTGTGTTAGGAAGAAGAAGAGGAGGAGGAGGAGGAGAAGAGGACATCCTAGAAAAGGTCTGACAGATGAAATGAAGATATATAATATATATAATATATATATACATATATTATATAAATATGTGATATATATATATATATATATATTATATAAATAAAATCCTTAACATCCAAGTTAGGTGAGCTTGTTTGCAAGCTCAAGGCGAATGGCACAGTGTGTGCATGTATGGTGTGTGTGTGAATGTTTAATTGCATAACTTGGCTAATGTTACAAGAATTACTGGCATAAAGTGTTCATCTAGAATTTTAAAAGTAATCATTATAATCTAAACGTATTCATCTACAATTTAAATGTAAAAAGTATGAATGTGGCAGTAACTGGTGTGATGTTTTTCTCTAGAATCCACCTCCGCAGGGGAAATGACAGGAGTTGAACCTATACTCATGCAGGACGACTACAGCCAAAACTGATGTAATACTGAAGGAAGAAATCTACAAGATAATAAGAAATCTAGTGGAAGATGTAAAGTTATAGATCCACTAGTTCATAGTGTCAACTCCACTCAGGATGGCATCAAACCTCCCAAGATACTGTGCGACTTCAACCTCGTAATTAATATATGAACAAAAACTCATAGGGCTGGGAATCTATTTCACTCTATAACACAACATACACCAGTTTCCAACTCTAATTAATCATCTGGCAAGGAGGTATGTGCATATCCTGAAGCTATATATCTCCTATAGCTAGAGCACTACCTTTTCATAGAGATCCCAAACTGGTCTTGCAAATGTTCCTAAAGGCATCGCCTTCTTGACAAGGAGTCCCTCTTCGCATAATGGCTGTTGACAGGACCATCAATTATGTCATTACAAATGATATTTAAGGGCAGTCCTGCACCTTTGATCAATATACTGGAAGACATACTTCTCAATGTCATCACCAAACAGGTCCACTTCATATGTTTGAAGAGCATGATGTACTAAGATTGATGGTACTGCAATAGACTCCCATCTTGCAATGATCTCTGCAAACTACCTCAAGGGTTGCACTGAGAAAGTTTTTCTGGGAAACATATCATTTGTATTTAGTATCAGTTTGCTGATAGCACCTTTGTGAGGGTCCAGGATCAGAGCAACCTACAACACAAGGATTCCTTTGAAGACATACTTAGTCTACATTTCACTACTGAGAGAAGTAATAATACGTTTGCATCCCTATAGGTCCATCAACTCTGGGCACTGCCTCAACAGTGCCAGAGAGCTCAAAACTTCATTGTCAACCATCGGCACCTTCATCTTCCAAGCTCTTTCTAACTGCTGTGGTTAGGGTATCCAGAAACTTGTACACTATAGCTTTGCTAAATGTACTGTAGGGAGTTTCATTAGGTTGATCATAAACCAAATGTGTAACTGAAATAGTACCTATAGCCATATGACAAGAGCCACTGAAGATGCTAGCATATTAAATGAAATTACAGCTTTACAGGTAACATCCAACCTGTTGATAGTGAAACTGATAAAAAATCCTCTCTAACCCCTTTCCAAGAAAAGTGTTGGGCACCATCTAGCCGAAATCCAGAAATCAATCTGATAAACACACCAGTCAAAGTAACGAATATGGGCCTCATCATGCAACATAAATTGAGAAATAAAAACTTGACTGTCAAAAATAATCTGCTACCTTCAAGAAGGTGCCATTAAGTGGCATGGCCTCCATCTCTCTTTGAAGCTATTAATAGCATGCACAGAGATAGTGGATTATGGAAGTTATAAGAACCATAGACCCTAAATCAATCTTTACAATAACAGGACTTACTTACTTGTACCTATTTTACAAGATCTAAAAAACCATCATGTGCCTTTAAAATAACACTATGCTAGGTAAAACTGAAAACTTCTGTTAAAAAACTATTACACATACAAATAATACTAGGACATTGGTTCGAACTGCATATGTCATTAAAAATATCAACTAAACACATTTCACCTAATTACAAATTTAAAAATACTCTGTACGAGATATAAAAAATTACTTGAACTTTGTTAAAGGGAAAAAAAAATAAAACAAATAAACGGCAAAGTAAGTACAGTACGGTCCCCAATTATGCAAAAATTTGGTCGATCCACGCAGAACTGGAAAATTGCAGATTTCGATACACATAATTTATGGGATTAATTCAATTAGGGCGAAGGCAAATGCAACTAACCCAATCAGGCTTTTTTACTACCCATTTTCAATACATTCTACGTACTATATTGTATTTTTTTTCTAATATGAAATTGTTCTTATGGATTAATAAACATTAAAAAGGTTTTAAGGTTTTAATAAGTTGAAAAAGTTTAAAGTTACACCCAGGACGGTGAAAACTCCCACACGCAAACAATGCCACCATTGGGTGCAAGTGTATTGTACGATAATCCTTTCCTGCTGTAAAAATCTTTAAAAAACCTTTTGGGTGGAATTTCCTCCACCCTTCCTCTGCCAAAAAACCTTCAAACTCCTCTATCTCATCCTCAAGAAGAGTTCTTCTGCAGAAGGAAGGCTTTGTGAACCATTTGAGGTTTTGGAGACTGGCGGATCATGCGTGTCTTCACTCGCGTTAGGCCTAACAAACTTGGTTTTGAGCGCCTTTCTCAGTTTTTTTTTATCTGTCACATTCACTATGTAATTGTTTTCATCTAAATTTACTCCAACATAAAAAACATTCACTATGTAATTGTTTTCATCTAAATTTACTCCAACATAAAAAGAACTGATAAATATTCTCTGTTAATCACTTTTACTAATCATATTCATCAAAATTTACTTCAATAGAAAAAAAATGATATTGTTAAACTACAATAAAGTTTTGTACATACTTACCTGGCAGATATATACTTAGCTATAGTCTCCGACGTTCCGACAGAATTTCAAATCTCGCGGCACACGCGACAGGTAGGTCAGGTGGTCTACCTTACCCGCCGCTGGGTGGCGGGCGTATGAACCAATCTATCTCTCCAGCCAGATTTTTTCTCTTTCACCTGTCTCCTGAGGGGAGGCTGGGTGGGCCATTAGACGTATATATCTGCCAGGTAAGTATGTACAAAACTTTATTGTAGTTTAACAATATCATTTTTGTACATGAACTTCCCTGCCAGATATATACTTAGCTGATTGGCACCCTTGGTGGAGGGTAAGAGACAGCTAAAGTAATAAGGAGAGATAAGAAACAACTGATGTTGTAGGATATAAATAACCTTGGTTCTTACCTGTTCAGGCAGAAGACTTCATTGATATTATCTCTGAGTCTGCGTTGCCTGGAGAGCTACAGCTAGGACGTGACCTGATGCTGAAAGACTCTCGGATCTACCACTGGGATATGTGATCCCTTTGTGTGGTAGAATCCAAGTCGGATCCTGTTAAAGGGAGTTCGTCCCTATCTTAACAGGTCCTAACCACTACTACTGCAAGGAGCCACACTCATCAGACCACCTAACCAAACTACTAAAGATTAGTATTACGACCTAAAGAGATGCCTTCATGCATCCTCTTTAAGGCAACCAACAACAACAAATACAAGGGGGAAAAATTTATACTACTAAACAGGATGAGTTCCAGCTCCCTGCCCCAGCACTGAATCCGCAGATACGTACGGGCCCAAGGCGAAGCATTTTTCGTAAGTGATTCTCACATCACGTAAGTAGTGGTTCGCGAACACTGACTGACATCTCCAGAATGTTGTCTCCATCAGATTTCGCACGGACATATTCTTGTTGAAAGCAAGAGAAGTTGCTATGGCTCTTACTTCGTGTGCTTTCACTTTAAGAAGCCTAAGATGTTCTTCTCTGCAGGATCCGTGTGCTTCTTTGATGAGGCTTCTCAAGAAGAAGGACAATGCGTTCTTCGACAATGGACGAGTAGGGTCTTTTACTGAACACCACAGACCTCTCGGTTGGCTTTCAGTTGCTCTTTTCTTCTAAGGTAGTATTTCACCATTCTCACTGGGCAAAGAGTTCTCTCGGGTTCTTCTCCTACCAAAGAAGATAACCCACGAATCTCGAAGTTCTTGGGCCATGGACTTGATGGGTTCTCATTCTTTGCAAGAAAACCAGGAAGGAAAGAGCAAATGAGAGAGTCCTCCTTAAAACCCACATTACCATCAATCGCCTGAAGCTCACTCACTCTTCTGGCGGAAGCTAGAGCCATCAAAAACAGAGTCTTCCTGGTAAGGTCTCTGAATGAGGCTGAATTAGGGGGTTCAAACCTAGAGGACCCAAGGAATTGAAGGACTACATCCAAATTCCAGCTAGGTGTCTTAGGATACTGCATTTTCGTTGTATTAAACGACCTAATAAGGTCCTGTAGGTCCTTATCTTCCGATAAGTTGAGGCCCCTGTCCTGAAGACATTCGCCAACATACTACGATAGCCTTTAATCGTCGAAACGACTAAGCCACATTCTTGTCTTAAGAATAAAAAGAAGTCTGCAATTTGATTCACAGAGGTACTGGAAGAGGAAACGTTATTCCTCTTGCACCATCTTCTGAAGACATCCCACTTCGATTGGTACACTCGTAATGTGGAAGACCTCCTCGCTCTAGCGATTGCCTTAGCAGCTGCTGACGAAAAGCCTTTCGCTCTGACCAGTTTCTGGACAGTCTGAAGCCAGTCAGACTGAGAGCGGGGAGGTTTTTGTGGTACCTGTTGAAGTGGGGCTGTCTGAGTAGATCGCTCCTTAGAGGAAGCGATCTTGGAAAATCCACTAGCCATTCCAGCACCTCTGTGAACCAATCTTGTGCTGGCCAAAAGGGAGCTATCAAAGTCATCCTCGCGGAATCTGACTCTGCGAACTTTTTTAAAGTCAACCCCAGAATCTTGAAGGGGGGAAACGCGTATACATCGAGTCCTTTCCAATCGAGTAGGAGAGCGTCTATCCCTATTGCTCCTGGATCCGAGATGGGAGAGCAATACAGATCCAGTCTTTTGTTCTTTGCAGTTGCAAACAGGTCTAAGAGAGGCCTGCCCCACAACTTCCAAAGGCTCTGGCAAACATCTTGGTGCAGAGTCCACTCTGTGGGAAGGACCTGATCTTTCCTGCTGAGGAGATCTGCCCTTACATTCCTTTCTCCCTGTACGAATCTGGTGAGAAGTTTTATCCCCCTTTCTTCTGTCCACAGAAGAAGATCTCTTGCTGTTTCGTACAGAGAGAAGGAATGCGTCCCCCCCTGTTTCCTGATGTATGCCAGAGCCGTGGTGTTGTCCGAGTTTATTTGCACAACTGCTCCTGTCACATCTGACTCGAACTCCTTCAGAGCAAGCCACACGGCTATTAGTTCTTTCCTGTTGATGTGCCAGGAAGACTGGTCCCCCATCCAGGTTCCTGACACCTCCTTGGTTCCCAGAGTCGCCCCCCAACCTGTTTCCGACGCATCGGAGAACAACACCAGGCTGGGTTTCTGGGATTGAAGAGGCAGTCCCTGCGAGAACTTGTCGGGATCCGCCCACCATGCTAACTCCTTCTTGATTTGAAGAGTAATTGACAGGGAGAACTTCAAATCCTGAGAAGGACGACTCCAATTCCGATGAAGAAAGAATTGGAGGCGGTCTCAGGTGCAACCTTCCTAGGGAAACAAATTGCTCCAGTGAGGAGAGCGTCCCCAGCAGACTCATCCACTCCCTCACTGTGCATACTTCTTTCCCTAAGAAGGTTGTTACTTTTTCGAGTCCCCGGGCTATCCTCTCCTGTGACGGAAAAGCCCGAAAACTCAGAGAGTTCATCTGGATCCCCAGATAAACGCACTCTTGAGCGGGAATCAGACTTGACTTCTGCAGATTGACCAGAAGTCCTAAGGAATAAGTCAAATCCAGGGTTTTCTTCAAGTCCTTCAGACAACGATCTCTGGAATTGGCCCTTATAAGCCAATCGTCGAGATAGAGCGAAATCCTCACCCCTTCCAGGTGAAGCCATTGTGCCACATTCTCATGATGGCCGTAAAGACTTGGGGGGCCGTGGAGAGGCCAAAACACACAGGGCCCTGAATTGGAAGATTCTTCCCCCCATCATGAATCTTAGAAACTTCCTCGAGGAAGGATGGATTGGTACGTGGAAGTAAGCGTCCTGTAAGTCCAAGGACACCATCCAGTCCCCTGGACGGAGTGCTGCTAACACCGAGGCAGTGGTCTCCATCGTGAACTTCTTCTTTTCGACGAAGAAGTTCAGGGCGCTTACATCCAACACCGGTCTCCATCCCCCTGAGGATTTCGGAACTAGGAACAGGCGGTTGTAAAAGCCTGCCGAAAGATGATCTGCCACTAGTTCGATCGCCTCCTTTTCCAGCATCTGATCTACGCTAGTCGGAGGGCTTGATTCATGATGGGGTCCCTGTATCTGGCCGTCAACTCCCTCGGGGTATTCGTCAAGGGAGGCCTCGAAGAGAACGGGATTAGATAGCCCTTCCTCAAAATTGACAGGGTCCAGGCATCTGCGTCTTTCTGGGCCCAGACTTCTGCAAACTGTAAAAGCCTGGCGCCTACAGTTGTCTGAAGGACTTGAGTCTTACTTGGGAGGTTTGATTGACTTCGTAAAAGTCCTCCCTCTTCTGTTTGGTTTCCGACCTCTGAACGAAGAGGATCTAGAGGTAGATGCCCCTCGAAAGGGGTTCCTGAGAGGTCGGCTTAGCTTTCTTTGTCTTAGTCTGGAAGGTAGGGCGCGGCTTCCTTGCAGACTGTGCTAGAAGGTCCTGCGTAGCTTTGGCAGAGAGAGCCTTCGAAATGTCTTGAACCAGGTGTTTAGGAAACAGCTGTGTAGAGAGAGGGGCAAAAAGCAAAGACGATCTCTGAGCATGTGAGACCGACTTTGTTAAAAATGAGCAAAAAACTGATCTTTTCTTCAAGACCCCTGCTCCAAACAGTGAAGCTATTTCGCTGGCCCCATCTCTCACCGATTTATCCATACAGGATAAGACACAATTCAAATCCTCCGGAGAAAACGTGTCCGGTCCTTGAGTTTTCTTGGCTAGGACTCCGAGGGACCAATCGAGAAAGTTGAAAACTTCCAAGACTCTAAAAATGCCTTTTAGAATGTGATCCATTTCATTCATTGCCCACGTAGTTCTGGCCGAATTCAAAGCTGATCTTCTAGTGGCGTCTACTAGTGCCGAAAAATCTGCGTCAGCTGAAGACGGAAGGCCCAGTCCCAAGGGTTCTCCTGTCTCATACCAAAATCCTGTCCTTCCTGAAAGCTTCGACGGAGGGAAGGCAAACATTGTTTTCGTCTCCCCGCTTCCTCTTTAGTACGCATCCATGAACCGAAACTCTTGAGCGCTTTCTTCATAGAAAGAGTCGGCTTCATTCTCACACACGAAGATCCTTTCGTTGCTTTCGCTGTGGAGAACAACGAGTGTGAGGAGGAGGAGCAGTAGGGCTCAAAGACTCTCCGAACTCCTGAAGGAGAAGTTCTGTGAGCTTCTTGTACGAAGAAACTGTTGCCGATGTATTAGTTTCTTCCTCAGAGGCTTCCTGGTCTTCTTGAGGAGGAGAACGGGGATGAGGATCCTTATGAGAATCCTTAGATGATTTCCTAGCTGGGGTACAGTGCGATGAAGGAGACAAAACGTCTTGAATGAGGAGAAGATTCCAAAGTAGAAAGGCGTACAGGAGAGAACGACGAGTTGTAAAAGAAGGACGCTTATCCGAAAATTCTTGTCTAAACTCGCATTCTCTAGAAAGACCACGTCTATCCCTAGGGAAACTACGAGAGGGAGAGCGCCTGCTAAGATCCTGTCGCCGATCGTGAGGAGAGCGGCTACTAGGCGCCGAGCGCCTATCTGTCACAGGGCGCTTAGTGGAATCCTGGCGCCTACCAAGCGGCGAAACGTTGCTAAAAATAGGGCGCCTTTCAGGAGCAGGGCGCTTTAGAGGCTCTTGATACCTACGAAGCGGAGAGCGGCTGCTACGCTCCGAGCGCTTAAACGAAACAGGGCGTTCTGCGAGATCTTGGTCCTTACCAAGGGGAGAACGTCTGTAAGGCTCCGAGCGCCTAACAGAATCAGGGCGCTTGAGGCGTTCTTGACTTCTAGCAAGAGGAGACCGATCAGGAGTAGGAGTCTCGAGAACGAAGAGCGCCTACTAGGAGAACGAAGCAAACGAGGATCAAGGTGTCTTTCTCCAGGAGAACAGCTACTAAACGAATGACGCTTACCAGGAGCAGGGCTCCTACTAGACTCTTGATGTCTTACAGGGGAGGAGCGAACTCCGTGCGATGAGCGCCTACCAGTCACGTTATCCGACGCCCGACTACAGTAGTCGGAAGGAGAAGTGCGCCTACTTTCAGAAGGGCATTCCCTAGGTTCTCTGAGAAGACGAGGAGAAGAAAGAAGAGACGGAGACGACGAACCAAGTCTTCTATGACCTGAGCGACTCTCTCTTCTTGCACGAACTCTAGAAGAAGGAGAAACAGAAGGGGCTGAGCGTCTACCCGAGGCAGGAATCCGATTTGAGGAAATATCTTCATAGTCCAAGGAGCGCCTATCCGTCGAATGGCGTCTCGACACCTCCGAGCGGGAGTGGTGTTCCTATCGTGAAATGTTACGATGAGTAGAAGAATCCTCAAAAGAAGGAGAACACCGATTACAAGGAGAGCGCTCTTCCGACGAAACGCGCCTCGATCTCTTGATCGGGAGAGACAAATCCTTCCTTCTACGCGATCTCGATGCCAAGGAGTCCGCCAAGGCTGTGATCTGAGCTTGTAGGCCCGCTAGTACTCGAGAAGGAGAGTCCCCAGGATCTTCTTCCGAAGCAAGCTCAGCGCGAGGCGCGGGAGAAGGAGGGCGATCACCGGATCTCCTAGGCTTCTTTGCTTGCAAGGAAGCTACATCAGAAAAGTCTTCTGGGCTGGACGCTAACGTACTGAAGGGAGCCTCCGCAGCCCTCTTCAACGGGCGTGACGCCTCCTTAGAGCTCCACCCACGCTTCGGCGAAGGAGAAGAGGATGACGAAAAACACTGGCGAAGAATATTCTTCTTCTTACGATCCAAGGCAGCCTGGGAGCGAACTTCAGGATCTGCCGAGGGGACGCCTGACCGGTGGGGGCTCTCCCTAGCCCTCCTGCGGCTTTCGACTTTCCTCCTCCACTGGAACTGGGAGTCTGGAAGAGGTCTAGGCCTGGAGGCACTAAGGAGCCGGTCAGACGCACCCTCCACATCACTGGGTACACTGCACTTATCATCACTGACACTACCTTGCTCAGTACGAAGATTCTTGTCTTCCTTAGAACACAAGGAAGCTTTTGAGGCCGCCGCCTCCGAAGACGAATCTACGGCTTCGGTGCGGGGAGCAGGAGCTGAGACCTGTGAGGAAGGTTCTAAAACTACATTAATGTTAGTTTCATTCTCACTCATTCTCGACCTGCTCGAGCTCCTAGAAGAAGCTTTACGTACCCTATCCCTTTCAAGTTTCCTAATATAAGAAGAAAGAGCCTTATATTCATCTTCGTTCAAAACCTCACACTCTTGACACGGGTTACTAAACGAACATTCATTCCCCCTACATTTAACACAGAAAGTGTGAGGGTCCACCGCAGCTTTCGGTAACCTCACCTTACATCCATCGGTCACACATACTCTAAACAAAACCGGAGTTTTGGAAACAGAATCAAAATCAGACATTCTACAGGAAAATCCAGCGCAAAGTCAATAACGGTCCACAATCAGCGTATGCCAAGCCAACATAGAGCGAATACGTCACCAAAATGTTCAAATCAATCTCCAGGCAAGCGAGAAATGAAGAATATATCGGAAGAAACGACAACAGTTGTTATCGCTTCAGCGACAGAAAAAAATCTGGCTGGAGAGATAGATTGGTTCATACGCCCGCCACCCAGCGGCGGGTAAGGTAGACCACCTGACCTACCTGTCGCGTGTGCCGCGAGATTTGAAATTCTGTCGGAACGTCGGAGACTATAGCTAAGTATATATCTGGCAGGGAAGTTCATGTACAAAAATAAATGATCACATGTCAAAAGTTAGTCAAAGCAAGTTAACCTATACAGAAAAAATTCTTACTTCATGTTAAGCAATGACAGATTTCAAGCTGTCAACTGCTGCCAAAATGGAGGACACGGCACACAATGTTTAGCTGGTGGCCAATTGCACAGTTGCTCTTTCCTTCGTCCTTTAACTTAAACCCTTAATGGACGGATTGATCCTTGGGGAATAGTAATACATAACAGGTGGGTGGAGGACGGATTGATCCTGTAGTTAAACAATATTATGCACCATCAATTTGGAAAGAATCGGACGGGAAAGAGCTGCCAATACTTTTATAGCCCATAAATTCATTTATGGCACCTTTTATACTGACTAAGATCACAAGTGTGGGCGTCTCAGGACTTCAGTAGCACGTGTGACTTGAAGGGGGAATGTTCAGTGTCTCTCTTTTAGAGACAAGGGATTATAAATAAGTCATTTTCAACTTCTCGTGGAAGGTATGGAAATTTTTTTAGAATTTGCATATCTTTCTATTTCCAATGTCTTTTTTTTTTCTTCTTCTTTTTTTCATAAATTGGCCGACCTCAAAGTTTACCCGACCTGAGGAGCTGCATATTGATATATTTACCCATCCAGTAAGGGTAAGGACAAGTTTTCAGTTTTGACTTCTGGGTAGATGCATACATCATGCAGATGATCAGAATACACTTTGCAGATCTGAATAACAGGTATGGCGATGATGATGATACCGATAATTCATACACACTGCGCTATAATGTCACAAATGCGTGAGGTCTTAACAAATGGCTGAGCAGGAAATCTTTTTCTCACATCCCCCCCTTCTCTCAGACACCAGCAATGGGGGCCCCCCCCAAAAAAAACAGTAGATTTTATGCGTTTTGTGGCATGTGACTCTCAGACTTTGAATGGCTTCGCAGATATAGAGAATCTATTTTTGAGAACTAGCGACCACATAATAGGGGAATCGCACAATCCGATCACGCATATTTCGGGACCGTACTGTATGTATATAAAGGGCAGGAGCAAGGATTTTAAAAAATTGTGAATGTAAAAAAAACACCCAGGTTTTCAAAGACATATTAAAAGAACACTAAAAATCAAGAATAAAAATCATGGGTCTACTAAATCTCAGCTTGAATTTTCTCAAAAAAACATGTCAGGGTGATACAAACTTACCAACAATGACAAGCAATTTACAAAAAGTGCGCTGTGTACTGCATAGCATGATAAAAGAACACTAGTAATGTTTAAAAATATGTAAGTGCAAAAGCAGGAATTAAATCCCAACCATTCCAAAATAAATTGAATGAACATTCTTTTGTGTGTTAAATCAAACCAATACACCTCAGACAACTGACATCAAATTTTCTTATTAGACAGACAAATAAATGCAAATTACCAGTTCTTTTTTCTTTCCTAGATTCTGGCGTAACAGTAGGCACAGAGTCGACAGATCCCAAGTCAATTGTTAGATCAGGAAGGCTGTCTTCACTGTCATGACTGTTATCCTCTCTACTCTTCCTAACTCTATCATCACCTGAGGAGAAGAAACTGTATTTAAAATATCTAGAAATTATCTTCACCTTAATTTTTAAAATATGCTCTTGCCTGAATGCCTCCTATAAAAAATGAATCTTTCAGGCTTCTCACCTATCTAACATGGTAAACAATTAACTCTGTGCTTTTTCACTTTTTCCTGACACTGCGCTCTTCCTGACAGTACCTCAGATTCTGTCAAGTCTTAGAAGTTTCCGAAAAATAAAAATTGATAAAATTCTCGATGAAATAAGGATGAGAGCATTATGAATCAATTCATTTATATGAGAGTAACAAAATAATGCAAATGGACATTTTTTACAGCTGTTCTCCTGCTTCATACTACATAACAGAAATAGCTCGGGCAACAATTCCCAAGCATTACAACAGTACTATAATCAAAATGATAATACAGAATAAAGTGAATGGTTTGAACAACTGAATGGTTTTAAAACCCCACATATCAAATAAGAAAATCGGCAGCATCATTAGTTCCTCATGAGGTAGATGAAGTTTCAATAGATTTCAATGACAAATCCTCTAGTTGGTTTACGTATTTTTATAGATGATTAACCAAACCACCAAGATTCATAATAAAGATGAATTTTTGGGCCTCCCAGGATTAATGAAAATGTATCAGCTCCAACATAGGTGAAAGGCTTCAAGTACACTATGAATTCTTCAATGTAGTACACTGACAATTGCAAAACAAAGGTTTATTCCAGTTTCAAAATAAAGTTTCTTAACAATGAGTGGAATTTGATAGCCAAACACCTCGGCACCTTTTAAAAAAGTGCATTCTAATCTTTAGTGAATCTAAATATCAAGCCACCTAATGGATATTCTTAAAAAAATTAAAAAATACTGAAAACATTGTTATATAAAAATGCATAATAAAGTAAAAATAAGTAGAAATTCTAATATACAAAACTCAAACTCACTCACAAACATGCGCACACAACATATATACGTGTGTTTGACTGAGCCGGGTTGAGGATAGCTGTTAGAAACATCAACCTCACATTTACGTATCTACGTAGTACATATATGTAATTGTAATAGCCACAATACACTTTTAACTTCTCAAATTCTTCACACCTTTTTTGGTTCGCTTGTCACTACAAAGCTTTAAGATCCAAGCGCAAGATAAATGAAGACATTATAATGTCCGGTAACGGGAAACAAACCCAGGTACCATAATCACGAGGTAATATTGTCGACCTGACCACGAGAAGGATAAAAGTCTATTGCCTCTCATACTTACAAACACCTGTCATTTCCAGATTTTTTTTGAGCTGGAATAGACCCATCCTCACCATCATAACCAAGTGGGCAATCGTTTCAACTACCGGACATCATAGTCTTCATATATCTTGCTCTTCGGTCTTAAGGCTTTGTAGTGGCAAGCGAATCCCAAAAAAAACATGAAGAATTTTAGAAGTTAAGAGGGAACTGTGGCTATTACAATTACATATGTATCAGGTAAAAAGTGACCAGTAGATTCTACTTTATACTGTATATATATATTATATACATACATATGATCTTTATCAATGAATTAATAAAATTACAAAATACAACCAAATTAATTTCATAAATGACCACTGAAAGAATTTTACCAATAACTTTTACCAGACATAAATAATCATTCACTGCACACTACCACTTCTAAGCTGACTCACACTAAGGAGTCTGTCCCACTGAGCTTCTATTTAAGATTTCTGATTAAATTAAATATTACATACAAATAAACTATTTACCAGATGGTTGGGAATATAATTTTCTATGATCTGACCTAACATGTGAAAATTCTCTAGCTTTGTGCTTATACAATTTGTATTTGCAAGCTTTAATGCAAAATGAAGTATGCATGTATGCATGTGTGTATAAAGCCAGACCCAGGTCATTTATTTTTTGGAAATAACTAGGTGTTTGAGATATCTCTGGAAAGCTTATACTACTTTGGCCTATTAGATAAGCCAGCTCTTTAAGCAAATCGCATGGTGGGCAAGGTCATGAAGTCAGGTCAAAGGTTAAATACAAGACAAGTTTTTTCATCTCAATAACCGTTACATATATTTCTTTTCAATATAAAGTAAAATACAGCAGCTCACCTGGATAATGGATAAAAACGTCTGAGCTGATCCCACTATAAAAGAAACTCCGATATTTTGTTGTAAATATATCCGTGAAAGGTTTTTTGCTTCCAGGTATATTTATACCCTGTATCCCTTAAACTACTGTAAAACACTTACAACTGTCTATTTTAACTGTTCACTGCATAATTTGATAGTACTAACAAAAATACATGATAAATAATCCCAAACCACCAAGAGTCATCTTTTAGCAAGCTGTGATAAAGCTTATATATATATGTATATATATTATATACTCAAAAAGTAAGATACAGTGGACCACCTGTATTCGTGTTCTCCGGATTCGCGGACTCACACATTCACAGATTATTCGCGGAAAATTCGCACATTCGCGGTATTTTTCTATGAGAAATATCCACAATTTCCAGGTTTTTTTTTTTTTTAAATCAATTTCATCATAAAATATTCAAGATATTTTCCTTATACATTATAAAGAATTTATTTGGCTAATTATTGACCTTTTCAGATATAGGATTACTTCGTTTGTGTGAGAGCAAAGACTGACCACGGGTGTAGTATGCGGTTGCACCAGGCGCAACCGCATACTACACCCGTGGTCAGTTTTTGCTCTCACACAAACGAAGTAATCCTATATTTGAAAAGGTCAATAATTAGCCAAATAAATTCTTTATAATGTATAAGGAAAATATCTTAAATATAGAAATAAATAAAATAGGTAACTATAATTTTAACAATGCTATAAAGCTGGCTATATCCAATGTTTATGGCAATTTTTTTATTCAATACTGGTCCTAGGTACAGTAAATCAACACTTACTTTATTTGTAATTCAAACCCATATATCTTTATTTCCACAAAACAAATTAAAATTATATAAAATGTTGCCTTATATGCAATTTAAATTGACATGTTGATTTTTAGCACCACTTTGCTACTAAATAAATCGATACAGTGGAACCTCGACATATGAAAGTCCCAACTTACGAAAAATCCAAGTTATGAAAGCAAAGACGAAGATTTTTTTTGCCTCTGCATACGAAAATAATTCAGGTTATGAAAGGGTGTTACTGTAAAGTCCCGAGATTTACCCAGACCACCAAGAACAATTTTAAAACTCGCGCACCTCTAACTCTGAACTTGCCACCATCCTCCCACTCTCCCTGATGCTAGTCACCGCCGTAAGATCCTGCTCTCCTATTGGTCAGCATCTATCCCATCATGCTCTATGTCGCACCAGCGTTATCGTACACATGCGGAATTCGTTCATTCACATATACGATTTAGTTTGTTAACGTAAATTCGTGTTAGTGATTTCGCTTTGTACTTTATCGTGTTGTGTGAGAACTTAATTAGTAACTTAATTATAGTCATGGGTCCCCAGAAAGTTGAAGTTCACGCAAAGAAGAGGACGCTTTCTATGGAGACAAAGATGGAGATAATCAAGAAGTATGAGGCTGGCATGCTGTTGTGTGTGATCGCTGAGGAATACGGCCGAACTCCATCGACGATAGGCACCATCCTTAACCAGAAGGAAGCCATCAAAGCAGCTACACCTTCCAAGGGCATGACTATTTTGTCCAACAAGAGGAGCCACGTGCATGATGAGATGGAGAGGCTGCTTCTTGTATGGGTTAACGACAAAGAAATCGCTGGCAATACGATAACCGAGATGGCAATCTGCCACAAGGCCAGCGCTATTTTCCACGATTTGATTGCCCAGGCCGAAGACGGCGGAGGAGAAGGGACATCGACGCCAACCCCAGACTTCAAGGCTTCTCGTGGGTGGTTTGAAAAATTCCGGGAACGGACTGGCATCCATTCGGTGGTGCGGCATGGGGAGGCTGCCAGCTCGGACACGAAAGCAGCCGAAGCCTTTATTAAGACGTTCAACGAGACGACGATCAACGAAGGCTACAGTTCTCAGCAAGTCTTCAACTGTGACGAGACTAGCCTTTTTTGGAAAAAAAAAAAAAACCCTCGTCGGACGTACATCACGGAGGAAGAGAAGACGCTACCCGGGCATAAGCCTATGAAAGACAGGCTTACACTCGCACTATGTTCCAATGCCAGTGTGGATTGTAAAGTCAAGCCCCTACTTGTCTATCATTTGGAGACTCCTCAAGCCTTCAAGGCCCACAAAGTGCTTATGGAGAAGCTTCCGGTGATGTGGAGGGCTAATAGGTTTACTGCATTACCAGAAGAAATATCAGTAGAGGACAGTACTCTGAATATCAACAAATGTGTACTCTTGAGAAGTCAGAATCTAGTTCAATCTGCCACAACTTGTGATGTCTTTCCAAAGGTGTGCATATTTTGCAACATGACTCGAAAACTGAAAAAACAAAAGGAACTACTTCTCATCTGCTGTGAGTATGACAGTTCAGGGTTAAAGCTGCTGCTTAAGTTCTTAAGGACCAAATAATGTTGGCAATAATTGGAAATATTGGCTTTTATTTCAAAGAGGTTGAATATCACAACAAACTTAAAAGAAACTAGTACTTAAACAAAGCCCATATGGCCTCAAAGCCTGCTAAGAGAATATCTGTGAACAGTGCTCAGTAGAAAGCATTTCAATACTAGAGTCCTTACATTCAGTCATCAGTTACTGACAATAATAGTCCAAAACACTTAACTTCATTACTCCAGCATTTTTGTCAATACCTTGATAAATTATCTGTAGATTTAGGGGACAAAATTGTAAAACATTTTGGTAACAAAGTTAGCCTAGAAATGATGTGTAAGAAATGACATATTTTTAATAAACTTGTATTTTTCATAGCTAATAACCTTTGGTCTTAACAATAGGATAAATCTTCAAGCACCAGCTGGAAACCAGTTAAAAATAATGAAAGATTGTAAATGCAAGGAATCTGTGGCACCTGGCATCCAATGCGTAGTTGAGGTGGAAGCAAGTCGAGAGAGTGCACTTGAATCCAGTGATGCATCATTCTTTCTTCCAACCCAAGATGGAACGTACAGAAGGGATTAATTTTACAACATTAAGGATGGCTGATCTCAAGAGTATAAGCTGAATTTTAAACTTGTCAGAAGAATTGCAGTTTATTACTGCCCTTCAAAATGCCTCCTCCTTGTACAGTGATTTAACCCTTGCTTCTTACACATTTCTAGGCTAACTTTGTCACCAAAATATTTTACCATTATGTCCCCTAAAGTTTTAGCAGTTGAATGAGTACAGCTACTTCTATTTCAATGTATAATTTATCAAGGTATTGCCAATAATACCGGAGTAATGAAGTTATGCCTTCTGGATAATTATTATCAATATAACTGATGGCTGAATGTAAGCAGTCCAGTACTAAAATGCTTTCTTATGAGCATCGTTCACAGACATTCTTTTAGCAGGCTGTGAGGCCATATGGGCTTTGTTTAACCCTTACTGGATGGGTAAATATATCAATACAGGTGGTCCCCAATTATCAGCTGCTTTGCTCTATGGCGGTTTTTGAAAATATTCATTAAAAAATAAGGGCGCCATAAAGCGAAAATCGCCATTAACCCTTAAACGCCTATTGGACGTATTTTACGTCGGGATAAATTGTCTTTTGGGTGCCGACCGAACGTAATTTACGGCGACATAGAAAAGTATTTTTAAAAATTCGCGGGAAAATACTTATAGGCCTACCAGCCGAAAACATTTGTATCACGCGCCTTGGGGGATGCTGGGAGTTCACGGATCAAGGTGTTGTTTTGTTTACAGTCGTTACGCAGGCACGCAAGCGTGAATTTCTTTCTTATCGCACTAAAAAGTATCAGTGACACATCTCAGAAATTATTTCGTCACTTTGACATAATTTTTGAACCATTTTAAATTAGCCGTTACATGGAGCATTATATATGAAAATGTGCGCATTTTCATTTAAAATAAAAATAAAAAATATTCACGATTGTAGCTTTTATCAGTTTTGAAATATTTTCATATAAATAACGATAAGTGCCAAAATTTCAACCTTCGGTCAACTTTGACTCGACCGAAATGGTCGAAAAACGCAATTGTAAGCTAAAACTCTTATATTTTAGTAATATTCAATCATTTACCTTCACTTTACAACAAATTGGAAGTCTCTAGCACAATATTTCGATTTATGGTGAATTTATGAAAAAAACTTTTTCCTTACGTCCGCGCGGTAACTTCCAAAAAAATTATACGTGCGATTGTCGTAATGTTTGCACCATTTTAAATTAGCCGTCACATAAAGTTTTATATATGGAAATGTGCGCAATTTCATGCACAATACAACTAAAAACAACCCATGGTTGTAGCTTTTATCAGTTTTGAAATATTTTCATATAAATAACGATAAGTGGCAAACTTTCAACCTTCGGTCAACTTTGACTCTACTGAAATGGTAAAAAAACGCAATTGTAAGCTAAAACTCTTATATTCTAGTAATAGTCAATCATTTACCTTCATTTTGCAACAAATTGGAAGTCTCTAGCACAATATTTCGATTTATGGTGAATTTATAAAAAAAAAAAAAAATAAAAATAAAAAAAAATAAAAATTCCTTACGTCCGCGTGGTAATCTTCCGAAAAAATCATACGTGCGATTGTCGTAATGTTTGCACCATTTTAAATTAGCCATTACATAAAGTTTTATATATGAAAATGCGCGCAATTTCATGTAGAATACAACAAAAAATAATTGAAGGTTGTAGCTTCTCTGATTTCCGAAATATTTGCATATAAATCACAATAAATAGAAAAAAACCACGTTCGGTCAACTTTGACTACCAAAATGGTTGAAAAACGCAAATGTAAGCTAAAACTCTTATAGTCTAGTAATATTCAGTCATTTTTCTTCATTTTGAAACAAATTCAAAGTCTCTAGCACAATATTTAGATTTATGGTGAATTAAAAAAAAAAATTTCCTTCCCTCCCGAATTCTCCGCCAAAAATCTCCGAAATGCGTAAGTCGCATTCTCGGAATATTTGCTTAGTTTCATATTAGGCATTTCATAGTTTTATATATGAAAATGTGCGCAATTTCCTGTAGAATACAACAAAAATAAATGAAGGTTGTAGCTTTTCTCATTTCTGAAATATTTGTATATAAAAAAAAAAATATATAAAAAATTCGACATTCGGTCAACTTTAACTCGTCTGAAATGGTCAAAACCTGCAACTGTAAGCTAAAACTCTTACAGTATAGTATTATTCAATCATTTATCTTCATTTTGAAATAAATTGGAAGTCTCTAGAACAATATTTAGATTTATGGTGAATTTTTGAAAAAAACATTTTTTTTACATTTGCGCATTACGAATTCATGCATCATTTTGTGATAATATTTTCTCTGTGTTGCTTTGATTGTTTTACAATGTGTTATATACCAAAATGATTGCAATTTAGTTTACAATACAACAACAAAAAATTAACTCGTTAGCTTTAACCGTTTTGCTCACTGCACGATTTGAATACAATTATATATGAAATTTTGTTTTCGCGCTATCATATATCGCATTATTTTTATATGATAATGATATTTTTTTTTATTTCTGATGGTTGCATACTAAACATCAGGCAATGGCAAAAAATGGAGCCAAAAATGAACTCTTAATCTTGAAAACTAAGCGCGCTGTGATTTTTTGAAAAAAAATTATTTTCCGTTTCGGTGCTCACTCCGAGACCCCCTAGGCATACGGGAGATGATTTTTATTATACCCTTTAGGCGTTTAAGGGTTAAGCGAAGCATGAAAGTCTAAGGGAGTAAAACATAGTTATGGTGCTGAGACTCTTATGGCGCTGATAACTGCTTATGGTGCCATAAGAGTATGTTTTACTTCCTTAGACTTTCATTTTTTGCTTAATGGTGCCGAAGCCAGGAACAGAACCCCTCCCAATAACCGGGGACCTCCTGCATGCAGCTCCTCAGGGCATGTAAACTTTGAGATTGGCCAATTTATGAAAAAAACACATCATTGGAAAGAGGAGGATATGCAAATGTATACGGGAAAGAAAAAAAATTCTAAAAAATTTTCCCTATCTCCCATGAAAAGTTGAAAATTACTATTTACAACAACTTGTAGGGCCTCTTTCACAAGACAATTATAAATTTTCCCAATTTATGTTTTTTCTAATAAATAATTTTATTTTATTTTGTAAAATTATAATTACCACTCAAACAATATCAAAACAGATAAGAAATAATATTACTAGCAAATTCTTAGCATATTTGTTGAAAAATATCTAAGTAAATTTACGGAGAATGAAGATTCAGTAACTTTTTTTTTACTTCTACATGTTTTTTTCTTATATTTCCTTGCACTTCTCTTTGTAAAATTACATTTACAACCCAATTTGTGGTTTTAGCCAATGTAAAAGTTGCCATTAGTGAATTTATGTGCTATCGCATTACTGGCACCTCTTTCCCCCCCGATTCTTTCCAAATTGATGGGGCTTAATATTGTTTACCTACAGGGCCAATCCCTCCACCACCCCAAAACCTGATATTACTACTCGAGAGGATCAATCTCTCCATCAAGGGTTAAGACATCTCTTTTGTAATCATTGTGGTATTCAACCTCTTTGGAATAAAAGCCCATACTTCCAATTTTTGCCAACATTATTTGGTCATCAAGAACTTCAGCAGCTTCTATAACCCTAAACTCTGAGCTGTCATACTCACAGCTGATAAGAGGTAGTTCCTTCCATTTTTTCTGCTTTTGAGTTAAGTTGAAAATTATGTACACCTTTGGAAGGACACCACAAATTGTGCCAAATAGAATTAGATTCTGATTAAAGAGCAGACTGGCCATGCTGACAAGTGGAATTTGAGTTAAGTCACTTGCTGTGCTTTGCATTGCTGTCCCCATATATAACAAATGAATCCTGTGACTGAGCCATACAAATCCTCTCTAAGAGGTAGTCATATATAGAATTGTCAATATTTAGATAGCAGTAAAACAGTAAATAAGTATTGTAGAACTACTGAAAATCTTAAAACAAAGAACTTCATGGCAACTACACTCCATGTTTTTCTGATGACAGAGAAGTCATCAAGACTTAATGTATACAGCTATACCTTGCACAAGTAGGATTTTACAATGATAAATAAATTCAGCCCCATCAGACCTTGGGATTAAAACCTCAATCTTTGAAATGTTACTACTTACAAGTTCTCAGATAAATATTATATTATTATATAAAATAAGGTTGCGCATATACTAATCCAGTAATCATATAGCTATAGTTTTCCACGTACGGCAACCTAAATTCAAATTTTGCTGGTACTGCTTCGATTGCTCAGTGTTTTTGTATATGAGACTTACCCAGTAATTATATAGCTGAACCCACATTAAGAGGTGGTGGGATCATGGGCATATTCAAGTCCAAAGCATTAAGTCATGTAATGAATTTGAAATAGAAAAGTTGCTATCATTGGAAAAACAATGCTTGTCATTCCTATCAGTTAAGAAAGCTATTGCAGATGAATACTGCCTCTGGTTGGTGCTTATCTTAACTTGTGGTGGCGTGGCAGTAGAGCCAAGGGTCACCTCCTACTTAGGGGGAACTTTGCAGCAAGGGGAATGCTCTTGTGGCTACCAAGGTATGAAAGGTGTCCGCCCTTGCCCTGGGCACAGCACCAAAATAGAAACAACTAGAAAACACTAACAACTACACTGAAATAAAGTCATGACCCATCCACTGAGAGTGGTGGGTGCTTCAGGTACACTGTATCCCCTGGCTCTCCAAACTCAGCACCTTACTGAAAAGGTGAAGAGATAATAGAACATCCTGTGCTTCCTTCTGCAATGCCATGCCAGCTACTAAAAATGGTATCGAGGTATTGGAAAATTTCTACACTTTTTGAGGATACATAAAAAATATAGTAAGAAGCGAAGTTTGATAGCAGAATAGGCGTAAAGAGCAAATAACACCTGAAAACTAAGGCGGTAGAGGTTTTCTTACATCCTTAGCTTTGCTTCAAAGTAGACCAAAATACACTCCACAATACTGAGTGCCTCTCAAACAAGAAGTCCATTTAAAATGGAAGACAACATGTTTAGACAGAGGAAGAGATGGGTTCTTGCTATAACTTCCTAAGTTATGGATGGTCCTCTGATTTCCGTTCAGCTCAGGGAATTCCTGAAAAACTCCCAACTGAAGAGAGCTCTCTATACTACTTCTGAGCTGGGAAGCACTACTGGGAGCTTGTAGCAAGAGTTAGAGCCAGACTAGTTGGCGCCAGATGAGCTAGGAGTCGGGTGAACTAAGAACTCAGGAGCTGGTGTCAGAGGAGCTGGGCGCCAAGTGAGCTAGTCTTTCAGCAGCTGGTAGCCGCTCAGAGCATGAGGTGGCGCTAGGCTGTGGCAGGCGCCCGAGAAGCTAAATGCCAGGAGAGTTGGGAATTCAGGAGCTAGCTTACACTAGGAGCATGAGTTGCCACCAGAGGAGCCAAGCATCAGGCGAGTAGGAAAATAAGATGTCAAATGCACCTGGAAGTCAAGTAAGACCATAACAATCTAAAGGAGAAAGAATGGATCCAAGTTTTGGATGGGACCTTGAATTTTCCAAATCAGATATTGTACTTCTTCCACTAGAGCCAAAATCTTCTTTGATCCTGCAGAGTAAGTCAGTAAGTTAATGGGATACTTGGAAAGGTGGTTCTTTCCTTGAAAAGAATGGAGCAGCCTCTTTGAAGCACCTGAATTTTTCAAGGTTCACCCAGCAACTCCTTGAAAAGGGCTCTTGCCAAGGCTAAAAACTCAGGCAGGAGTAGCAGAAGTTGTCTGTGGGCGCTATGCTGACTGAGCTATCAAGTCACAAGTCAAATACTTCTGAACAGCAGACAGAACCTCCTTCACAGTGCCTTGAAGGAACAAACATGACTTAGAGGGATAAAAACAAGAGGTCTGACTTCCGAGTCACTTTCCCCACTTTATTGGTGAAAGAACACCAAAACTCTCGCTGTTAAGAAATCCCCAAGGCAGAAAGCTAGACTAACCCATCGAAACTGTCTTTAAGTGCCTTACAGGCAAAGGAAGTACTGGGCAGTCATCAATCTTCCTGGCTAACACACCAACTGTCCACTCTACGACAAGGAATTATTTCCCACACTAACAATATCAATATTCCTCATAATGTGATCCAGCTCAGGCGAAGAGAAGAAAACCTTGGCTGAAGAAAAGAGCAAGAAGAGTTGTGTTGACCCAGTTGTAAAAGTCACCCTGGGAGGAGGCAGACACTCCTAAGGAAGGATCCTCCTTGGTGGAATCAAAACAATACCTCTTCTTCACCAGCTTAGATGGAGGAAAAGTGAAAGGTGCTTTGCCTCAATCCCTTTTGACTGCCAACCAATCCTCTACCTCATGCAGGGATCTTTTCTTGGAAAAAGAGCGCAATAATTTGTGAAGACAAGGATCAGAAAAAAGTTTTCTCAGAGGGAAAGTGGAAGCAAGCAAACTGGTAAGCACTGGTACTAAGAAGTCTGGGAAGTTCGCTAAAAGAATCCTCAGAAGACTATATGACGAGGCAGGAGCATTTGTCATGGTCTATATCTTCATCATTAGAAGTGATGGATGACAAAGAGTGATCCCAACTCTTGGCAAGACTTCTTTCTCCTAAGGAAGAACATCCAACCCTCCAAGTGGTGGCCCATGGTGGATAGCAATGGATCTTCTAGTGTCAACAAGGATGAACAAGGAGACTGTGTCATTGGACATCCAACAGCTAGCAGCAAAACTACCAACAGCTGGCACCAGGTGAGCATGGAAAGCGCTGAGCGAGTTGGAGCAAGGGAGTGTGACATCTTTGATGGCGCAAAGCACCTGGAGGGGGACTGGCGCTCGACAAAAAAACACCCAGTAAGAGAGATCAGAGTGCCTAGGCGCCAATACCTGGTGCTCATCAGGAGAATCGGTACTATTCTGATGAGTGCCAGGACTAGAAGTGCTTAAGACAACTCAAATCAATGCAGGAGCAGAGTTCTGATCCACTTCCTTTTCAATGGACAAGTCGGTATCTCCACCTTCAAGTGTACATAAGAAGGATAGCCAGTCAACACACCCGGCAGCGGATGCCTGGGAGAAGACTGGCTCTTCCTTAAGATGCTTCAAACTTCTAGGCACTAGCACAGGACGTTCAATACTAATGCTAATCAAATATAACAAGTAATATTTTTTGTCGGGAGATGACTCTTCTGAATCCGATGACTACTGAGTGCTACTCACTAAGACACATTACCAGCTATGTTCAGTTGAAACTTATAAATGCAAGAAAAGTTCGACCAAGGGAAAAAAAAAAAAAAAAAAATCACTACAAGACGCCTTTCCAGTGGTTGCTTATCGCTACAGGCAGTCCCTGGTTATCGGCGGACTCGGTTATTGGCAATCCTGTTTTATGGGGCTTGTCTAGTGCCATAAAATCAGCGATTTATGGCGCCATAACAGGCCAAGTTCCAGTTACTGGTGCCATAAGGGTGCTTAACAGGTTGTCAGCACCATAATGGCGCCATAAATTGCCGAGTTTCGGTTAATAGTGGTTTTTGCTTATCAGCACACCCCCAGGAACAGTCCCCCCCTCAAATAACTGGGGACTGCCTATATCGGGAAAAACTACAGGTTCCACAGAGGGGACAACCCCATTGGACTCCCTTTCACTACCAGTAAGTCTTCTCCCCAGTGTGGAGGAGCAGGACAGTGACTTGAAGTCTAAGAGACCCGAGGAGGCAGAAAGTCACCTCCTCTAACACACATCCAGAAAGACACCTTTCAAGCGGCTGTCTGTCAATACCTGGGACCGACAACAGGTTTGACTGAGGGAGTGACTGCCTATATGTAGCCCCCTAACCTCCCTTGGACCCCTGGTATGTCTTCTCCCCGGTGCTGGGGAGTGGGACAGTGGCCTTTGTCTAAGAGAATCGAGGGATAAGTAGCCCCCTCCTCCACTGCACAACTCTTCACTGTTACATTGATAAATTCATGATAATCAAAACAAAACGCTCGCAAAGATGGGAAGGGAGCAATGGAGCCAAGAGAGGGAGCAAATGACTGTGACCGAAGGGCTAATAAGAGAATTGGCATGAAGTTTGGGAGGCAAGAAAGTCGGTAGGCGACAGACAGGAGGTGAGAGGTGAGATGCCGGCGCCTCTGCCAATCTCAAGTACTGGTTACTTTATGAAAATAATCAATCAGTAACTGATTACTAACTATCTTATATATCTTTATAAGGAATTCTGGCATTTAGACACAAAGGCCTGCTAAATTGTATGAATAACATTAATAGTTCATATACTCACACACATTTGTATTCAAAATAACACAAACGTGCAAGTACATTCTAAAATAAAAGATAAATTTATATCAACAAATAGTTTTTGTATTAAAGTATCAAAGGAAATCCGACTCCAATATTATAAAACAGTGCTTCTGTCCTCTAAATAGTGATAAAGAATAATACAAATATCGTTTACAAATATAGGAAATAGCACCTTTTATATTCAGATAGGCATTTTAAAATAATGTAAATGAATGTTTACCTTCTAAAATAAAAAATGTAAAAAATGTATAAAGTAATTTTCATATTAAAGTCTCAAAGCAAATCTGCCTCTAATATAAAAGAATAAAAGAAATATTACTAATAATCAATTACTCAAAAAAAAAATCATTTGTAGAATTATCAGGAATTCAAAGTAATCAAATTCATCAACTAATTACACGCCCCACTAATTGACTAGGAGCTAAGATGTGGAAAGTTCACAATTGTGTGACACCGGGAAAATACCTCTAACAAGGTCATGCAAACCTCTGTAACGTTCCAAAGTACTGCTGGTGCAAAAACCCAGTAGTTAATACTCAACTGACAAGACATATCTGCCCAAGGCCTGCCAACCCCCCCAAACATTAACACAATTATCTCCTTACTACATTTCCACCTCCACACTTTCAGTCTTTGCAAAGGAAAGTGATGAGTATCACAGGCACAGTTAACAAAACAAAATGTGTTGGTCTAATTGCAAACATTTGGCCTGAAAGAATGTCTTAAGGTTCAAAAATTACTTTAAGGTAATTGTATTTACCGGCAGCATGTCAATAGCCTATGGTCGGTAAACGAAATCCCAAGAGCTCAGCAAACCCTGATGGAATGATGCAACATTCAAGAATTACTTTGAAGGTAATTATTAACCACCAACTTGCATATAGCCTAATCCTGGTAAGTAAATAATAAACGCAAAAGTTTTGGGATAAAAAAATGGTATAACATTCGAGAATTACTCTAGGGTAATCATTTACCGTCGGCTTGCGAATAGCCTATGTCCAGTGAACAATCGCAAATGCAAAAGAACTGCCCTAACTGAATGGCATTACATTCAAGAACTAGTTTTAAGGCAATGATAATACCCTATGGTCAGTAAAAAAAAAAAAAAAAAAATCTAAAAACAAAAGTTGGGTCTACAGGAAATTATGTAACATACAATTACTTGAGGCAATCATTAACCAACGACTTGCACATAGTCTAAGCCCAGTAAGTAAAACATACGAATGTGTATTTGGCCTAATATCACAAATGCAAACGTTTTGGCCAAAAAGGATAGTTGGTGTAACATCCGAAAAATAATTTTTTATTAATTTTTTAATATAAAACTATTTCCAGAGACTACAAGTACGTATCTGGCTTGATAATAAACTGAATTACTAAATAAACAAAAGACAACACTCATTCTGCTCAAAGGCTATGAATGTGTTCCCGTGGTTGTGTAACACCAAAATCCAGTGATATAACCGGGAAATAAGAACAAGATGCTGTAGGCACTCGATGTTTAGTCAAGCGCAGCAGAAAACAGAATGAAGCGATTAGCTAAGCTGCTCCTATTATTGTCATAGGGGGATGGCACTCTATACCTACACTGAGCAATCAAAGTGCTACCCAAGAAATTTAAATTTAGGCTACCGTCTGTGGAAAACTATAGCTATATAATTACTGGATAAGTTTCATATACAAAAATATCAAATTGTAGTTACAGGCAAAACTCTGGAGATCAAGAAAACTTTACCCTTAGCCCCATATATTTGAGTAAAGTACTCCGCAATTTTCCCTACAATAATGAGTAGCAGGCCCATGGTGCAGCCCAATGTCTCCAGAAAGAATTAGAATTAACATAAAATTACAAGCAAAACTAATAAACTCATAACAACAGAAATCAAATAAAATTCAACTGAACAGTAAACAAAAATACAAATAACATTATACGTACTATGCATTTAAAAAAAAAATTCATTTTAAGTATAAGTAACCCTGACCAAATGTCACTGAAAAAGCACTAGAAGCAACTGGTTGACAAGGTGGAGACAACACATAACCCGTAAAGCAAATGTGAAACCTGTCAAGTTTGTCACCACTACTCACAGGGACAGCCACAATGAATTAGAAATTACAAAATGCCAAGAAAGAAATGATAGGTAAAGAAAAAGGTGCTTTCCTGATAGTAATCAACGATGCAACTTTTGCCATCTCATGGGAAACAAATGACTAATTGCATCCCCAAGCAAGGGAACTCAAACCAAAGACCATGGAAGGCCATGGTACAATGGCTATTGCACAGTCCAAGGTTGAAGAACAAGGTTTGTAATCCCTTCCACCAGCTGGCTTGATTTTGGATTGGCCTTCTCTTAAAAGAGTTGCCTTCCCAGGCTAAGCAAATACCATGCTGCAATATTTCATAATGCAGTAATAAACTTCATTCCTGGGTTTGTATCTCCCAGGGAAAACTGATGCCGGTGAGTGGTAGAAGGTGTCCACAATGATGATAAATCAACAGATGTTCTTACTAATTTCTTGGAAAGATCAAGATACATGAGTTTTTACAAAAATCTTGCCTATCATCTGATTAATAACAACGGCAATTGAATGTAAAGGTAATATGGTACAATTTCGTACAGATCCTGAAAAAGGTTTTGCTTGATACAACACACAAAACTTACTTACTGCAAAATTGTTATACAAAAAATCAAACTCAAACCTACATTAGCTATTGCTCTACTAACTGGCTAATGAACCATTTCCTACGCTACCAGATTGCAAAATTGTGCTAAAGATGCTTGAGGCCCTAACCACATTCAAGTACAGGAGAGACCCGCACCTTGATCGTATTAGAACTCTAAATAATCAGATTTAAAAGGAAAATTTTGAGTAAATGTTGCGTCTGAGCTTAACCAAAAATCCGGAAACTGACCCAAAGAATCATATGTTTTTTGTAAACAAAAGTGGTTCAGTCAGTTGCCGCTAATAGGCATTGTTCCTATGCTCATTTGGTGAGGAAAACGATAACCAAAATTGAACTTAAGATTATTGAAAATTATAATGTACGAGGCATTCTGTGACAACCTTAAAATGCAGTGAGATTTTTAATGATAGGCTGACCCTTGATGAAGTGTCGATTCAATAGTTGTATCAATAGTTGGCTACAGTCACAACTATCGACAAACTATCGTCACTGTAAACAAAACATTTGTAACCTAATAATGGTAAAATCTGTACGTTATTCAAATGAATCACTAGTGACACAACTTTTAATACTGTAAACAAAACAATTAATTACAGCAATTACCGTGGACAATTACCATTATTAGACGTTAGGATGAGCGAGTTCTCACTTTGCTACAAGAGTAGGATCTCTATCCATAATTCTAAAAGCCAAAAAGGTCTATAAGCCTAAACATAAATATTTTCTGGAGAAAATGATAATATGAAAAAGTTAAACATATTTTACAGAATATGATAATATGAAAAAGTTAAACATATTTCACAGAATATAAGTAATATGGTCATGTATGCCATTGGCATTCAAAATCTCGGCTGACTGAGCTATCGATATCTTCACTGCCATTACACTTGGCTGGTAGAAGATATATAAATCAAATATTTTCTTTTAATTAACAAAGATGGGTTTAAAAGTGGCACAATACTTGACTTTATAAGCATTAAGTGTGATTTTGCTAGTTTTGAACATCAATTTTACCTGCGCTTTTTTTTTCCTTTTTTTTAATAACCACAAATGACGTCGGCAATCGGCCGTTTCCAGATTTTGTTGCTTATGTCTGTACTGCAGGTTTACAATTGCTTCATCCATAATTTAAAACACCAGGAATGAAAGAGAGAGAGAGAGAGAGAGAGAGAGAGAGAGAGAGAGAGAGAGAGAGAGAGAGAGAGAGAGAGAGAGAGAGAGAGAGAGAGAGAGAGAGAGAGAGAGAGAGAGAGAGAGACTCTCTGTTGCCTGGGTTAGGTTGTTACACATTAGCAAAAGTCGATAATATTTGTGTATTGAGAATAATGTTCATTTTAATAAAACCCTTGTTTTACTGTATCTAATCATATTGCATGTATTATTACCATATCGAATTATGATACGAACAGAGTGATCTTGTTTACGTTCTTAAAATATCAGCTGATTTCATTTTACCGACATGATCACTGTCTTTAGATGCTCAATGGAACTTAATTTACGAAACAAAGCTGGGTTTAAGAATTGCAGCTACTTTATTTATAAACATACCAAATTTGTAACTAATTTGTATTTTTCATAACTAACAAACCTGAGGTCTTAACATTAGGATTTACTAGCGCCAAGCTGGAAACCGGTAGAATTAAAATTACACTTGTGAGATCCAGGGACTAATGGCATCTATACCAGGTCACGGGGCATGTATACCCAGAATGCCCACGGCTACCTGTGACCCATCAGTTATATTTCTAACCCAGTTTAGACTGCTAGAGGGGTGGTTCGAGGTGGGCCTTCAACTGTTAAGACCTCAGGTTTGTTAGTTATGAAAAATACAAATTAGTTACAAATTTGGTATTTGTTCATACACGAAACAAACCTTCGGTCTTAACATTAGGATAGACTTACTATTGGAGGGAGGTAAGTCTCTACAACTGACTGGGAGTTTGCCACCTTATCCATTTCCGAATATATAGGGAAATTCTAAGAGAATGGACAATGAACCTAGGACCAAAGATATAAGCGGATCTATTGGTTTCCTCCCACTGGGTGTAGATACCATTCTACTGTTTACTCTTGTCCCTTGCAACTGGATCCACCTTCACCCCTCTTTCCCTATTATCCAGAGGGGTGTGTTGCTACTGAAAAGTATATCATCAGCTAAGATAGCTTCACAGTATGGCTGACCATCTCACCTGCATCTAGTCCGTTCCAGCACATGACGGTACTCTCCTTCATATTGCCCGTAGTTAAAGGAGTAGGAAGAAAGTAGTAAAGAAAAAAGACCAGTCATCCCATTCATTCTACTTTCATACCTTCATCTTAGACTAGACGCAAACTGACCCGCCAGGGGCACTGGATGAACTATATCACTTGTTGGGCCGCCACCACTGGACCCAAGGAAAAGGTGTCCAAGGATCTATGGGCAACATCTTTCAAATAAAATGAGGTGAAAGTTGTTTGGCGCTTCCACACACCAGCTTTCAGAATTTTATCCACAGACATGTTCTTCTTAAATGCCAGGGAAGCACTCACACCCCTGATGTCATGAGCTCTAGCTCCCACCTGGCTATCTGACCCTCTGTCTTCTGCAGTATAAGCATCTCTGATCGTCTCCCTTAGCCAAAATGATATTGCATTCTTGGACACTTCCTTCTTGTTCCGTCCTGTACTTACGAACAACCTCTGGCACCCCGGCCTGAGGTGCCTTGTTCTCTTTAAGTACTCCCTTAGTGCCCTGACGGGGCACAGGAGCATCTCAGCTTTGTCGTTGTCTACAAAGTCTGCCAAGGAAGGTATGGTAAAGGAGTCGAATCTGCCGTCTACTATTGTTGGATTTTGGGTCTTTGCCACGAATTCTGGGACAAACTCACACACCATTGATCTCCAACCTCTCGAGTGCTTTATGAGATATGAGAGGCCATGTAGCTCCCCCACCCTTTTGGTTGAAGCCAGGGCCAATAAGAAGACTGTCTTCAGGGTCAGGCTCCTATCCGTGGACTGCCTTAGTGGTTCGTAGGGGGGTTTTGTCAGACTACTCAGTACCTTGGTCAGATCCCAATCTGGGGCTTTTAGCTCCTTTGGTGGGCATGACTGTTCAAAGCTCCTCATCAGCATGGCCAACTCCCATGAAGACGATATGTCCACTCCTTTCATTCGTAAGACTGAGGCTAGAGCCGCCCTGTACCCCTTCACTTTAGATACAGACATATGTTTTTCTGTTCTGAGATATATCAGAAAGTCTGCTAACTGCTGAATAGTGGTACCGAGTGGAGACACGTTCCCTCTACGACACCAATCACAGTATGCTGACCACTTTCCTTGGTATACTGTCGCAGATGATTTTCTGATATTACCTGCCATCTGAGTTGCTGCTTTCTGCGAAAACCCTCGCTCTCGGAGGAGATACTTGACAGTCTCCACCCGTGAAGCGATAGGGACTTCACCGACTGGTGGTACCTCTCCACGTGAGGCTGACACAGAAGGTTGCTCCATGGAGGTAACTCTCTTGGCACATCTACTAGGAGTTCCAGTAGGTCTGGAAACCACTCTGCTTTCGGCCATAACGGGGCTACCAGGGTCATCTTGAGGTTCTGAGACCGCATTACCCTGTTCAGAACCTGACGGATTAGACAAAATGGAGGAAATGCGTACACGTCCAGATTGTCCCAGGGGTGTTGTAGCGCATCTTCTGCTACTGCCTCTGCGTCCGGGACTACTGAACAATACACTTCCAACTTTTTGTTGTACCTGGTTGCGAATAGGTCTATGATCGGTCCTTCCCACAACATGAGCATCCTGTCCACTACCTGTTGGTGTAGGGACCACTCCGTTCCCAGAATCTGATCCCTGCGGCTCAACTTGTCGGCCACTATGTTTCTTTTTCCCGGAATATACCTGGCCTTGATGTCTACCAGGTTCTCTATAGCCCACTGGTGAAGTTGAACTGTCATCACATGTAATTGCCGAGAAACTAGGCCTCCTTGCTTGTTTATATAAGCTACTACTGTGGTGTTGTCTGACATCAATACCACTGAGTGTCCCTTTACTCTCTCCCTGAATTCTTGTAGAGCCAGAAAAGCTGCTTTCAACTCCAGCACGTTTATATGGAGTTCTCTGTCCTTGCAACTCCATTTTGCTGACACCATCAACCCCTCCATATGGGCTCCCCAGCCTTCTAGTGACGCATCCGAGAACAGCAAGAGGTCTGGGGAGGATTGTTGAAGGGGGACACCCACTGTCAGATTGTCGTCGTCCACCCACCACAGCAAGTCTTTCCTCACTTCTGCCGACAAGGGAATTTGCTCGTACGGCTGATCTACTGTTGGTGACCAAAACTCCTTCATCCTCCATTGTAGGGACCGAAGGTGTAGCCTTCCTTGTGGTACTAGCTTCTCCAGGGAGGTTAGGATTCCCAGCACCACCTGCCACTGTCTTGCTGGCAGTGTCTGCTTTCCCAGAAAGGCATTCACCACTTGTTTGCATTTCTCTACTCTTTGGTCTGTCGGGAATACTTGGCTTGTGTTGTGTCTATCACCATTCCCAGATATTCCAAACGTTGACTTGGATCCAACTGCGACTTCTGCTGATTCACCACAATACCTAGGCTGTGACAAAGCAGCAGGAGGGCCGCCCTGTCCCTGAGTAATTTCTCCCTGGACTTTGCTATCACCAGCCAATCGTCCAGATATCTTATTAGCCTGATCCCTGAGCATGCGCCCACGCCGACACGAGGGTGAACACTCTTGTAAAAACTTGAGGAGACGTTGTCAATCCGAAGCACAGGACCTTGAATTCGAAAGCTTTCCCTGCAAGACTGCAGCGGAGAAATTTCCTTGAAGACTGATGGACTGGTATCTGAAAGTATGCGTCCTTTAGATCGACTGTCAGCATAAAGTCTCCGATTCTGACTGCTTGTAGAACCGTTTTCGGAGTTTCCATCTTGAAACTGGTTTTCCTTATAAACAGATTCAGCGTTGACAGGTCTATTACTGTCCTCCACTCCCCGTTGGCTTTGGGTACCAGGAAAATCCTGCTGTAGAAGCCTTTTGTCGGACTGCATACTTGTTGCACAGCTCCTTTTTCCATCATCTTCTTCACTTCGTCCTGCAGAATAGTGGCCTTCTGAGATTTGTGGGCATAAGTGACGTGGGGTAATGGTTGATCTGTCAGGGGCGGGGTTACCTCGAACGGAATCAAATACCCGATCCTGAGAACATCCACCACCCACTGCTCTGCCCCTAGTTCCTGCCACACCTTCCAGTGATTTGCCAGGCAACCCCCCACTGGTGTGGCCGAGTGATGGGAGGCGCCCATCCTATCTTCTTGAGCCTCTCCCTCTTCCCCTATTGCCCCTTCCTCTGTTGTTTCTATTGTGAAAGGGCCGATGAGTTATCCTCTTTGGGGAAGAGGGTCTTGTGAATCTATTAGGGATGCTATGTCTCACTGTCTTCTTTCGAGACATCTGCTGTTGTCTTCCCTCCAAAGGAGTAGTTTGACTGTTAGACGTTTTCCTAACTGCCTGTTGCACCAACCTATCGTTAGTGTCCATCCTTCTTCTATCTATCGCCTCTTCCAGTATGACCTCTGGCAACAGTAGTTGCGATTCCAAAATATCCCCATTCCTCATTGCTAACAGGGAATCCAAATCCACATTGCGGCTTAGTCTAGCCAATGCTGCATCTCTCCTCATTAGCAGGATATTTGCCCAAACATTGGCACTTACGTTTGTCAGGTACGCAATCGCCTTGGAACCTGACTGTAGTAATCTAATGAACAATGGTTCATCCACTACTTTCCTTGTTGCTTCCGAGGATGCAATTTTCGCCACTGCTGTTGACCAAAGGTCTAACCAGGAAGCAGCCTGAAAGACAGAAGAAGCTGTTGCTTCTAACGTAGCAGCCTCTTGGTACGTCATCGAAGGGCACTCCATTTTAACCTGATCCAAGGTTAATCCAGGCCTTAACCTTACAACATTAGGGTTCATTTGTCTAGACAGCAAAGGGACCTTCGGTGTCGTATAATATTTCCTTTGCTTTATCATTGGAGGGGGAATAAATTTAAATGATCTATTAGATCTTAAGGAATTATCCCTCCCTGCAATCTTTGCGTTTACGTGTTGCAAGACCGATTCCGCATGACTCGAACAAGGCAATTCATACGACACCTTGGTATCCCTCTTTAGTCCAAACGCCATGTCAATTCCAGGAGGAAGTATACTGGCCGGTGTTTCTGTCTTCTCCGAAAGGCTATTGAATTGACGAATCAAATCAATAACCTCTGCATACGAGGCCAGAAACTCTTGGTTTTCTCCTTCCTCCGGCTCTAGTGTACCACTCTCCGTCACGAGGGATGTTGTCTCGCCTCTATCTTCTGACAGACGGCCCGGAATTCCACGGCCGCCTGCCCCTACGCCGCGGTCTCTTTGATCTTTGCTGGCCGCTGTTGGCTCGATCCCGGATAGTCAGCAGGGGAACGAGAACGTCTCACTCTTTCTCTGCTCACGGATCTAGAGTGAATCTCGTCTAGATCTCCAAGATGAAGGCTCCCTTAAGACAGAGATAAGTTCGTCTCTATTAGCATTGGCATCGTTTTCGAGCGTCGGCGAGCCCGGCCTCGACCTTCTATCCAGACGGACACTGCCTTCCACGAACGTATCCGCCGAGGTTGCCAACTCTCTATTTTTCGTACTTTTAATAGGAGCCTTATCGTCCTTCGTACGTATTTTGAACGGCCTTACGGGCGAAACTGGGACCTGCATTCCATCCTCTGCTGCACCTTTCGCCGCCAACGTCGATTTTACTAGAGGTATCGCAGTTTTTGTGATCCGAACTGGCAACTCCGCCTTGGCCGCTAGCTCGCCGGCCGTCACCTCTCTCGCTTGTTCGGATTCTTGCGAACGGCTTCGTCTGCCAACCTTGTGCTTAATAGCCACTGATTTTCCGACCTTCTTGCTGACTTGGAAATGACAGTCTTGGTCCGAAGAAGAGGAAGAATTGATTCTTCTCCTCTTGGCCCGAGGATCTGCCAGGAACTCCCGAATCCTCCTCCAACGCTTGACTGGCGCTCGCCGTGACGTTATCGGACTTAGCGATGACGCCGAACTAGAGGAAGAAGACGAAGAAGGCGAATCACACTTTTTCTTTTTGTCTCTCTTATTCATTCTCTTCTCTATATCCTGTAATTTCTGCATTACAGTTTGCATTGACGGGTCAGAAGGCGTATTAGCGTCTGGGTGCAGCGAAAAAGGCCGAGAATCGGTCTGTGACGTCATCACGCCTGCCATATCCGAGTGTGACGTATGTTGTGACGTCATCCCTCTCGTAGGGAGAGACTGAGAAGTTTCTGCTGGCAACCGCACGTTTGCTGCCAAACTACCTCCCACGTTCTGCATCGCTGTAAATATTGAGTGGGATGGTGAAGCCGCGGCATTAATTCCCATAAATTGCAAGCCCGGGGGATGAGGAACATTCAGCGCTGCCGGACCCTGCTGGAACCGTGACGTCATATAATGCGCAAGCAGACCATCCAAGGTTGGTACGCCTGGTAGGCCTAGCGCTGACCACGTACCATCTAACCTATGCGCTTGAGTAGCAGGAGCCTGGAACAAAGATGGCGGATCTCCCCCTCTACTTGCTGAGAACAAAGGAGAGTGCAAATTATTCATAAAATTACCCAAGGCCCCTCCTGACGTTTCCGATACAGAACCGCTAGGAGAAACCGAAGGGGTATGAGACAATTCAAAAGCAGGTGGAGAAACATATGGAGCAGCCTGGTTTATTACAGATACAAAAGAAGCCGGTAAGGTTTGGTCATCCAAAGATGGCGTCACCCCCTTCCTTTTGTATTGGCTTTTCCCATAGAACTTCTTCCACTGTTCCACCGACCAACCGCGACAAACAGAACACGGATTAGTAACCGTACATACGTTTTCCCTGCACCTACTACACGTTGGATGAGGATCCGTCGACACCGAAGTTAGGAACCTAGAACATGGAAAGCCACTGACTCCTGGGCATTTCCTTTATCTCCTCTTCGAAGCGGTAGACGATCCCGATGTTGAGGCAAAATTCTCCATCATACCACGTATACACTCTTACCACACACTGATCACACTTGGAGAAAGAAAAGGAATGAAAAAATAAAAAATGAAATGGATAAAGAACGGGCAAACTGAAAAACCGGCTTTAAATGAGATAGACGGTAACACGTCTTATCTTAAAGGCGGTAGGAAAATAACTGATGGGTCACAGGTAGCCGTGGGCATTCTGGGTATACATGCCCCGTGACCTGGTATGATGCCATTAGTCCCTGGATCTCACAAGTGTAATTTTAATTCACCGGTTTCCAGCTTGGCGCTAGTAAATCCTAATGTTAAGACCGAAGGTTTGTTTCGTGTATGAACAAATAGTATATTAAATAAAAGTCTATATGTGTCTTTTGCCAGTTTCAGACAGTGCTTTTGGCTGCCAAAACATTTTGCAGTCCTCTCATTATTTGTAATTCCCAGACGTGCTTGACTTACGAAAGTTACGATGCTCGTTATTTGTAGTTCCCAGTTCGTGCTGGACTTCGAGCCTTGTTTACTAAGGGGCAATATTTTCTTGGTAGTATTTTATAATCAAATTATGTATCTACTTCCAATGGGTATTACTCCGCCGATAATTATGTCACATTATAAAGCACAAAGCGCCTATGAAAAGTGGCCCTATTTAACAAGGATATTTTATGAGAAAACACTAAATATCATAACACGTACTGAAAGATATTTTAAAGTTATTTTGTATAGTGTATTCCAGTAGACACTGTATGATGGTTTGTTTAAGTCTGTTTACGGCTGCTCACAGCCACTAGCTAGCGACTTAATTTAGGGAATTTTTCAGAAATTTTATGATAACAGACATAATTTGACTCATTTTAAATATTTTATTAATTTCCTGTAAGAATTAGACTTGATTTTCAATGTTTTATTATCATCAACAACAATTATGCCTACCCCTTACAATACATACTATGTACCTAGCCTAGCCTATGGTGCTCAGTCAACCATCGTATTATGGCCAAATTGAGCGTACATAGGGCAGTTATTTTACTACAGTATATATTTAAAAATGAAAGAAGGGCATTGAATGGTATGTTATTTAACACTGGAATCATTTAATTGTAATTTGTGAGTATTTATGAGTAATGTTTGTATAAAAAGGCAAGGTTAGGATAATAATAACTGGTGGTAAAGAAGTCTTGTTGAAAAGGATTGCTGCATCAGCTTCATTAATTTTGTATAGTCTTTTTTTTTTTTCCCTTATTAAGGATTTCTCAGTGTTCCTAAAACTGGCAAGCAACGTGCCAAAGGGGATCATAAAATCCAGTGTAGTCATATTGAATTATCTTTATTACAGCTATTACTACTACAAGTTTCTCTCTCTCTCTCTCTCTGACGTTTTGCCCAGATCTGCCAGGGCATGATCACAGCGATGGTTGCTGGAGGACTGAATCTTGGTGGCGAGTCCTTCTCTTTATATCATGGATGTGCGGGCGCTCACGGATGCTCCTTGAGGCGTTGATTCATTCTCGAACAAAAACCCCTCCTAAATACGACACAGGAACCCTTCCTGCTGCCCACCTGTGTAAGGAAGGCCCAGCGGCCGCCCCCCCTCCAGATGATAACACCAGCGAACAGGATGGGACCAATATTGAAGAGGATGGAAGCAACGCCCGTCGAGCGTTTCTGACACCTGGCCGCCAGCCAATGAAGTCAAGCATTCTCCGGATCCTGCAGGAGCATCTGTGAGCGCCTGCACGACCATGATATAGAGAGGACTCACCACCAAGATTCAGTCCTCCAGCAACCATCGCTGTGATCATGCCCTGGCAGATCTGGGCAAAACGTCAGAGAGAGAGAGAGAGAGAGAGAGAGAGAGAGAGAGAGAGAGAGAGAGAGAGAGAGAGAGAGAGAGAGAAACTTGTAGTAGTAATAGCAGTAATAAAGATAATTCAATATAACTACACCAGATTTGACGATCCCCTTTGGCACATTGCTTGCCAGTTTCAGCAACATTGAGAAATCCTTTATAAGGAAAATAGAGAAGACTCTATACAAAATTAATGAAGCTGATGCAGCAATCCTTTTCAACAAGACTTGTTTAAAAGAGGGTCTACTCCAAAGACGGTGGTAAAGAACTCATTAATCCATTTTCAATTATTTCTTATGGGGAAAAATTCATTCAGATCTCGACAAAATCTCATCTCGTTGCTTCTTCTGGAACGAATTAGCATCGAGGTCCGGGGCTCTACTGTATAAAGATATTCCTTATAATTTTACCTCTTCTCACAGCAATCCATAAGTGATATCAATATCTGAAGCTTTTCATAAGCCCCAAACCATACAACCTGCAACAATTGCTACCTGTCTCTACCAACTAATAAATTAATTTTTTCCAACAAGTAGTATCCAAATTTTTCCAATGAGTGCAATATCTTTGTTCCACAAAGTTATTAACTGCATAACAAAACAAAGCAAATTATGGTCTTTAGGAAGTCCAAAAGCACCAGTACCACTTACAAGAATGAAATACTAATCCTACAGCATTACTGTGTGATGGTCCCCTCCAAGCCAGTGTATGTCTTGCCAATAACCATGCTCTTAGGTTCAGATTTTTCATTTCATTCCTTTTCTCCTTAAAAATTTTTGACTTATGATATGGAAACTTTACAGAAAATGTTGAAATTACATAATGTGTTCAGCAATCCTCCTTGACCTACCTATAAAAAGTAGTTATTTGCCAAAATGGAAATATAACCCGTAGCTGCTGTGATGGTAACAGAACCTTATAAAAGTACCCTCTCCATTTCATAAGAAGAGCACTTGATACTTCACAGTTATTAGATTGTTGGCACTAAACTATTAATATACAGTAGTCTTTTTACTGTGAACTCATGCAAAATTATTCTGCTACCAAGAGTTTTGGTCTTACTTTATGATTAGCTGACTTTAGACACTTAATTTTACTTCATTCTGGGAGTTTTATCCGAAAGTCTGTTCTGGAATATGACAGCTCAGTGACACACAGTTTGTTATTTTCTAAACAGAGAGTAAGGAGGTTCAATTTTTTTTTATTTGTTCAGCTCTTGAGCCTCAGAATTAATAAAAAAAATTTTCTTTTTATAGGTTTGAATACTATCTTTAAGCCTTAGTGTGAGACTTATCTTTTAACTTCTCTACTCTACCCTATAATACTGGAGAAGGGCACTGCCTGATTCAATAAGAATCAATGAGCAGCAAAAATCTTTCAAGAGCATGACATCACAATACATACATACTTGGAAAGGTAATATATATGTTCACAGCAAATCTCCGTGCCCGCTGCCTTGTTACTTCTCCAATACCATTAAGTATCCAAAAGACCACTCTACCTTGGCATACATTGTCTTAGCTTTTATGGCATGCACAGGAAAGTACAAGGCAATTTCACAACCTCTTCCAACATATGGAGCATTCAAATGATTGGACTCTTAAGGGAATCTCGTAACAAAAATATGTTGGATGGTCTTCAGCAGTTCCAAACTAGTTTTTTCTTAGAAATAATCTGTTGAACATAGTTACTTTTATATAACTCTTTTTTTTATTTTATCCACTACTACATTGTTCACAGCAAGAATTATTCCAAGAAAATAACATCATCTACTGCATTCACTCTTATGTCTGGAGCTGATAATAGGGTTCTTATTTAAAAAATAAAAATCTCCAGGTTTCCTTTAAAACAAGGGTCCTGATGCCTGTATCAATCCCAAGGCACACTCGCCCAGATACCTATAATCTACATTAGGTCATGTGTCATTAGCATTCCGATCTTTCTCTCCCATGATGCTACTCAGCTATTGATAAGCTTGTAGTGAGACTAATATTACTTTTAAAAACAATACAGTGAACCCCCTGTATTCGCGGATTTCTCTCTGGAACACATACCCCCTTTGTTTGCAGAAAATTCGCCTATTCACTGTACTTCTCTATGAGAAATATCCACCAATTCTTTTTTTTATCAATTTCATCATAAAATGTACTTTTTGTGATAAAACTATAAAAGAAAACAGGTATAAACATTTTTAGTGGATTTTTCTTGAGTTTTACTTACCAAATTGGGCAGTTTTAGGTTTTTATAGGGTTTCAACTATTTGTGGGGGGTCTGGTACCTATCCCCCACGATATGGGGGAACACTGTATTTTGAAAAAATTGCTTACAATGTAAATTTCTTATTTCCCACCTCACTTTTCTTATGAATCAAAAGGTGCACGGGGATAAAACTATCTGTCCAGTATGTGCAAGGCTACAGGTTTATTTTTCTTTAATATTTTTTTTTAAGAAACTGATGCTTATGGACATTCAAGGACATGATTGTGAGCTATTCATATTTAATGTATTTGTAAGGATTTATCAAATTACACCTTCCTTAATACTGTATTGCACAGGTGAAAATGTGACTCAAGAATTCTTTAAAAATAAAGAGAGAGAGAAACATAGTAGCATTCATAATCAGTTTCTTTAGATGGAATTTTTACTGGATCTGCTCTCTCCTAAGGTTATACACAAAGCCTAATAACATTTTACTATAAAGGTAAGCTTTACATTTTCAGAATTTACCATTCACCAATACTGGTACAAACTTGTGGCCATTTGTGAAAAATTATGAAAAACAAAACTTACAAAGAAAGCTCAAGTCCAACACTTATAAATGGATGACAAAATACTGAGGAGAATGGAAACACTGCCATGGATAATTCCTTCACTTTGACTAAACACAACACTGCCCACCACTGTCCAATACCAAGTTAGTACAGTACTGTATTACTTTCAAATTATAAAAACTGCACAAACCTATGCAAACACTACAGCAACTATACACAAACAACTAGCTACAAGGAGTCAAGAGTTTTGAGAGATATAGTACATATTAGCAATAATTAAATGAGAATCATAACCTGCTCTCAAAAAAATATTAACTCCAAAACCAAAATGACTAGCTACGAAGAGCTACATTAAAGACCTGTATATTTAGAGCAACGTGGAATGCTAGGTCTACAAATTTACATCATACACATACTTGTTTTTTCAAATCATAATGATTCTATATTCTATAAACTGATTTAGTAAAAACAACCTACCTGCTAATTTACTTCCCATAATCTGGAGCCTTTGTAAATTACTGCAGTTTTCACAAAATTTCCGAAGTTTTCATATGACAGTTAACATGAGTTGACCATAAAATATTGCTATAACCATGTTAAGAAAATTGAAACTTTTGGAGCTAGTACTTTTGTCTTTTTAACAATGTCACTCATTGTGAGTGAATGAGTCAAAAAGACAAAAGTACTAGCCTTATTCATGTTTTTCAACTTCTTTATGAGGCTATATACATGTTTATATAGTATAATTTTTTGGAAAAGATAGCAAAGACATTATTAGGAATGGAATGCTCCCTAGATGGGTTTACTTCAGTAAGACAGCAGAAAGAACAAAAAGTAGAGAAAGCAAAGGTATATATATGATTGTTACAAATGGCCAGTTACTCCAAGCATGGGACAGAGAAGAGTGGAAAGACTATCTCCTGTCTAACACAAAGGGAAATGCTGGAGCAAAAATCTTTATGATGACGATTATGTCAGGCTTTTTAAACTCCCAAAAGGAATTGATGGATTTTGAAAGAAACTACTCTGATGAAATTAAACAGTTCCAATGTTACCATAAAAAAAGAATTTTCTCAAAAACTTTTAAAATTTGGAAATCTCCAAAATATATTGGCCATACAGATTCAAAATACTTTACTAATTCTAACTTCAAAGCAATCTTTTGTATTTAACTTCATTCTCTTACAAGTTGATGATCACTAATCTGGCATCACTGGGATTAGCAGGGTACTGGATGATTGACTTTGCCAGATCACAGAGTGGTTGATTCAGAATAAATTACAATGCCAAGTAAGTAGCAATGAAATACTGTAGATTGAATACAGTTTATCCAATTTTTGCTGGAAATGTAATGCTTATGAAACAGCGTTTTTTTTTGTCAGCTAATGACCCTCCTCCCACCAACACCTCAACTCCTACTGAAAACATCTACATGCATACAGTGAATTGTATACAGGAGAAATACTTTCTTATTAATCTAAAAATAGTTAATTGTTATTTTTTTCAACTGCTTCTCATCAGCTAAATGTGCTCTCACCATTACATAAGAACATGTATGAACCAAATAAAAACTTCTTTCAGTTTTCTTCTGAAGATGAAAAAAGAAGCCCACAAGATTACCTAGTATAACTTGTTTATTTGTAAGTATTTACATAGTATTAACACTCAAGTACTTTCAGGCCCTAGCTGTGGCCCTTTATCTAGAGATGTGTAGGTGGTAAGACTGGGTTAAGGCGCAGCAGTCTTCTGGAATTTCTTCTTGTTGAGCTGTCATTTATGTGATGGTTGTCCTGGTTACCATCCTCTTGAGAGTTGTCAATCGCCTCTTGTCGTTCTGATATCCTGAGCTGAAGGTCAGTGGGATTAACCAGATTTAAGTGAGTGGTCACCATCATTCTGTTGGGCAGACACCCTAATCTCCAGGTCAGAAGGGTCAATCTTAGCTTCTTTTAATATCAAAACTCCGGTTATGGGATCATCTGAGGTGAAACCTTTATTTCCTTCTATCACTTTAATCTCTCTGATGAGTGCTCCTTTCACTACCCTCCTATAAATGATGTTATTGCTTTTGTACATGATCCTACTGTTTTTAAAATCCATCCTATGGTCCTTATCCCAACAATGCCTAGCTATAGCACTCCCCTGAGTGTTAAGCTGTTCTGCCCTGCTGCGTCCTTGGATTGTAGTCCTTATTCCTCTACCTGTTCCCCCCAAATATTTGTCTCCACAATTGCTACAATTATGTATACCCCCCCTCCAACATCATCTGCATTACTGTCTTCTTCCAATTTATTTTAACATACTTTGCTTCTTACTGTCTTTAATTTTTGAAATATGTAATTTGTTTCATTTTAGGCATAAAAGGGAGGGAAACTATTTTCTTTTCTTTATTCCATGTACTCTATCTATCTCCTCTGTAAAAAAAAAAAAAATCCTCCTAGCTTTGTTGAGTGCCCTTTTTCTAAACCATTCTGGGTATGTTAATGCATCAAAGCTTTTTATCAATGTAATTTATTTCTTTATCTATCTTACAAGGGTCACACATTCTCACTGCCCTCAGAAATAAACCTGCTAGAACACCTATCTTTATATCATGAATGTGAAAAGTGAAGAAATGAATATATGAGTTTGTGTGTGAATGTGTGGGTTTCTGTGTGTACAGAATTCATACTTTCTTTCCTTTCTATATGTATGTTTAAAAAGGGCAGTTTATTATTAGTACTTTTCTCTAAAATATATTGGATGTTATCAAACCTACTGAGTTCGTCTAGAAAAGTTTCTATTTTACTTTCATCCCCATGTAGAATGGCAAAAATATCATCCACATATCTCCACTAACCTTTCAATTTTAAGTTAGGAACACTGATATCAGGAACTAGACTGGTCTCGCAATATTCCATATAGATGTTAGCAAGTATTGGTGATAATGAGGACCCCATAAATACTCCATATTTCTGTTTGTATACTAGTCCCTCAAACATAAAATAAGTATCACTAACGAATAATTTAATAAACTCAAGGAGGACACCTATTTCTATGTTTTGAGTGAAAATGCCCTCATTACGTTTAGTCTGAAGAAATTCTAATACTTTATCTGAGGAGAAATTAAAGTGATAGAAGGAAACAAAAGTTTCACCTCATAAGATCCCATAACCCGAGCTTTGATATTAAAAAAAGCTAAGATTGACCCTTCTGACCTGGAGATTAGGTTTTCTGCCCAACAGAATGATGGTAATCACTCACTTACCATACAGGTTAAAGGGGAACTTCTGGTTGCATTTTAGCTGTTCCATATATATATATAGTATTATTCCATTTAACCCTCTTACGCCGAAGCCCTAAAAATCAAAACCTCTCCCGTATGCAGAGGCGGGTTTGGAGAGAGCGCAGAAGCGGAAAAAATAATTTTTTCAAAAAATCACAGCGCGCTTAGTTTTGAAGATTAAGAGTTCATTTTTAGCTCCTTTTTTTGTCAGTGCCTGAAGTTTAGTATGCAACCATCAGAAATGAAAAAAAAATATCATTATCGTATGTAAATAATGCGATATAGTAGCAAAAAAAAAAAATCATCCATAATTGTATTCAAATCGCGCTGTGCGAAAAATGGTTAAAGCTAACGAGTTACTTTCTTTTCCGTTGTATTGTACACTAAATTGTAATCATTTTGATATATAATACATTGTGAAAAGATAAAAGCAACACCGGAAAAATATTATCACAAAATGATGCACGAATTCGTAACGCACGGACGTAAAAAAATGTTTTTTCAAAAATTCACCGTAAATCTAAATATTGTTCTAGAGACTTCCAATTTGTTTCAAAATGAAGAAAAATGATTGAATATTACGATACTGTAAGTGTTTTAGATTAGAATTGCAGATTTCGACCATTTCAGACGAGTTAAAGTTGACCGAATGTAGAAATTTTTATATATATATTTATTTATAGGCAAATATTTCGGAAATGAGAAAAGCTACAACCTTCAATTATTTTTTGTTGTATTCTTCATGATTTTGCGCACATTTTCACATAAGACTCTATAAAATGGCTAACATGAAAAGGAGCAAATATAAGGATAATGCGACGTACATATTTCGGAGATTTTCGGCCGCGAATCGGCGCGCGGAGGGAAAGAAAGTTTTTTTTTTTTTTTAAATTCACCATAATTCTAAATAGTGTGTTAGACACTTCGAATTTGTTTCAAAATGAAGATAAATGACTGTATATTACTAGATTGTAAGATTTTTAGCTTACAATTGCGTTTTTCACCTATTTCGGTAGAGTCAAATTTGACCGAACGTGGTTTTTCTTCTATTTATCGTGATTTATATGCAAATATTTCAAAAAAAGAGAAAAGCTACAACCATCAATCATTTTTAGTTGTCTTCTACATGAAATTGCGCACATTTTCATATATAAAACTTTATGTAACAGCTAATTTTAAATGGTGCAAACATTTCGACAATCGCACGAAAAAAATTCTGATTTTTTCAAGAGAGTTACCGCGCGGACGTAAGGAAAATGTTTTTTTTTTTTTTTTTTTTTTTTTTTTTTCATAAATTCACCATAAATCGAAATATTGTGCTAGAGACTTCCAATTCGTTGCAAAATGAAGGTAAATGATTGAATATTACTAAAATATAAGATTTTTAGCTTACAATTGCGTTTTTCGACCATTTCGGTAGAGTCAAAGTTGACCGAAAGTTGAAATTTTTGCACTTATCGTTATTTATATGAAAATATTTCAAAACTGATAAAAGCTACAACCATGGGTTATTTTTAGTTGTATTGTGCATGAAATTGTGCACATTTCCATATTTAAAACTTTATGTAACGCAAATTTAAAATGGTGCAAACATTAGGACAATCGCACGAAAAAATTTATCGGAAGAGTTACCGCGCGAACGTAAGGAAAGGGTTTTTTCATAAATTCACCATAAATCAAAATATTGTGCTAGAGACGTCCAATTTGTTGCAAAATGAAGGCAAATGATTGAATATTACTAGAATATAAGAGTTTTAGCTTACAATTGCATTTCTCGACCATTTCGGTAGAGTCAAAGTTGACCGAAGGTTGAAATTTTTGCACTTATCGTTATTTATATGAAAATATCTCAAAACTGATAAAAGCTACAATCATGAGTATTTTATAGTTGTATTCTACATGAAATTGCGCACATTTTCATATATAATACTTTATGTATCAAATAATTTACAATGGTGCAAAAATTATGTCAAAGTGACAACATAATTTTAGAGATGTGTCACTGATATTTTTTAGTGCAATAAGAAAGAAATTCGCGCTTGCGCGCCTGCTTAGTGATTGTAAACAAAACAACGCCTTGATCCGTGAACTCCCAGCATCCCCCAAGCGCGTGATTCAAAAGTTTTCGGCTGGTAGGCATATAAGTATTTTTCCGCGAATTAAAAAAAAAACTTTTTTGAGTCGACGTATGATACTTCCAATCGGCATACGGGAGACATTTTGACTCGACGTTTAATACGTCCAATCGGTGTAAGAGGGTTAAGTACCCCTGGTGAAAAAATTTTTTGAAAGGGGCATTTTCTTATTTTTTACAACCAATTTTCTATTGCTCCACGGGCGCAGCCATTCATGTGTGGCTCATCTGTTATGCGTGACATCATGTCATGGTAGGCTGGGAGGCATGCTGTCTACACAATAAAAATGGCCTACTGAATTTCCCAAAATTGAATATTTTATCAGTTTCTTTACATTACATAATGGGTTTAAATAATTTAGGAATTTAGTATCTACCATATTTTTATTATTGCGCAACAAACGTTTTCTAGAGACATTTCTTTTTGTTTTTTTGTTTTGTAAAAACAAAAACCAAGGACGCAGCATCTTCAGATAGTATCCTTTTTAGTTTGTATTTGTCAGCTGAAAATATATAACTGAAATAGTGAATAAAGAAGTAGCGTGAAGTAAGCCTAATTAGGCATACAGTCCTAAATTCTAAAACCCAAGTAATTAAACTAGTTAAAAAGGACTAAGTGAAGGCCCTCATCAATTCATGGACACACCCACACACACCCGTTTAGAAAACTGTCGTTCACTCCATCACACCACGCACATGGCGATTGACAAGAATAAATTTCAATTCAAATGCATATAAGTGGATGCACCATAGTATAGAAAGTGGTAGACAGCTGCCCTATCTTTGTCGGTACCGTGATCTGTTCAGAGGGAAATTCATATTATATAAATTTCATAGCCATACCTAATAACCTGCTCCTAATGTCATCTTTTAAATCCTGTCGGCAAGAAATGGTCCAAACAGACAACGGTCTGCGTCATAGTTTGAAAGGTTTTGATGTTGATATCCTCCCTTCGAAGAGCCATCAGGCAGCGACTTGATTTCTCTCTATTTGGTGGAATCTTGTGGAATGATATGGCTTTTGAACACTTGCCAAAAGTATTGGCACAACCGAACACCATACAAGTTGGCATAATTGATGCTATTTGAATGACAACTCACCTAAAACACAAGGACAATACCGAGGACGAATACAATACAATAAGCATGCTTCAATGTGCTTGTTATTGTGAGGTGACCGCAACACTACATCATCGGTACTAATCCGCCAGATGGCAACATAGTTGAATCCTGGATAAATGGCGCTCTCCATTGAAGTACCTTGGCGCTAATTTGAAACTGTATTGTAAAAAAAAAATGGGATTACTTGCAGATTCAAGCAATGGCTCATTTTTTAGCTTATTAACCCTTAAACGCCCAAACGGTATTTTAAAAATCGTCTCCGTATGCCGGCGGCATTCGCGAGTGAGTGACGAAGCGGAATTTTTTTTTTTTTTTTTTTTTAAATAACAGCACGCTTAGTTTTCAAGATTAAAAGTTCATTTTTGGCTCCTTTTTTTTTCATTGCCTGAAGTTTAGTATGCAACCATCAGAAATGAAAAAATATCATTATCATATATAAATATTGGGATAGATGACAGCGTGAAAAAAAATTCATATATAATTGTATACAAATCGCGCTGTGAACAAAACGGTTAAAGCTAACGAGTTAATTTTTTTTCATTGTATTGTACTCTAAATTGCAATAATTTTGGTATATAACACAATGTAAAACAATCAAGGCAAGACAGAGAAAATATTATCACAAAATGATGCATGAATTCGTAACACTTGGACGTGTAAAAAAAAAAAAAAAAAAAAAAAAAAATCACCATAAATCGAAATATTGTGCTAGAGACTTTCCGTTTGTTGCAAAATAGAGGTAATTGATTGAATTTTACTAGACTGTAAGTGTTGTAGCTTACAATTGCAGTTTTCGACCATTTCGGTTGAGTTAAAGTTGACCGAAGGACAAATTTTTTCTATTTATTGTTATTTATATGAAAATACTTCAAAACTGATAAAAGCTACAACCATAGGTTGTATTTTGTTGTATTCTACATGAGATTGCGCACATTTTCATATGTAAAACTTTATGTAACTGCTAATTTAAAATGGTGCAAACATTACGACAGTCGGACAAAAAAATTTATGATTTTATCAGAAGAGTTACCGCGCGGAAGTAAGGAAAAGGTTTATTTCATAAATTCACCATAAATCGAAATAGTGCGCTAGACTTCCAATTTATTGCAAAATAAAGGTAAATGATTGAATATTACTAGAATGTAATAGTTTTAGCTTACAATTGCGTTTTTCGACCATTTCGGTAGAGTCAAAGGTTGAAATTTTGGCACTTATCGTTATTTATATGAAAATATATCAAAACTGATAAAAGCTACAACCATGGGTTGTTTTTTGTTGTATTCTACATGAAATTGCGCACATTTTCATATATAAAACTTTATGTAACAGCTAATTTAAAATAGTGCAAACATTATGACAATTGGAGAAAAAAATTTCAGATTTTTTTTCGGAAGAGTTACCGCGCGGACGTAAGGATATTTTTTTTTTTTTTTTTTTTTTTATAAATTCACCATAAATAAAAATATTGTGCTAGAGACTTCCAATTTGTTGCAAAATAAAGGTAAATAATTGAATATTACTAGAATGTAAGAGTTTTAGCTTACAATTGCGTTTTTTGACCATTTCGGTCGAGTCAAAGTTGACCGAAGGTTGATATTTTGGCACTTATCGTTATTTATATGAAAATATTTCAAAACTGATAAAAGCTACAACCATGGGTTGTTTACTGTTGTATTCTACATGAAATTGCGCACATTTCCATATATAAAAATTTATGTAACGGCTAATATAAAACGGTGCAAACATTACGACAATCGGACGAAAAAATTTATGATTTTTTCGGTAGAGTTACCGCGCGGACATAAGGAAAAAGTTTTTTTCATAAATTCACCATAAATATAAATATTGTGCTAGAGACTTCCACTTTGTTGCAAAATAAAGGTAAATGATTGAATATTACTAGAATATAAGAGTTTTAGCTTACAATTGCGTTTTTCGACCATTTCGGTAGTCAAAGTTAACCGAAGGTTGAAATTTTGGCACATTGTTATTTATATGAAAATATTTCATAACTGATAAATGCTACAACCATGAGTTGTTTAGGTTGTATTCTACATGAAATTGCGCACATTTTCATATATAATACTCCATGTAACGGCTAATGTAAAATGGTGCAAAAATTATGTAAAGTGTCGAAATAATTTCCGAGATGTGTCGCTGATACTTTTTAGTGTGAGAAGAAAGAAATTCGCGCTTGCGTGCCTGGGTTACAATTGTAAACAAAACAACGCCTTGATCCGTGAGCTCCCAGCATCCCCCAAGGCACGTGATTCAAAAGTTTTCACCTAGTAGGCCTATAACTATTTTTCCGCGAATTTAAAAAAAAACTTTTTCATATTGATGTTCCACACGTCCAATCGGCACCCAACACACAATTTATATCACGTTTAATACGTCCAATCAGCATTATAGGGTTAAAAGTTCTATTTGTTGAAATTTAATGGCTATTAACCAGAAGTTCCCTTTAATCCCATTGACCATTGGCTCAGGATATCAGAACGACAAGAGGGGCTTAACAACTCCCAAGAGAATGGAAACCAGGACAACCATCACATAAATGACAGCTCAACAAGTAGTAGTAGTAGTAGTTCCAGAACACAGCTGGGCCTTAACCCAGTCTGACCACCTACACATCTCTTGAGAAAGGGCCACAGCTAGGGCCTGAAAGTACTTGAGTGTTAATAATATGTAAAAACAAGTAAACAAGTTATACTCGGTAATCTTGTGGGTTTCTTTTTCCAAGAACATGAATGTATGCACACACCTCTGTTTTATACCATCACATTTTTTGTTAGTTATTCGTCAAAAAATACTTCCTAACTTAACTGAAATTCTAGTTCCTGTTCTCATCCATTTGATCTTCCGTAGTATGGGCAATACTATTGGTACATGGATACCTGCAGTTTACATTATTCCCTATTTTAGGTATGTTTATAGTTGAGCTAACTAACCACCTAAATTATACTTTTCTAGATTCTAGAATACAAGTTGAGGTGATCTAGTTCTGTCTGTGAGGAGAGGAGCGGAAGAGAGAGGAGAGAGAGAGAGAGAAGAGAAGAGAGAGAGTGAGAGAGATAGAGAGAGAGAGAGAGAGAGAGAGAAGTAGACGAAGATAGAGATGATCTAGTTCTGTCTGAGAGAGAGAGAGAGAGAGAGAGAGAGAGAGAGAGAGAGAGAGAGAGAGAGAGAGAGAGAGAGAGAGAATATTACTACATAAGATTAAATCAAATTAGAAAATTTTATAACTTGAATCTAAGGATAAATTTCCTTACCCCATCCACACCAAATCCAATAAAAAACATTTCCATAAAATTAAGTTTCATATATGTATACTTACCAAGTAAATTACATGGCTAATGTTTTCTCTCGCGTGGCAGCCTTTTTTTTTTTAAATTCGCAGTAACAATTCTTTGCTTTTGTTAAGGTGACAAAACCCACCCACTATCAAGGAACACAAGAAACAACCTGGCCAATAAGTTCACTTCCTTGTGCCCTTAAGCCCATAAGAGGGGAAGAGGGCAGGTTCTGATTTTGTAATTATGTATTTGGTAATTATATATGAAACTTAATTTTACTATGAAAATATAATTTTCATATATAAGTAACTTGCCAAATAATTACACAGCTGAATCCCAGACTGAATGGAAGTGGGATACATGGTCCCCGGTTAACAGCAGGGGGTTCCGTTCCCAGTCAAGACCCACTGACCGACCCAAAATCTGTGATAATAGCACTAGTAACATGCTTAAGGGCACCACTAACCAGGGATCGGCACTGCTAACCTGAGATCAACAACGAAAATGCAGTTAATGGTATCTCTAGACAAGCACCATAAACCCAGATCACTTTAACCAATGCTGCCAGGAAGCGAGGACTGCCTGTAATGACTTTGAAATAGAAAATTTGGCCAGCATTGATACAATGCTTGTTGTTCCCTTACCTGGTAAGAGAGCTACTGCGTGGGTGAATACTGCCTCTGTTTAGTGCTAACCTGTAGTGGCATGGAGGTTGAGCCATGGGTCGTCTCAACTTTCAATGGGAGCTTTGAAGCGGAGAATAGGCCTGATGGCTAGCAAAGCATACAAAAGTGCCCCTGCCATATGGGCAGTACCAAATTAAAAACAAGCAGAAAATACTGTCTATTACTCTGAAAACACCACAACCTATCCACTAAGACTGGCAGGTACTTCACGCACACTGTGCACCCAGGCTCCCCAAAAACTCAAAACCCTACTCCAGGTGAGAGAGAGAGAGAGAGAGAGAGAGAGAGAGAGAGAGAGAGAGAGAGAGAGAGAGAGAGAGAGAGAGAGAAAAAAGTGCTTCCTATGAACCCTTCCCAGGCTCCCCAAAAACTCAAAAGCCCTACTCCAAGGCAAAAGGATAATAAGAGAAAAAGTGTGCTCCCTTTGAATCCTTCCCCAATACTATGCCAGCCACCAATGAGTCACAAGGTACTGTAATTATAAAACATTGTTTCCACCTCCTTTGAATAGTGAGATGTGAAAATAGACTTGCACTTCCAATACGTCAACTGAAGAACGGAAGATAGGAACTTTACTGAGCCTGAAAGCTAAAGGGGTTGATACTGCTCAGAACGTCATAAGTTTTCACTTGAAAAGTGGGCAAAATGTCCTCTTGAATCAGTGAATGTGCCTCAGAAATTGTCTTTCACGAAGAACGACAATGTGTTTTTTGATAGAGGACGAGAGAGATTCTTAACGGAACACCAGAGATAAATGGATGGACCTCTGATCTTTTCAGTCCTGCTCTCAGGTAATACCTCAGAGTTCTGACAGGCCAAGGTACTCTCCCTTCTACCTCAAAACCAAGAATGTCCATTAAATTCTTAATGCTAAAAGAATGAGGCCAGGGCTTGCATGGGCCCTTGTTCTTGGCTAAAAAATCTAGGGTAAAGGAGCAAACTGCATCTCCTCAGGAAAAAGCTACACTTTTATTGATGGCCTGAATTTCACGAATATACATTTAGCAGAAGCTCAGGTGACGAAGGGGAGTGACTTATGAGTGAGGTTCCTCAGAAAGGCGGAATACAGGAGTTTAAAAGTAGGATCTGTCAGTCACTTCAATACTATGTCCAGGTTCCAAGAGACCAGATCTTCCCTCCTCTGCTTAGATGCATCAAATGACTTGATGAGGTCCTTATAGATCCAAGTTACATGAGAGATCCAGGCCCCTTTGTTTGAAAACTGAGCAAAGCATAACTCAATACCCCTTAACGATGGAAGACAAATTTCTAGAGCTCCTCAGATATAGGAGGAAATCAGCAACCTCTGTTACAGATGTCTCAGAAGAAGACATTATTTTTGATGCATCATCAACAGACGACCGTCTTCTTAGCCTGGTAGACGAGGTTAAAAGTGTTTTGTTTGCATTGAGCAATAGCCTTTGTAGCTCCTCTTGAAAAGCCTTTCCTTCTAACAAGCTTGCAGACAG
>NC_061088.1:53782544-53829443 GCF_015104395.2 Macrobrachium nipponense
CTTGCAGACAGTCTGAAGCCTGTCAGAGCAAGAGTGGACAAACATAGGCGGAGTCTCATGAAGTGGGGCTGTTTGAGTCCTAAATGTGGTTTTTGGGGAACGTCATCAGAAAGTGGTTTTTGGGGAAGTCTTGGAAAATCCACCAATAGCCGTAGAGGTTCCAGTAACCACTCCTTCAGAGGACATTATTAGGTTTGACCATGTCAAAGGGTGGAAAGGCATAAGGATCCAGATTGGACCAGTTTTGCAGCATGGGACCCCCTTTACCCATGAAAACAGGATCTGTGCTGAAGAGTAAATGAGATGGAAGAGATGGTTCCTGAGGTGGCAAAAACAGGTCTAATATTGGCATGCCCTGTAGTTTCCAAAGATCCAGACAGACAGGGGATCCAGGGTCTATTCGGTGGGAAGGACCTGCTTCCATTTTGCGAGAGGAGTGAAGACTGAATGAACATCCGAGGGGCTATAAAAAGGCCGAAACAAAGGGCCCGAAACTGACATACTTTGTCCTGAAAGACGAACCTTGGATACTTCCCGAGTCAAGATGGATGGGATGTGGAAGTACAGTTGGCAACAAAGGTAAATTTTAGTGAATAATGTCTATATATGTTCTATAGAGAAATCCGCGAATAGGTGAGCCATGAATTGAGACTGTGAACTGCAAGACGTGCATAGGTGGGCGATTAACTGCATGCATCTGGCATATCCAAAGTTATCATCCTGTTGCCTCTCCAATGAAAGGATGAAAGGTACTGAATGATTCGTCTCCATCTTGAATTCCATCTTCCAGTCAAAACAATCGAGGCGCTTATATCTAGAACTGTTCTCCAGCCCCAAAAGCTTTTGGCTCACATAACTTGTTTTGAATGAGGGAGGAAACCTCCTCCAAAAGGGAAGAATGTCTCTCAAGCCTTTCAAGTAAGCTGACAATGTAATGGGAAGGGTGACTAATGGGGAAGGGTCTCATCACAGATGATATCGCCTTCCCTTAGAACCTTAATGATCATATATAATCTCAGCCAACTGCTGCTTAATGGAGCCAAGGAAGGTTAATCTTGAACTGAAGGCAAAGGTGAAAGACTGTGGTCACTGAGCAGAATGAATAGGGACAACAAACCAAATAGGCCACAGGAATTTGTTACCACTCCTCCCTCCCCTTGCCGAGAGGAGTAAGTGCTACTGAGAACAGATTTGTTTATTGTATAGGAACAAATCTAATAACTGCAACCAGTATGGCTACCACACTTACTGTATCAGCCTAGTTCCAGCTCATGTCATGTCTTATGCTTCAAACCTGCCTGTAGAAAAAAAAGAGCAAGGAGGAGACCAGCCATCTCTCTCATTCACAATCATCTTAGGTGTAATACAAACTGTCCTACTGAGCACTGGACGAGCTACAAACTTGTTGGGAAGCCACCACTGGACCCAAGGTAAAAAGTGTCCAAGGACCTGTGGGCAATGCCCTTCAGGAAAGAAATGAACATGGTCTGCTGAAGCCAGGAACCAGCTTTAAAAACCATATGAACAGACAAGTTCTTCTAAAAGCGAGGAACTCATTGCTCTGATATCATATGCTCTAGCTGCACAGAGTCTGTGACAAAACTATCCAGTGCGGAGTATGCCAGTTTAATCACCTCATGCAGCCAAAATGAAAAGCTCTTGGAAACTTCCATTCTGGACCAGCCAGTGCTAACACAAAATCTGACACCTAGGCCTTAGTGAAGCATCCTTTAGATAGCAGTGCAGAGCTCTAACAGGACAAAGCAAAAACTCCTGTAGATATCTGTCCACCAATTCAATCAGGAGAAAAATGAAAATGAGACAAATCTGCCATCATGAACCAAGGGATTTGGAGTCTTACCTAAGAATTTCGGGACAAATTCGAAGCCACAGACCTCTAACCTCAGATGTTTTAACCCCTTCTTTACCGGGTTGGTGAGCAGAATGTAAACATTGCGTTTGCTGCCGAACTGAATCTCTCGGTAGTGACTCAAGTTGGGAGGGGTGCCGATCGTAAAAATATTTGCCAAAAATACACTAATCAAGACAGCTAATGAAATTATCAGGTATTATTAGCACTATAATAACGCATATTCTCTGTTAGTTTTATCATCCTACAGGGAAAATAAATGATTTTATGAAAAAAAATGTGAAACTCAGTGTCCCTTGGTGGTCGGTGAGAAAACTACGGTCTTGAATAGAAATGCGGTCTTACAGAATGTTGGTATATCGCACCTGGAACATGCACATAAAGTATTATCAAAATAGAACCGTAAATAAGCACGTAATAACAAAAATAAAGAGCAAAAACTAAAGCGAAAGCCCCGCCAATAAATATGGAAATCGCAAATTTTATAGTATATCTTTCAAAAATTGGTCAATGTCATTTTCTACGTTTTCTAAGATTAGTTTCATCACAGAAAACAACTTTAGGGGTATCAGGGGTATCTAAACTAATTTTTCAAGTTTCTTGTCCTCAGAAAAAATCGCATTAAAAAATTTTTTGCTTTTTCTCTGGTTTGGTTTTTTTATATATATAAAGTTACTATAAGGCTTTATTTCTACCTTCATTTATCTGGTGTTCATATCTTTTATTTGTAAAAATGTAATGTGAATAAATAATAAATACAGTAAATGATGATACAACTGGTTTTTTACTTGGGTAGAAAGTTTATTACATGTTTACGCTTGTCTGGTTTTGTGATTTTTTGTTGAACGCAGTTCATTTGTCACCTACACACTACTAATAAGCAATAATAATATTTTTTTGGGTTCATCATACGTCTGGCATCGTGTCATACTGTTTATTTTGCTCCAAACTCTTCAAACAAACCGAAATTACAGAATGATTGGAAGTCCCTATCTGACAAAAGAGGAGTTTTGGTGGTACTATGCGTACCACCTTTATGCACCCGGTGCAGTGTAGTAGACTTGAATGGTGGTACCCACCTACCTCCAAACAAACTTTCGGTAATGAAGAGGTTAACTGTCAGAACCCAGGGTATGAAGCTCACAGCGCTCTCTTTGAATTGTGTTGAATATAGATTTTAGGCCAAAGGCCAAGTACTGGGACCTATGAGGTCATTCAGCACTGAAATGGAAATTGATGGTAAAAGGTTTGAAAGGTGTAATAGTAGGAAAACCTCGTAGTTGTGCTATGAATCAAGTGTTAGGAGAGGGTGGAAAGTAAGATGAAGAAAAGGATATGAAAGGAGGTACAGTAAAAGGAACGAAAGTGGTTGCAGCTAAGGGCCGAAGGCACGCTGCAAAGAACTGTAAGTAATACCTACAGTGCACCGCATGAGGTGCATTGATGGCACTAACCCCCTACAGGAATGCTCTCTGTTAGGAAGCTAAGGTTAACAGGAAAACTGTCTTTAGAGTCGGATTCCTGACTGACGATTGACGTAATGGTTTCAATGGAGCTTTCTTGTTGAACAACTGTTCAAAACTCCTGAACAACATAGAGATTTCCCAGGATGAAGATATGTTTGAGTCTTTCAGGTGCAGGATCAACCCAAATGTGGCCCTGTAGTCCTGAAAGCTGAGACAGCAACGAGCTTCTCTTTTCTGTGAAAGAATAGAAAATCTACTTTCAGCTCACTGAAATTCAAAGTGGAGAGAAACACTGTTGACGACCCCTACCACAGTAGACAGCCCACTTCCCCTCGTAAATGCTGATGAAGACCTGAAATAGCTATTTGCAACATAAGCTTCTTGCTCTCAGGAGATAGCAACAGTCTCCGGTCGTGAAGCAACAAAGACTTTACCAAATGGTGGAACCTTTCACATGAGGCTGGCAAAAGAGGTTCCACGGAGGAATTCTCTCTGAACTGGTGACAGAAAATACAGAAGTTCTGGGAACCACTCTGCCTGTGGACACAGAGACACCACCAAGGACATCCTGAAATTCCTGGGACTCATTACTCTGTCCAGGACCTGATGGATGTGGCAGAATTGAGGGAAGGCATACACCTGGAGATTGTGTCAAGGATGCTGAATCCTAGACGACCAAGAAGTAGACCTCCAGCTTTCTGTTGAAGTAAGTGGCAAAGAGGTCTAACATGGGTCTCCCCTAACAAAAACACAGTTTGTCCACTACATCCTGATGCAGAGACCACTCCATTCATAGGACTCTACTCCACGACTAGATTGTCGCCACCACATTCCTCCTGTCTGGATGTATCTGACCATGAGCTCCACAGATTGGTGTCAACCACATACTGGTGCATCTTGACTGTTACATGAGTGGAGCTGGCGGCAGAAAGGAGTCTTCTCCAATGAACAATTCTGGGACCATGAATAGAAGACCTCTAGCTTCGTCCCAGAGAAAAGGTCTAACAAAGTTTTCCAAGTAAACTGAGAAGACAATAGGATACCCCAAGGGGATGTCCTAAAAACAAAATACTCAGCACGGATATGATCAAAATCTACTACGAAAACTTTTGCATAACAAAGTAATTGCACTGTAGACCTGGGGGAAGTCCTTGAGCTGCCCAGGAAACATGCATCTTTAACAATAGAGAATTCTTATGAGGTGGTCCCTTATAACAGACACAATCAGTATGTTACTCATCAGAGGAGTTGCCCTTGCCCTTTAATGATAGAACACACATCACCCCCTTCTGGCCTAAGGAACTACCATGGCAGTGTTCCTGAGCAACATAAACAGAGCTAAGATGGACCCTACCTACTTCAAAGATAAGAACACCAGAATACGAGTTACATTACTAATCTCATTACTCAGATGAAAAGGAAGGTTAGTCTAGGAATTGAACCTAACCCAACCCAATGTCAACCTCTTGAAAAATGGGAAAATCTTGCCAAATCAAGAACAGAACATCTGGGAATTTGAAGATTAGTATGCCCAAAAATACATAACCTCAAACTAGCTGGGCTAGGCTGAGAACTCAATACTTAGGCTAGCAGTATATGGAGAGATATGTTTGCCCAATCTAGGGTAGGCCTAGAACCCAACCACCGAGGCTAGGATTAATAGACAAGGAGACAAGGGAAGGTTCAACTAGCACACTCATTGTAAGTTATTGTAGGCTAGCCTAAGAGCTTATCCACTTAAACTTGCTACACAAGAATTCGACCACTGAAGCTAAGCTAAGATGGAAAGGAAGGTTTGAACTAATGAGACTATGCTACGCTAGGCCATGAACCCAACCCCTTGCAAGGTTAAGAACTCAACTACTTAGGTTTGGAGGATGGTTGGAATGGCAGATTTGAACTAGCCAGGCTAGGCTAAGGACTCAATGACCTAGGCTAGGCAAGAAGATAATAAAGGAGGCTATACTTGCTAGGGTAAGCCAGGTTATGAATTCAACCACTTAGGCTAGGTCAAGGTAGCTTTGAACTATTGTTGGGCTAGGCTAAGAACTCTACCAATTAGGCTAGGTCAAGATAGCTTTGAACTAGTTAGGCTAGGCTAAGAACTCAGCACTTACAAGACTAAGAACTCAACAAACCACTTAGGCTGAGTCAAGGCAGCTGTCACCTACACAAAAAGCAATAGAATTTTCACTGTGAATTTGTAAAATAGGCTGCTGCACGAGTTTGAAACATTAGCTATGCAGTAATTACTTGTTAAGTTACTTACGTATATGGAAATAAACTTTCAGCTCTTTCAGTGGTTCTCACACTTTCTGTATTTTAAGAAAATAATTCTACTTTTCTTTAGTTCTTTTATTTTTTTTCTTAAATATAATAAATGTGAAATAGGGGGAGGGGAGAAATTCTGAAACTTACCATTTTCAGTTATTCTCAGTCTATCTTCTGCAGATGGGCTAGAGGAACTGTCGGCTTGATTGGAATTAGATTGATCATCTCTATTTTTCAAGTCAACTTTCAACTTCTCATTTCGTTAAATCTGGCAACAAGGTAGGTGATGCCAGAGCAGCCAAGGCAACAGAGACTGATGGTGCAAAATTTCCACTTTTAAAACCTTGTCATCCCTGAGCTGGAGTCCTATATGTGAAAATAAAGAAGGTTACATTATAAGAAAATATAAGAAAAGTTCAATTGAAGACATCATATCCTTAGCATATATTTTACAGGTATTCCTTATATTGCTACTATAATGTACATAAGAAAATAAACTCTTGACAAAAGCTTGAAAATGATTAACTGCAAGCTCCCATTTCAACAACCATACTTACATTTATAGTATACTATATTGTAATCCTACTCACAATAACTACTTTCAATTTAACCTTGCAGGAAAAACTAGCCCAATCCAATCAATACATTTTCAGCAAAAATATAGTTGCAACAAAATACAGTTTGATCCATATCAAAATATTTTGACTGGAAAAAATGTTTCAACTCAAATGCAATTCTGAATACTAACAAATGGAAACTTATGACAAAATAAAAGCCATCATCCTAAAATAAGCTCCAACCACAACAGATTCAATAATCCCCCCCCCCTCCTTTCACAACCTAAAGATTAGAAAGATACTTGGAGAGAGAGAGAGAGAGAGAGAGAGAGAGAGAGAGAGAGAGAGATTTGAGAGAGAGAGAGAGAGAGAGAGAGAGAGAGAGAGAGAGAGAGAATATTTGATTGAGGATATGGTTAGAGACGTAGGATAAGTTTTACTTTGTAAGGCAGAATTACACAGAAAGATGGATGGTGAGAAAAAATAGTAAATTAATTCCTTATCCAAATTAAAACCCTAAAGGACTTGCTAATTATTTTTAGTACCAATATTCTGCAAACACTTCAGGAAGAGTTTAATTTGTTTACTATGCATATAAAACCATAACTTATTTAATTATGCAAGCTAGTACAGCATCTTTAAAGAAACGGAAAACATTGGGTAACTGACCACAGACTAACTAGAAATATATAGATGTTTTGAAATCGTTTTTAAAAAATTGGTAATTAAATTTACATCTTGAAAATGATATTGTTATGATACAATAAAGTTTGTTCATACTTACCTGGCAGATATATATATAGCTGTATTTTCTGAAGTCCGACAGAATTTTAAAAACTTCAGACACGCAGTGGTCGGCCAGGTGGTTAGTACCCATTCCCGCCGCTGGGAGGCGGGTATCAGGAACCATTCCCATTTTCTATTCATAATTTTTATTTCCACTGTCCCCTGAGGGGAGGTGGGTGGGTACTTGATTATATATATCTGCCAGGTAAGTATGAACAAACTTTATTGTATCATAACAATATCATTTTGTTCATGAAACTTACCTGTCAGATATATATATAGCTGAATCCCACCTTTGGAGGTGGGAAGGGACAGAATAGAAGGATTTTGGGAAACAAATGCATGCAGATGATTACATCTTGGTTCCACCTGTTAGCATAGCTGGCTTCGTGGTTACTGCCACGTAAGTCTGCTTGTGCTACAAGAGTTGCCAGCGAGGTAGAGACCTATATAGCTGGTGCACTCCAGATGATCTGTCAACGGGGGCGAGACCACACGACGTGACTAGACCATATTGACCATACCATGAGGGCTAAGAAGTAAAATAAATATATTATATATAAATATATATATCACCACCTGACCAACCTAGCCAAAGTTAAGGTGTGTTAACTAAGCTTAAGAGTTAAGAAGTCGCCGTTGTCGGCGACTCAACAACTAATTAAGAGCTCTTCCTAACCATTTTCTACAGGATAGGATGAGTGGTACTTCTTGCCCCAAGATTGTGTCTGCAGACACGTATGGCCCTAGCGAGCAGCAGATCTCATATGCCATCTTCACATCTCGCACGGAGTGTGAAGTGAACACAGAGTTGCTTCGCTAAAACATGGTACTCAGGATGTTGCTGAGTGCATGCTCTGTTGAAATGCTTCCGAGGCCGCGCCCTCACCTCGTGAGCATTCAGATAAAAGATTTCAAATCTTTGTGCAAAACACAATGAAGGAGCATTTTGAAAGAACTCCTTTAACTAAAGCCAGGCTGTTCTTCGATATGGGCAAGTCTGGTCTTTTTCGGAACACTGCAGATTGCCCGATTGACTTCGACTTTCTTGAGTTTTATGTATAAAACTTGAGAGACCCGACAGGGCACAGGACTCTCTCGGCTCCTGCCACTAACTTGTGCCATCCTTGGTTCCAAGCTCCTGGCCCAAGGACAAAACGGGTTACCATTTCTTATGGCACAACGGAAGGGTTAGAGAGCACACCGCCTTGTGTTTTCTAAAGCCAAAACTTGTGACGATGGCTTAAAATCTCACTAACCCTCTTTGTCGTATCTAGGGTGGTTAGAAGAAGGCCTTCCTGATCACATGCAAGAAGTTAACAGGTAGGAGAGGTTTCGAATGCTTTGACATCAAGAACTTCAGACTACGTCTAAGTTCCATATTGAAAGCTTCGTCTAGACATGCACAGTCAGTCCGTCTGTAACTAAAGTCAGGTGACCGACCAGTTGACCAGTCAGACGAATCAAGGACAGCAAGGCTGTACACTGAAGACCATAAGGCTCTATTCTTCGCTGAAGGATGAGTGTCTGGACTGCCTGGGCGATTCAATCTAAGCAAACCTTGGGGGTGTATCAACGCAACCCAACGTCGTCAGCGAATCAACTCCTGACTCGAGCTTCTGGTGCCAGGAGAAAGGAGCGAGGAGCAAAAAGGCGATTCAGTCCCCGAAGGAAGAATGCCTGACAGTCCAACCTGGTCTCATGTTACACGATCATCGGGTGTAATAAACGCAACCGACTTCGTCAACAAGAAACTCAGGGCTACTATATGTCGCCTGATCTCGCACGAGTGTCTGACTCGAGAGAAAACAGGTGAGACAAAAAGTAGATGGTGAGCGAGGTTCGAGATTCCACAGAACTGCAAGATCGTGAAGGGCTTTGTTGTTTGACAGACGCAAATCTCTGAGCCCAAAGGCCGTCAACAACATATTTGCGTATTCTTTAATAGTTGTGACTGCCAGCTTATCCATTCTTCAGACGGAAATGGAAGATGGTAATCTTATTCCTGTCAACATCTCGATAGCCTGAACGTAGTCAAGACTCAGAGCGGAGAGGTTATAGGTACCTTTCGAGTTAGAGTAGACCGACTCTCTCGGAAAAGGTCCTTGGAAAGTGAACTAGGACGTATGTGACCTCTGTGAATCCAGGATCCCTGAAGCCAACATGGGGCGATCAGCGTCATTGTCGCTCCCTGTGAGCGTCATAAATCCTCTTATTACATTTCCTAAGCGATTGAAAAAAGGGGAAAAGAGACTAAATATCCATCCCCGTTCAATATCATAGGATGGCGTTTAATGGTACCGATCCCGGATCGAGAATAAGGAGCAGAGAAGAAGAAGCCTCTTCGTCCTCAACATATCGAAGAGAAGAATGAAAGGGCGTCCCTAAAGTCTCCACAACTCTCAACTTACTTCTAAAGAAAGATTCCACTCGGAAGTCAATAGTTTGCTGCAGTCGATCGAGACGATTCGTACGGACTTTCGCAATCCGGTAACGAACCTCTAGAGGATCGTACATTCTACGCCTGTTGTTATAATAGGCTTTCTCGTAAACTCGAACAGGGACCGAGAGAAGATACTTCTTAAGATATGAGAGAGCTGTGGAATATCAGAGTTGATCTGGACCACTGGTTCCCAAAACTCGTTACGAGGACTGGAGGGACTACCGAATCGCTTTTACTTCTTTCAGATTAAGATCCAGGACATCTGAAACCTATCCAGATGTCCGGCACCTTCTTTCTATCACCTCAGGTGATAAACGCACCTGAGAGATGTTCAGAATCATTCCTAGATCTTGAATAATATTTCAGTTTCCCGGTAGGAAAAAACTGTGGTCTGAATTGCAGTCTATTCGGGAAACAAACTTCTTCAGGAAGGAAATGGTCCCCAGCAAGCTCATCCATTCCCCTCCCCGAGTATGCTTACTTCCCTAATAAGGCTGCGCTTTGCCTAAGCAGGAGGAGCATATAAAATGCAATGTTGCGGTAGACTCGTAGTTCTATACCGTGCGGTAACGAGCACCGAAAGGATTAAGAGATAACTCTGTTGAACATAGTAAGGCAAAACGAATGCAACGTTTATTCATTCACGTAAGAAATCCCCTCAATCTTAGGCTAAAGTCCGTGATTGTAGGGCAGAGTTACAGTTAGTCAGTCAATCCCGCAGGAGAGACGTAACCGCCAGCACAGAGATACGGTTAGTCAGTCAATCCCGCAGGAGAGAGACGTAACCTACGGCGCATGACAGCGCCCGATCTGTTACTGGCTCGGTTGGACTGGAAGACAGACACAGCGTGACAGCAGCAGCCAGCAGCTTACGAACGTCGTCTCTTAACTTTATGTCTGGGTTGCCAGCTACCCTAGTTTTCTACGAAGAAATAGGTCCGTTATTTTTTGAGCCGAAAGACTCTCAAGCTGGTATATTTAAGCGAAACAGAAAACGCTAAATATATAGATGCGTTTTGTGTCGTCAGAACACTACCATACAATCGGAAACTCCCTGGAAGGCTGCAGGGAGAAAAAAAAAAAAATAACGATTAAATGTCCTTAAAATAGACAATAGAACCTCTCGTTTGCCATCCAAAGAGGTAACTACAGCAAGCGTATATGACTTGAACCAATCAGAAAGTAAAATAACGCAAGGCAAAATATGAAATTATATCACAATAAAGTTTGTTCATACTTACCTGGCAGACATATATATAGCTGAATTCGGAATACAGCTACATACATATCTGACAGGCAAGTTTCATGAACAAAACTTAAGAGAATCGAAGCAGTCAGCTCAAGCTTCTTATGTTACTGGACATAAGCGTTCATTGACGTAGTCTACAAGTCTATTTCTTGTACGAGTCTGCGAATGAGAATGAGAGCTCTTCAGAATCTTGTCAATAAGAGCTTATTCGCTTACGCAATATCAAGTTAATGAGATGTTTGTCAATGAGAACTAACCCATTTACGGGACAAAGAGATATTTTGTCAATGAGGGGATACCCACTTACTTGACAAAACGAAAGTATATTGTCAATGGGGGAAAGTCACTGAATTGACAAAACGTAAATCCAGGGAGTCAAGCATTTAATTTTTTCGATTCCGTCTCAAACGGGAGGAAGGGCAAGAATCCTGTAAGAGACTGGGCTTACGGCAGGTAGAACGACGATGTTCAATTCGGCAGCGTAGTCCCGACTAGAAACTAACAAAATCTATCATCTGAAAAACCCTTTCAGATGGGCTAAAAAGCTTGCAAATTATCCTGGGAAGAGGAAGAAACTCTCCAACCCAGCTTCCTCTCCCGTTCCGTATCACAACTAATGCCTGCTAAAGCTTAAAATTTATTGGCAGTATGGCAAAGGAAGTCCTGTCTTGCGCTTTCCTGAAGAGCGTCCTTTTGATGAGTGCATTTGCAAGAATCCCACCGAACGTTGCCGAGAGTCCTGACGTGCAGGACATCGAGCCTTACATAACCCGTAACTGCCTTATCGCAAAGTCTTGACTGCGGTAGTGGCAACTTAAATTTATTGGCCGAATGGCAAAGGTTGCGGTAGAGCAAACGAGAATCTTCCCTTGAGCTTTCCTTAACTCCATCCACCTATGCGAAAAGCAATATTAATTGACAGAGACCTCTGAATTCACGAAACCCGATGTCTTGCTGGGTTTCGAAGAAGAAGTTGTCTGTTCACTTTTAAACTTCCTCCGAAGCACTGCCTACTTCACGTTCTTTGCAGGTGAGGTAGAAGGTATCACCAGGAGGTAGAGGTAAACATTCTTTAGGCCCATATCTGAAACAAGAGCTTGAAGAGTTCAACAGAAACGTTCAGCCAGGCGACACACCTGGCGTGCGCTGGTGCACGCTCGGCGTCCACTGGCGCGGGCGCTCGCTCCACTGGAACGCGCTCGGCGTCCACTGGAACGCGCTCGGCGTCCCACTGGACCGCGCTTCGGTGTCACTTGGCGCGCACGGTCGTCACCCGGCCGCCGGCGAGTCCTGGAGTCCATCCGAGCGTCCCGGCGTCCGCTCTCAAAGCTTCCTGCTACTATGACTTCTTTTACGTATTTCTCGGTGGAAGACGGACACGAGTTCAGGCGACGTTCGCCTTCTTACTTCTCACTGAAACGCATAACGAGAGAGAGAGAGAGGACGTGAAGCGTCTCTTCTATAAAGCTTCTATTTAGAGGGCGCGAGTCCTTCCGAAAGCTCCAACCCCTGCATGGGGGAGGACGCTTCGGAGGACGAGAAGCAATCTTTCAGGATTCGTGCACGCGCACGCACTTTGGCATCTGGGGATTTTCATCAGAAACTGCGAAGGCACGCCAGATCGGTGGGGGTTCCTTGTAACCCTCCTTAGGCTTTCGACATGCTCCCTCCCCGGGTCTGGGAGTCAAGCAGAGGTCCCGGCCTAGAGGCGAAACGAGGCCGATCTGACGCACCCTCCACTAACATCAAGGGGTATCACTGCACTTCTGCACTTCACTTTTACTCTCTAAAGCAAAGCACTTTCGATTCTAAGATACGAATCGAAAGAGTATCAGAGAAAGGGAGGGTTAATTCCTCTACAGACACTGCTTAGGGCGGGACCCGAAGGCAACACTGCAGGGTTAGGAGTAACAATTACAGAAGTAGCACTTCACAGCAATGAAGGAGAGCGAGCACCTCTCGTAGACATATTCATAGCCCGTAGGCCATACTACAGGGTTAGGCAAAATAAAGTCTACAGGAAGGTTAGCAGGTTCACTACCCTGACTTTTGTTACTGATATTGCGTACATAACGAATCATACGTCTTCCTACGGAATTAGACTGTTTACTGATTAATTGCGTACATACGAATCATACGTCTTCCTTACGGAATAGACAAAGTCTCACACTCCTTACCATGACAATCTCAACAAAGAGCAAGACCCATACCCCTCGTACATACCAGTGCGGATCTGACCGAGCTTTCGGTAGCCACCACCCTATTCTTTGCAGACAACCCCGTCTGAAACTAGCCTAACTAGATTCAGATATTTTATGCAAAAAATGAATCAAAATTCAAATCCATTTAAGATAGCGTATGCCTAGCCACAAATCCCACAAAAGCCAAGTAAATAAATCAAAAGACAATTAGGATACTTAGCGCAATGAAGTTTCCAAAATCCTAAGACGGAGGTACTGAAAACAGGTGTTTTCAGCACCAGCGACAGAAAAATTATGAATAGAAATGGGGAATGGTTCCTGATACCCCCAAGCCTACCCAGCGGCGGGAATGGGTACTAACCACCTGGCCGACCACTGCGTGTGTCGGAAGATTTTTAAAATTCTGTCGGACTTCAGTAAAATATCAGCTATATATATATCTGACAGGTAAGTTTCATGAACAAATTTGTAATGTACTAAAAAAAGCATTCTGTTCTAATCTACCAAAACTCATACTTGGGCCTGGGGTTAATGAACATTCTTGACATACTTTCATATCAAAATGACAGATTCTTAATCAATTTGTATTTTTCATAGCTAACAACCCAGTTCTTAACAACAAAAGGATAAATCCTCTGTTTCTTTACTCAAATCACTGTTGTCCGACTCATCATTAATGACAGTAAATAAATAACCTTTCAAACCATATCAAGAATGTGATAAAATCTTTCAGAGAATTGCAAAAGCTCCTACAGTAATGGGAAGTGTATACTAAAATATTAAACATAAACAACCATAAAAAATTGTGGAAAGTGTATACTAAAACATTAAATATAAACAACCATAACAAAAAATAAGTGTACATCATGATATCAAAAAGTATTTAACTAATGACATGATTTGCAACTATTAAACTAAAACAGCAGCAGCAATTGGATATACTGATACCTCTAATGAACTTCAATGCATGCATGCTAATAATACATAAAAGGACTATTTCTTAAGCATTTCCTTTTGAAAACCAGTAACACACTGAAATTATATATAAATGCTGACCCATCATTCTATTACACAATATATAAATGGTGGCTCATCATTCCATTACAGGCAGTCACCAGTTATAGGTTGGGGTTTCGTTCTCAGTGGTGTGCTGATAAGCGAAAACCGCCATTAACCGAAACTCAGCAATTGTGGTGCTCATGGCACCGATATCCAGGTAATGCCGGTGATAAGGCGCTAATAACTGCAACCGGTACGTTATGGCACTACACAAGCCATAAAACTGGGTCACCATTAACTGAGTCTGCCCATAACTGATGACTACCTGTATACAACACGAACCCTGCCACTGGGTTTGCACCTAAGGTGAAATGATGCAGATAGGTAATAGGATACTAATAATACAATTATTAATTCTCTTAATTAATTGATGAAAAATTTTATAATCTAACTCACAATATAACAATACAGATATTAAATTACAATATGATAAACATGGCACCACAACCATTTACCTTAAATGTTTAATCGGGCTAATGAGATAATATATTTAGCCTAAAGGGCTGGCCACAACTAGCTAACACTTAGTCCAAATAAAGGAACTATCAGTTAAAAAATAGGGTTTCTGGACAAAAAGGAATACTATAAGCAGTTATAAAATGGGGTTTCTGGACGAAAAGGAATATAAGATACAAGTTTTTATGAAAAAATGGCATTATAAATTCCCAATTATAAACCTTTTTCCCAAAAATCTTGCATACCACCTATACTTATCTGTGTACTAAAGGTTGAGAAGTACTGCTTTAGATGGTTTACCTTATGCTTAACAGGTTATGACCAAGGAAAAACCTGTTTTCCAAAGACACTGAGTCCTCAATGGAGTCAGGGGATCAACAAGATAGACTGACCTATGAAAAAAATTCTCTCGTAGGTGGTCTTAGCCAGAATAGTTCCCGCTGAGAAAGTGGTGGAGTACAGATGGACTCAAAGCAGGAAACCCCTTTTCCAAGACCACTAGCGATTACCTGATGCCACAGTTGTGACAACAAAGCACAAATTGGCCATGCCTGTGAAGGAAAAACACATGCCATATTCCATACCTTTTCATCACACGGAGAGTGGGTGGGTTGGAGGCCTTGTAGTTACTACCAGAAAAGGTTTTTCCTCAGCCAAATCTTTTCTTTTTTTAATATTTCAGCTGTTGTTTGTCCCCAAAGGAGCATGTATAAAAAAAGATATTCTAACTATCCAGATGAAAAATGATCCAGAGTAGTCATGAAAGGGATCAGCTATTCTTCAATTAAGGGTTCTTTGAGGGAATAACAATAAGAAATTAAAAACCCAGATGTGTATTAACTAGAAGACACAGAGGTGGCCCACCTGACTGAAGGAAAGGGATGAAGGATAACCACTCTGTCCTGACAATTAGCAGCAGGGTGGGGAAAAAAAATACAAAGAGGACCATCTGGAGGATAACCATGACATTTAAGTATCTGAAGTGATCAGACTTTGCATATGTTTTGTAATATACCAAATTCCCACACAAAAATAAAATTCTCATTCTTGGCCTAGAATGATAAGCTAAGAGACAACAGCAAATGATGGCTAGTAGAGAGGGTGATGAAGTGTTGTCCCAGTCTATGAGAGCCAAGTCTGCTAATACTGGATCCTGACACCAGCAGTCAAGAAAACTGCCTCCTGGCATGTACAGGTTGTGGTCTATTGGACCACAGATTTGGGGAGATGATCAGAGGTAAAGAACTATGCAGCTTTTTAATTTTCTGCAAAAGAAAACAACTCGGTGCAGGTGGTACCATACAGGCAGTCCTCGGTTATTGGTGGATTTGGTTGTTGGCGATCTGGTTTTATGGCGCTTGTCTAGCACCATAAAATTGGCGATTTATGGCGCCATAATGGGCCAACCAGTTATTGGCAACATAAGGCACCAATAATAGAGTTATGACACCATAACATACCTAACAGAGGTACCATAAGGGTGCTTATCGGCACCGATAACTGGTTATCAGTGCCATAAGTGCCATTATGACACCATAAATCCCGAGTTTCAGTTAATGGCGGTTTTCGCTTATTGGCACATCCCCAGGGAACAGAAACCCCCCCTTAAACAGTGACTGCCTGTACTTTGAATTGTCATTGACTATAGGCATTTGTTGAATAAATTATAGGATTATGCTTCCTATCTTTACACTGTTGAAACTAATATCTCACTGCAACTTTTAATTTAATAACAATTATCAGTACAAGAAAGTATTGTCTATACTATCCTGTTAGGAAGGAGCCATAAGATTTACCGAACCAAGAGTCGCAACGACACCCTATCTTAGCTGCGTAAAAACCAGATCCATAAAATCACTCTATAGTACATGAAAAAACTGCCATATTAAACTCAACTAGAAGAATTCCTGTGTATCACAACTTTGTAATAACATTTCTTTGACTGAAATTTAACAGGAGCTAAAAGAAAAAAGTAACTAGATTAAAAATGAGGATATGCACATATGACTAACGCAGCATGTTAAGGTCATACCTTACCGAGTGAGAAGAAAATGCTAGGCTAACACTCCTTCCCTCATAAGCCGAAATACTGTTAAGCATTTAGTATCAAATTATTGACTTAATAAAATGGGAACTAAAGCTCAAGGGAAGCAAGAAATGCATGGTCTTCTAGACTGATAATGGCTCCATGCAGGAGGGTTGACCCAGTCAGAACATTTTTCATAATTTGTCATCAAAGAAGGCAAATTCATAGAAACCCACTATGTTCAAGGAAGGGGGAGGGGGAAGAGTGGTGAGTCTGTAGCCAATTCTGATCAAGTCCACTGCATACAGCCCTGGCCCTATCAGCTACCAAGATCATAACTTCTCGATAAAAGTTCTCTCCCCCCTTTCCCCCATGCAGAATTGTTCTAAGGAGATAAGCCTTTCATCATCATCTTCCTCCTTGAGTTTGAAACTTGGCAGAAGACTGACATCCTTTTCCTGATTGAGAAGATAACTATAGGACAGTGTTTAACATCTATAACGTACAACAGGGAGAGAGATCTTTTATGTTGCATTTCCCCCTTCTTTAACGACAGAGAAGCTTTTGCACATCTTGCTTCATGAAAAATGTAGGTCAGGAGATACATAATTATTCTTATATTCTCACTTAAGGCTCTGCTCAAAAAATGCACCCAGATTCCGGATGATGTTTCACCATCACACTTATCTCAGCAGCAACAATATAGCTGAAAACAGATTGAATAAAAATGAAGTCTATATATAAAATCATCCTTGGGGTTAGAAGTAATGGGGGCAGTAGCCAGGCAATTTCGTCAAGAGATCCTGAGCCTTCCACCCAAAGCTTCATGCCAGTTGCAATTTTTTTGGTTGATGTAGCAAGTAGTACCTGTTTAAATGCCTTACTGGATGCCTCACTCTACAACAGATTTCTCTCTTATGATGGACCTGCTGGAGACAAGTCTCACAAACCCAATTGATGACCACCAAAAAAGGGAAAAAAGGGAAGACCCCTTTACATTGCCAAGGTTGATTCTGTATTAACAGAACTTCTATTAGTGAAATCATATAACAAAAAGGGTTGAAGTGGGTTTCCTTCGGGTGGCTCGAGCAGCAGCAAATTATGTCACCTTAGTGAAATCAGTCAGAAATATCCTAATATTCTGTCAGACCTGGCCCACAGAGGCAAGTGAGATCTCAGGAAACAGAGAATGCTACCTGTTATGTTAAATTAGTGGCTGATCCGGAAGTGAATATCACATCACTGGAGAATGGAGAATCTAACATAGAAGACAGACAAGGAGATCACAAGATCCTGCTCCGTTTCTTCAAATGTGCTTTAAGGAAACAGGCTGGTGGTGGATGTCTTCCCTTTATACATACATGCCAGAGGAGACAAGTTATGACCATAGAGAAAGGGTGACTAGAACCTGATCTACTGGAACCCTGGCTGCAACAGTAAGACAACATGAGGATCATGTTGTCTTACTTATCTCCGAGTGCTAACTACCATCCATTTCAGTAGGTAGCATATATAAAAAAATACACTAATAAATAAAAATTCAAATAAAAAACTGCAATTACTCAGAGTACATTAGTCAAATTATTTACTAAAGGCATAAAAGAAACATCCTGCAAGATTTTGTTGATTATTACACTTTTCCAAAATAAAAGTAGGAAAAATTTGATATGACATAAACTTGAAAAGAATGATAAAAATAAATGTGAATTATGTAAAACTTTTCCATATTTTCAAAGTAAGGCTAGGTAGATACTTTTAACAACAGGCATGCACAATAATGAGGAAAATAGTTATTAGCTATTGATAAGTGAATGGTATGTCGCATGAACTACTACCTTTAGCCATTCTGCTTCTTGGAAACATTTTAACCATACACAAGGCAAATATGAGGTTCTGAATCAATGAGGGTTTGGGATGAAAATGATATAATCTTAAAATATAACTAGCCATGAAAACTTAAGTCCCAACTAACATCAAAAAATATAAAATACAGTAACTCAATACTAATATAAAGGAAAATAACAACTATAAAAGCAAATGTTTGTAAACATAATTAAAAAAAACTGCAAACCTGACTCATTTGAAAAAAGGTATCTACCCTGCTCATGTAGATATTTTGCCTACTAAGAAATCCTTTTTGTAAATTATATGTGGTTTTCCCACTAGCAATAGAAAAATTTTAAGGGTACTGTTAAGGAATGGATTTACACCTGTGCACGAACTATATCTATAAATTCGTTGTATACTTCAAGCAGGGAGTATATTTTTACAAAGCTTATCATACAGAAAAATAAAGCAGTTGTTTTAATATAGTGTGTTGTGAAACTATTTACTGCAGTTGAAAACACTCAAACTGATGAGGTGAAAAGATTTGTTCGATGCTTAAAAAAGAAGAACAAGAAAATTAGCACCGACCAGCAAAAAGATGACAACTGTATTAGTACAGTAGCAACTTATGAATATACAATATACCCTGGAAGAATAATTAGCTCAAGACAAATCCCTTTGACTCAATATGAAAATACATTGCATAAGACTTCAGTCAGCAATATAATTTTTATCCCACTTACCTATTGAGATATGCAAGTTACTGTTAAGAATAGGGAAAAAAAATTACTTCTAATCTGCAAACTGAAAAAAATATTTCAACTCTTACACATACCATATATACTCATATATCATGCGACTTTGATGACCTATTTTTTGGAGTTATATAATTTTAAGGGTCACATAATAATCACATATTAGTCTTCTTCTTCTTCTTCTTCCCAGCTTTTTCCCATTTTTTATATGGGGTCGCCGTTTCGGATGAGCCGTTTCCATCTATTTCTATCTTTGCTCTTCTGCCTCATCAATTCCCTTCTCATGTAAATCTCCTCTCACACAGTCCTTCCATCTCTTTCTTGGTCTCCCTCTCTTTCTTCTTCCTTGCACCTCCACTCCATAGTATGTCTCCTAGCATGGTCCTCATCTCTCCTCAACAGGTGTCCATACATCTCAGCCTCCCCTCCTGCACTTTCTTTGATACTTCCACACCTTAGTTGACCCCCTTATGTAGTCATTTTCTGATCCTATCCACTCTTGTTACCCCAGACATCCACCTAAGCATTCTCATTTCTGCCACATCCATCTTCTTCTGCTCTGCTTTTCTCATGCTTGCTGTTTTCTTTCCGTACCATACAGCATTGCTGTTCTTACCACCGTCTTGTGAATTTTCCTTTTAACCTAAGCGGCACTCTTTTGTCACAAAGAACTCCCGAGGCCGCTCTCCAGTTGTTCCAGCCTGCCTGTACCCGATGTTTTACTTCTTCTTCCATACTTCCTCCAGCGTTAACAAAAGATCCCAAATACTTAAACTTATTCAACTCTCCTTATTTGCTCTCCACCAAGCTGAATACTTTCTCTATCATCCCCCTCAATGGTGGTACACATATATTCTGTCTTGGATCTACTTATTCTCATTCCTCTGTCCTCCAGTACTTGTCTCCATCTTTCCAATTTCACTTCCAGATCTTCCCTGCTCTCTGCACACAGACAATATCATCCGCATACATATGTTCCATGGTACTGTCTCCCTTACTTCCTCTATTATAACATCCATCACTATGTTAAAGATAAATGGGCTCAGAGCCGACCCCTGGTGTAATCCTACTCTCACCTCAAACCTTCTGCTCTCCCCAACACTGCTCCTCACTCTGGTAAATACATTCCGGTACATCTCTTGTATCAATCGCACATACTTCTCTGGCACCATCTTCTCCCCCCTCAGGCTCCTCCATACCTCTTGTCTCGGGACTCTGTCATAAGCCTTTCAAGGTCAATGAATACCATATGTAGGTCCCCCTTTGTCTTTCCCCGAATTTCTCCATTATTTGCCTCAGACAAAATATACCATCTGTTGTTCCCCTTCCCTTCATAAATCCCATCTGCTCTTTACCTATTTGTACTTCTTCTCTCAGTCTAGCATCTATCATCTTTCCAGTATCTTCAAAGTGTGGGACATCAATTTAATGCCCCTATAATTACCACACTCTTGGGACATCGCCTTTCCCTTTAAAAATTGGGATCAATATACTCCCACGCCATCATTTGGTATCTTTTCCTGTTCAAGGATCTTTATCACATATTAGTATCGTATGATAAAAATACAAACACTAATGGATATGCATCTTTTCCATGGGTCTTTTAAAAAATATGCTTTACTTCACTGCATCCAATAATATTATAATAGTAATTTTTTTATATTACTATTGTTTGTATTATAGAATAAAAACACAGCAATCAATGTTTTGGTTTGGGAATCAGCTGATGGGCGATTGCGAGTCAAGTTTTTTTTGCTGTATTGAACTAAAATCAGAGCAACTTTCTTGCTTCCAGTTAGCAAGAAATGAATCTCAAGATACTCTATTTATATGGGACACGGTTATTTTACGTATAAAAAGTGTTTTCAGGTCAAAATATCACTTAAAAACGTATCGTTTATGAAAAAAAAACAAATTATATTTTACTAGAACGGGCATATTTATTGCGTAACAAAAATCAACAGATTCTGTTCAATATTTTCACTTGATCTCATCAGAATACTACGGGCTTTACGTATTTATCTTTTATTGGAGTGAAAACATTAAAACGGGTTCTTTCGTGCCCAATAGTTTTGATCAAAATGCGTTTCTCTCAAATTTTGTTTATGGTCGAGTTTGATGGTACTATACCGAAGTTTGCGAGAGTTTCATCCATGTTGCTGATGCATGATAATAGTCATAGCGGCTCAACATTCTTTTCCTCAACTTCAGCTAAAACTTATCGATTAAATTTAGCAGTATATGCCCTTGCTGACCTTTTCTACATAGCGAGTAAGGATATAGTAATGTAAAAATATATCTCAGTCCTTTTCTCTGTAACGTTATTTGTAACATAACCATGGTAATTTTTTTTACTATCGTACGATGGTTGAACTGCAAGAAAAAGGCTGTTGTTATCATATTCAGTTGTTCATAGCAAATCAGCTGTTTCTGACTGTATGCATTTTCAAAACAAGTATATCATTACTAACAGTACTTTTGGCAATCTCTTTTACTTTTTTTAAACTTAACTAGAAGATGGGATAGATAAAGAGATGGAGAAAAGGGGTTTAGCCTAACTAAAAAATGGAATAGATAAAGAGGGGGGAGAAAAGGTTAGCCTATTGTTATTTGGTCTCATAAATTAAACTCGCATGATCAATGAGATATTTCATTTTTTAAGGGTGAAAATTTGGGGGTCGCATGTATGTGAGATCACTTGTTACATGAGGATATATGTAATATATATATATATATATATATATATAAATATATATATATATATATATATATAAATATATATATATATAAATATATATATATATAGAGAGAGAGAGAGAGAGAGAGAGAGAGAGAGAGAGAGAGAGAGAGAAGAGAGAGAGAGAGAGAGAGTGTGTCACACACATGAATATCATCAGTACAAATGCTCATGTTTTTTCTACTTGCAGTACAAATGTTAGGCTTGTCTGTTAGTGTTAAGACTGAATCATCAAATACTTGGTAACAAAACAATACCTAAATCTGTTACAATAATGTGATATCACCTGATCTCACTTAAGTGATATCAAATGACTGAGACAAGTTTCCCTGTGATGCCATACATCCATAAGAAATCATGATGATCATGAGCAATGATTGACTAAAATAATGACATTTGGAAAATTAGATATCTTTTGGTTTGTGCATTATGTAGTAATGAGTCTTGTATTCACTTACCCACATACATATCTCTATAAACCATGCACAAAATCATTACTGATAACAATAAAAGGTCGCCAAACCCCTATACCACCAACAACAAACAAAGCAAGTTACATTACCTTCAGTTTCCTCACAGATGTTGAAATAGAGCACTTTGGATGTGTAATACTGACGCTTACAAAATGGATTTATTACTTACCTTTGACATTTCAAGCAACTCTAATGTTCCCTGATTAATAGCACTACCTACTTCTAAGTTAAAGCTCAAGGTTAATAATAACAACTACATAATGTTATGTTACAACTAATCCAAAAGAGACATATAGCCTTTGAAACCTTAATGATTTCAACATAATGGCAACACCTACTTTTCCTTATAAATTAATCTATTCTTTCCACTTCTGTAAACCTCAAACTATTATATAATAATAAATGAACAACACTTAATTAAAACCTAACAATGATATATCAAAGCACAACTGCTGGTAACACTAACCAAAAGTTAATTTCATAAACATGTAACAATTACTATAAAAAAAACATAAGTAATTTTAGTATAAATTATATACAATATTTGCACCAAAAATATCATCAATTCAAAAAGCCAATAATATATTTCCATTTTGGCTTAAAATTCCATCTGGACAAGCTATCAACTTCTAATTTCTGGCTAGGAATTACCACACTGATGTTGGAATTTACTAAAACCATGTAACTATGCTAATGTTCTTATATACTCTAAATGTAGTACACAAACTATATTCAGATTAAAAAATGTGACAATATAAACTCCCAAAGGTTACTATTCAAAATCTCTACCATGTTCAATCACATACACAAACTTATTTAATTTCTATCTGATACTCGCCTAATTATATGTACAGAGAGAGAGTGTTAACTGTCTTTCCAATAATAAATCAGGTAGGTTGATCTCTAAAGGGTGCAAGCACGCATAAGATAGAGAGTTTGAACATTAGTTCAGCCCCAGGATGATTTTTTTTTAAACTAAATGCCAGGTATCCATTGAAAAATTTCCATACAATACTGTAATACAATGTAAATTACCTCCCAAACTTCTGATTTTCATATTCCTTTATAGACTTGTGAAAACCGAAAAATATCAATTCATCTACTACATTATTCTTTCATGAAACAAATATAGTAGGTGAAAAAATTATGTCAAGACCTTAATCAAATACTGGTCTCAAATATATGGACATACGGCAATTAAAATTTTCCTTTTAAATACTCTTGTACCATTCCAAAAATCTTGATTTAATTTTAGATGTGATGATGGATTCTTAAGTATTCCAAATATTATCACAAATGATTCTCCTATTATTCAAAAAATTTCCTTGCGATGTTTAAATCTAATATTGTGAAAATGATACTCGCAAGAATATCCATTTTAAAACTTGACACATGAACATTTTAAGATTATAGATCCATGTACCAGATGATTGAAACCAAAAGATCCATTAAAGATAAAAACGGGGTGCAGTGGAAATCCCAATGTGCTTGTTGACTTAAAAAAATATATATATAGTCAAGACAAAAGAGAAATGAAGAGACAGGACTAAAGAATGCTTAGTGAAACATAACTATCAGCATGTGTGCATCTGCAGTACTAGACCAGATATCAGGCTGCTTAGCATCAAGTGGCCAAATATCTTGTCGAATTTTGAAGGAATGGAAAAGTTGGGATGAAATTTCATCAGAGCATAAGGCAGCCTACAGCACGTAGAGAAATGGGTGGAGCTTGGACACTGATATATTTTTGGGTCAGTGCTCCCACCCCTGCAATTTTTGCCTACTAAGTATCACTTTATCGCCCCCTGTGACCTTAATATGGGCCAAGACAGTGATCTGAGTCAACAGATAACAGCAGAGGTATGTCGTTGAAAAAATCTGGCATTAGAACAAAGCAGATATCAGATCAGCTGGTTGTGAGGAGGCATTCAGTTTGACACTGGGTTGCCAGATTTAACGAAGGTGGCAACCATGAAATTTAGTCTCAGAAAAAGTGCCCCTGGTATGTCTAAGACGACCTCTGATGGAAGTTTGACCGTTGTTAAATGTCAATTCATGCTATAGTTTTGGGGTGATATTTGTTAAGATTAATAACAATATCATAGTTTATACTTGATTCAGGAGCACAGGTCGATTAGTTGCTGCATTGGTTGTGAAACATCCTGAACTTTTCATAGACATTATTGATTAATTGATTATGAAATTTAGGTCTTGTGGACCAAGCACCAGAACCCATCAGGATTATTCAGCCGATGAACAGTCCTTTCAAGGAGTCAGATGCTCAAGAATAACCAGTCTTAGTATGGTTTCTGAATATGGCTCATACTGGTTCTTTAAAATTACTTGATATAATAATACAATATTTGGAATCCATCAATCAGGAAAGTTATCAGAGATATATTTGTAACTTGTTCAGCATGTCAAAAATCAAATCAAAGGCTAAGATAGTGTTACTACCACCTCAAAAAAAAAAATAAATAAATAAATAAATAAATAAATAAACACTAATCCTCTTTTTGATTTTATAGCAAGATGATGTGAGTTATTCAGTAACTTCTGAAGCTTCTCTAATGTTGTTTAGTGTTAGTAGATCACAACTAAAATGGTTAGCTCTAGCACCTCTGAGAATAAAAGATTAAGGACAACTGTAAATACATTATGTAACACTTTTCAAGGACTCCTTATACTATGGCTATCATCTGACAATGGTTCATACTAAATTCAAGTTTAAGAGTTTTCAGATTTAATGGACCAGATGAATATTCATCACATCAGGATGAACCATACAATCCATTTAGTAATGAAACTGTAGAGAAAAGTATAACTACGGGTATTCTCCTACTTACGATGAAGTTAGGTTTAAAAACCAATCGTTTGTTGGAAAAATTGTATCTCTAATATAGCCTAGCCTACACTAGGGTAATCAGTACCATCTTTACATAAAGGATACCCTACCCTACACTACACAGTAATTTTATACATATATGGGATAGTAATTATTAATTTCACTTAAACTCTCTAGGTTCAACGCTATTTGGCTTATGATAATTCTGTACAAAGAGAAATTGAATAACATTAACAAGTTAGCCTAGCGTATACGTACGATGGTGATGATGATGATACCATGGTATATCATATACATACAAATTCAGTAGCCTAGCCTACAGTATACTCTTCTACTATATGTACAGTATAGTAATTTTATTGATATAAGCCAATTCTGGAGGTTCAATACATTCTGACTATGATTTATTAGGAGGAAAAAACAAAAACTGGATACAAAACGGGAATCAGATTCGACCGACATCAGCATAATTGAGCGATATTAGGCTCTGGTGCCTACATATAATTATGAAATAAAAACATAGTGCATATGCATCTTTTCTGTAAATCTTTTAAAAATTATACGTACAATACTATATCCTATAATATTGTTTGTATTCTCATATTATTATGTTTTGGTTGGGAAACAGCTGATGGCGAACAAGAGTTTATTTTGTCATATTTAACTCAATTCAGAGAGAATACCTTTGCTTGCTAGTTAGCATAAAAGAATATCTATATACTTTACTCATATGAGCATGGCCTTTTTTAATTATGGGACATTTTATAAGTCAAATATGAATTTAATACATCTCATTGAGAACTAAATATTTTTTTCGTTAACAGATTGCATTGTAAGCATGTTTATTGTGTAAGAAAAATTGCGTGACTCCATTAACTATTCTCACTTGATTTCATCGTAGTACAAGCTTTACCATTGCATTATTTATCTTTTATCGGCATGAAAACCAACAGTAAAAACATGTTCTGTCAAGACCTGATGATTTGATAAAAATGATTCTCTCTCAATTCTTGGTACGGTTGTGTTTTGATGGCAGGAGTTTTATGTTTGTTGTTGATAGCGATAATAGTCATTAGCAGCTCGAAAAGTGTTCTCAGTTTCAGCTACAACTTGTTTGAATTTAACTGTATGTTTCCTTGCTGATCTTTGATCTACAGCAAACAAAGTTATTACCTAAAAAAAATTTATCAGTCCCTATTGTACATAACATCATTTAAAACATACTACTGTAATTATTGACTATCGTACAATGGTTAAAATACAATCCAAATGGATGTTGTAATCAATTCAGTTGTACTTAGCAAAAACTCTGTTCTCCTTCAGTTGTTCATGGATGTACATATTTACTCAACGAATATAACAATAAAACAATACTTTCGTCATTCTCATTTGCTGTGTTTTTAACTTATTTAATTAGAAGATGGGATAAAGTTATATATTGTAATTTGGTCTATCTCGCTCCCTGATTGTACGCTGCTGCTTGCACCCGTTACGTGCAAAATTTTAAAATATTTCAAACTATTGTCATATCATTATCAACTGCTAACCTCATCGTAAATCAGATTATCGTAAGACATTATCATAAATTGAATACTACCTGTACTTGGATTTACAATGAATTTGACACAACACCCTACAGACTGGCAGAGACAGTTTACCTAATGCCATCTGAATAAATGATATAATCCAATGTAAGACTTGTATGTCACCTGCCAGAATTTTACTGGCCAGAGAACACCTTCTGAATGAAATTCCACCAGTCACTCAGAGGCTTGGGTAGTCTCAGGGACAACCCCAATAAGAGCATTTTAAGAGTTGGTCAGAAAGTCCTAAGAAAATTGATACTATATGATGATCCATTTACAGTTTTGATTTGATTTACACATATTTTTGGCATTATCCAAGCACTGGGGCAACTAAGGCCATTCAGCACTAAAACAGAAGTTGACAGTAAAAGGTTTGAAAGGTGTAACAAGAGGAAACTTGCAGTTGTACTATGTAAAATTGTTAGGAGAGGGTGGAAGTAAGAGAATATGAACGGGGTTACAGTAAAAGGAATGAAAATAATTAGTTGCAGCTAGGGGGCCAAAGGGATGCTGCAAACACCCTGAAGTAATGCCTACAGCACCAAATGAGGTGCACTGATGGTACTACCCACAACGGGGATCCATTTGCAGCCATCAAGTTAATGAGAATGATGTAACCTAGACCCAGTAACTGGTGCAATTCAAGGCACAACACATTCATTTAAAGATTTGGAAACAGTCTCCTTTATTCAGTTCTGGCATCTGGGAGATAAATATAAAAAACAAATAGACTGGAAATACAGAACTGACCACTATTGAATCAAGCAGAGCTGATTTTTTTTTTTTTTGGTATCTCAAGGAATCACAGCTTGTGACTTAATACCAAGTTAGAGAGAGAGAGAGAGAGACCGAGCAAATACACAGTAAGACCCACTGTTTCCTTAGTGTGAGCATATGTACACGCATACACACAAGCACAAACACAAAACTATTTGTACGCATATTAATTACTGTATTAAACAATTTTGTGTATGTCCCTATACACAAGCTGCATGCATGCATGTAAGTATACACACAGGCTATAGCCATAGGTTAGGCTTATACCACAAATTTACATAAAAACACAATGATTTACATAAACTAATATTTATTCAAAATTACTGAAATTTTTACTTCAACTTCTAAGTAATTTCTTACATTTAGCCTGGCCATTTTGGATAGACTTCCATTGTTAACTTCGTCAAAGTGTCTTTAACTGAAAAAGTAGGTATTTTCAATGTTAACAAAGTCATAAGGTTTTATCATCTGATGATAAGCCATATCAAATTTACCATAATACTATAATGGTAATAAAAAATGTTGACATACAGAAATCTTCATGATCCTAAAATTGACCAAACAACCCAGGGTCACACTTAATATTTTTTCAACTTGATACTGAAACAACACATATTTTAAATGTTATAGAGGCAGCCCCCGGTTACACAAGCTTAGTAGTGATTTTGGACTTTGAGGCTAATTAATGTACTGCCTCTCTGTCTCATATGACGTCTTTTTATGAATTTGCTCATAAATATATTAAAGGGCAGCTGTTGGTTTTAGTTTTGGTCTTTTACGATAGTGTCAGTTGTAAATGTCATTTTGTAAAGAAAAGTGCAAAGAAGGATTAGAAAAAACATGTACAAATAAAGAAAAAGTTACTGAATCTTTGTTGTCTGTAAATTTACGTGAATATTTTTCAACAAACATATTAAAGAATTTGTTACTGATTTTATTTCTTATCTACAGTGATACTGTTTGTGAACTGCAATTATAATTTTATAAAATAAAATAAAATTATTTATGAGAAAAAACATAGGTTGGCAAAAATTTACAACCATCTTGTAAAGAAGCCCCACACGGAGTTCTAAATAGTCATTTGCAACTTCTTGTGGAAGGTATGGAATTTTTTTTTTTAGGATTTTTCATTCACCATGACATTTGCATATCTTCCTATTTCTAATGATATGTATATATAGTATATAGATATATATATATATATATATTATATATATATATATATATATATATATATAATTTTTTTTTTTTGTGTGTGTGAACTGGCCGACCTCAAAGTTTTACCCGTCCACCAAGGGTTAAACACTACAGCCATAAACAACTGAATGAAAACAAAACCTTGTCCCATATAAATAGTTTCTGGAGAATATTTATGCTAAATAGTAGCAAGAAAAATTGCTCTGAATAGAGTTGAATAGTACAGCAAAAACAAATAAATTCTCTGTCCGCTGATTTTTCCGAAGCCAAACATGATCACAACGGTGCCATATATTACCGAAAAAAAAAAAAAAAAAATTTTTCAACCACAAGATGTATTTAAGTCATATTTTTCGACTTTAAAACACTTCATATAACAAAAAAATAACCTTGTCCCATATAAATTGGAGTTTCTAGAGATTAATTTCGCTAAATAGAAGCAAGAAAATTGCCCTGAATTGAGTTAAATGCAGAGAAATAAACTTACCTCCATTAGCTGATTTTCCAAACAAACCAAAAAACAAGAGATTGGTTTGTTTGTATTTATTTTTAATACAATAGTAATATAAGACTACATACAGTATTATTGGATACAGTGAAGTAACAGATAACTTTTTAAAAAGAGCGAAGGAAAAGATGCACATTAGTTATGTTTGTATTTTATGAGGCTGTCACAGCACTTAGGCTAAGCCACCGATAACTACACAAAGGTGTTATAAACCCTTTAGAGGGTAAAACCCAGTAATGATATACTGAACAAGTGCCGTAAAACGAAATGACGGTAACCTATACCAACGGTAACCAGGGGCTGCCTGTACTATGAATGCTATCAAGGTTATGTTAAAAAAAAATCTAAATGAGATTGGATTTGATCTAAAACTTTTCCCTTTTATAAGACAGTATTAACGTTGGACATATTCCTCAGCAATTAAAAGCACTGGACCTTTGATACTTCTACCCTTAATTTATCACACAATCAAACTGAAGTTTAACTCTTTCATATCCGCTTAGTTTTGAGCACTGTGCCCCAGATATCTGAGGTATCTAGGAGAGCTCGACAGTGCGAAAAAATAATTATTTCGAAAATTCAGCAAAAATATATTTCATGCCAACAACGTTCATTTTGCTGTCCTTTTTTTCTAAATGTTAGTATTTTATGGTGCAATAGCCAGAATAAGTCCCAGCTCTCTAAATACACAAAAATGCGAGTTATTTGACAAAAAACAAAAAAAATCTTTACTTTTTTTTATATTTTCGTTTTTGTACCCAAAAACTATGAAAGTCAGGCGAATGAATTATTTTTTATGAGAAAGCCAATAAAATTCTCAAAATATCGACATATAAATCAATGGAAAACTAATAAGTCCAGCCGGTGAAAAAATTTATAGAAAAGAGGGTAAGAAACAGAGCGCTCTGCCCGGAGCATGGTGAGAATTATCGCTAGAAAAAAATTTCTTTGAAGAGCCCTATCTCGGTTATATTTAATTGAAATTCCTTTGTAAATATACGAAAATGTAGAGGAAACGTTGAAAAATAAAGTGAAAGTCAAGAAAAATGGCTTTGGTAACGGCAACAGTTTCATTCTGACATTATAAGTTGATCAAAACAAAAAAAATTTTACCGTTCTTAACATTATCGTTCGTAGGTCAAATGCTATAACAGTTTAGGCGAATGAATTATTTTTTATGAGAAAGCCAACAAAATTTCTCTAAATATCGACATATAAAACAATGGAAAATGACAATTTGTCTAAAATTGCATTTTTCCTAACTATACAAACCTGAGGTCCTTTTACAATAGGAAGATACTAGCGGCAGCTGGATAGGTCGTAAGCTTTCGAACAAGGGGTTCGGTAGTTAACTGCTTGTCCGACAGGCGCGCGCAGCGCGCGACTGGGAGGTAAACAAATCACTTTTGCTTTGGCCCAAGCAAAAACTGCAGAGTGAGGGGTGGCATGAGGTGGGGCTTATGTGTAAAAGGACCTCAGGTTTGTATAGTTAGGAAAAATGCAATTTTAGACAAATTGTCATTTGTTCCGACACGGCATACAAACCTTCGGTCCTTTTACAATAGGAAGACTCACTTCTTGGTGGGTGGAATCTGAGTCTTTTGTGAACAGACTGGTGTTCGCCCTACCTTGGAAGCTTCCCTGGTCGTAAGAGCGAGGGAGGGATCCAGCCTCTGTCCGATTGATCGGGTGTGCACCGCAGGATCAATGGTCAGACCTCTGGACCGAGTACTAAGAGAGGGGCATGCGCATCTCTTAGTACCAGCAATGCAAGAACTTGTTCCTGTACAGGAGCAAATATAAAGTCATGGGTTTGACTCTTGTAGGCATCCACTTCCCCCCCTTGTAGAAGGAAGTGGTGGATATTTCTGCTCCTATCCCTAGTGAAAGGGATAGGATGGGGCTCTGTCATATAGCTCACCTGCATCTCGTCCTCATCCAGCGTAGTGACGACCATGGCCCTCTGCCCACAGGTAGAGGGAAGGAAAAAGATGGGAAGAGAGAGCCAGTCATCACTCACTCACACATCCATCCCACACCATCACACCAGGACTCGATGCTGTTCAGCCTGCCTGCGAGGGTCTGGGTTAGCTACACAACTTGTTGAGCAGCCACCACGGGTCCCAAGGAAAAGGTGTCCAAGGACCTGTGGGCAATATCCCGAAGGTAGAAGGACGTAAAGGTAGTCTGGTTAGACCAGACCCCTGCCTTCAGGACCTGCGCCACGGAGAAGTTCTTGCGAAACGCCAACGAGGGGCCAATACTTCTGACTTCGTGAGCTCTCGGACGGGACGTACGGATGTCGTCACTACCATCAGCCTCATACGCCCTCCTGATGACCTCACGCAGCCAGAATGAAAGAGTGTTCTTGGATACTCTTTCTTGGTGACCCCGGTGCTAACGAAGAGGCGTCGACACTCAGGCCGAGGTGACGAGTTCTCTTCAGATAGCGCCGTAGCGCCCTCACAGGACAAAGCAGCATCTCATCCGCATCATTATCGGTGAAGTCCAATAGGGAGGAATCGTGAATGACTCGAACCTGTCATCAGGGACTGACGGTTTCTGAGTCCTTCGCAACGAAGTTCGGGACGAAATCGAGCGTCACGGATCCCCATCCCATGAGTGTCGCTACATCATAGGAAAGACCATGAAGTTCCCCTACTCTCTTCGCGCCGATGCCAGGGCCAGCAAGAAGAGGGTCTTGAGGGTCAGATCCCTGTCTGACGACTCTCGGAGTGGCTCGAACGGTGTCGAGTCAGACTCCTCAAGGACGAGGAGTCACGTACCCACGCAGGGGGCCTGAGTTCCCTGGGTGGGCAAGACCTCTCGAAAAGCTCCTCATCAGCAAGGAGATCTCGAACGAGTTCGAGATGCCAACCCCCTCAGTTTCAGGACGAGCGCCAAGGCGGCTCTGTATCCTTTCACTGTGGGGACTGATAGGAGCTTCTTCTCGGCGAAGAAAAAACGAGGAAATCCGCTACCTGCTGAAGAGTGGCTCTGAGAGGAGATAGACCCCGTCTACGACACCAACCACAGAAGACGGCCCACTTCCCCTGGTACACAGCTGCAGAGGACTGACGGACGTTCCCAGCCATCTCTGTTTGCTGCGCTACGAGAAAAGCCTCTCGTTCGCAAGAGATGGTGGATAACAGCCAGCCGTGAAGACGTAGGGACTGGACTGCTCGGTGGTACCGCTCGACGTGTGGCTGGGCGAGAAGGTTGTGCCAAGGGGGAATCTCTCTCGGTTCTGCGAGAAGAGCCAGCAGTCCGGATACCAAATGGCCTGTGGCCATTTGGAGCCACCAGGATCATCCTGAGATTCGGGGTGACCAGCGCTCGACTGATCACCTTGCGAATCAGGCTGAACGGGGGAAAGGCATAGACGAAGAGGTTGTCCCACGGGTGTTGAAGAGCGTCCTCTGCAGCTGCCCATGGGTCCGGCATGGCCGAGAAGAACACCTGGAGCTTCCTGTTGTGCCGGGTGGCGAACAGATCCACGACTGGTCGCCCCCACAGGTCGAAGAGCTTTCCGCCACGTCCTGGTGTAGAGACCATTCGGTCCCTATCACCTGATCCGACGGCTGAGACGTGTCTGCTACTACATTCCTCTTCCCTGGAATGTAGCGTGCCGACAGCTCTATTGAGTGTGCCTGAGCCCACTCGTGCACCTGCCGTGTCAACTGGTACGGGAACGGGAGACACTAGGCCCCCCTGTTTGTTGACGTAAGCCACCACCGTGGTGTTGTCGCCACATCAACACCACTGAGTGTCCCATCAAGCGGTCCTGAAACTCTTGGAGAGCGAGGAACGCTGCCTTGAGTTCCAGTACATTGATGTGAGGTGCTTGTCGTTCTCGTCCCACCACTCCTGAAGTCAGCAACTCCTCCATGGTGTGCGCCCCATCCCTCGGTCGATGCGTCTGAGAAGCTGCATGTCCGGGGGGGAGTGCGCAGAGGCACTCCTCTTAAGAGGTTCCTGTCGTCGAGCCACCGGCTAGGTCCTGCCTCACCTCCTGTGTCAGTGACACTGGAAAGCTTGGGGGATCCGTCGCCTGTGACCAACTCTCCTTTAGTCTCCATTGAAGAGACCGCAGGTGAAGACGCCCGTGAGGGACTAACTTCTCCGAGTGACGACAGGTGTCCGATCACGACTTGCCATCGCTGAGCTACCTGTTCCTGCCCGAGAACAGGAAACTGGGTTGGCTGCCATCTCTGAATCTGCTGATCCGCGAGTCCGCGGGGAAGACTCGCCTGCTACCGTGTCGATCAGCATACCCAGGTACTTCATCCTCTGCTTGGGCTCGAGATCGGACTTCTCGAAGTTCACAACGATCCCCAGATCGCGACAGAACTCGAGCAGCCGATCCCTGTCCTGTAGCAACTGCGAGCGGGAGCTCGCCAGGACTAACCAATCGTCGAGATACCTCATCAGACGTATCCCGTGCGAATGGGCCCAAGCAGACACCAGAGTGAACACTCGCGTGAACACCTGTGGGGCGGTTGAGAGACCGAAGCACAGTGCCCTGAATCTGGTACACCGTCCCGTCCGAGGATGAAGCGGAGGTACTTTCTGGAGGACTGATGAAAATGGGTAGTTTGGAAAATACGCATCCTTCAGTCCACTGAAAGCATGAAATCGTTCTCCCTGATGGAGTCGAGCACTGAGCGTGCCGTCTCCATCGTGAACCGGGTCTGGCGAACAAACCGTTCAGGGGAGAGAGATCTATCACGGGCGCCAGCCTCCCGTAGACTTTTCCACCAGGAAGAGTCGACTGTAAAAGCCCGGTGACTGATCCGTGACGATCTCTACAGCTCTCTTGCTCAGCATGGTCTTGATCTCCTGTCTGAGTGCTACGTCCTTCGGTGACCCGGGACGTACGACTGCTGTTGGACCGGGTTGGAGGTGAGGGGTGGCCGAGATTCGAAGGGTAATAGATATCCCTCCCGAAGGACATCTACAATCCAGGTCTCGGCGCCGTAGCGCTGCCAAGTTGCCCAATGGCTGGCCAGGCACCCCCCCCACTTCCGGCAGCAGGTGAGGGGGAACGCCGTCCCTAGCGTTTCCCCCCTTTCTTCGACTTCTTCCCAGAGCCTCCACGGGATTGAGGAGGGCTGGGAGGAGGGCTGGTTACGGCCCCCCCCCTTGCCAGAAGTTGAAGAAGACAGAGTCATTCCTCGGGGCTTCGACGCAGCAACCCTCGTCTTAGCAGCCGAGGAAGCGCTAGCCGAGCTCTTAGACTTGGCCGCAGTCCGAGGCTGCCCAGAAGCCTTCGAGACTGCCTGGTGAACCAGACTGTCACTGTCTTCAGTGCGCCGTCTGTCCACCGCAGCGTCCACCATCTCTCCTGGGAAGAGAGACGTGGAACTCCGTAGAGGTCCGTTTCGAAGCCCCAACGCCGCCTCACGCGGCCCGGCCGCCCTGGAAACCCGAGTAAGGACAGCGTCCCTTCGTCGGAGAACCAGGTTGGCCCACAGGTTCACCGTCTGGTGGGCAAGGAAGGAGATGGCTCTTCCCCCAGACTGGCAAAGTCTCCTGAAGGCCGAGTCCTCTTCGGGAGAAATCCCCCCGGAGTTGGCTGCGACCTTAGATACTGTGAGGGACCACAGATCTAGCCAGGAGACGGTCCTGGAAAGCTGCCATGGCGGTAGATTCCAGGCCGAGTGCCTCTTGCTGCGAGAACCACAGGTTCTCGGACAGGAGCTGTTGCAGAGACACACCCGGAGTCAGCCTAGCTAACTCCGGGTTCACCTGTTTGGGCGGCATCGGGTCTTCAGATGGCACGTAAAACCGCCGCTGTCGTAGCAGAGGAGGTGGAAGCAGCTTGCTCGACCTGCCAGACTTGAGCGAACCGTCTTGTCCGGAGACAAGCGATTCAACCTGGTCTAGCACTGAGTCCGCAAGCTCGGAACGACGGCAAAAACCACCGTCGGGTCTGGGTTTTCCCTCTTCGGGCCCCAGAAAAGACTCGAGCCGGGACGTGGGCTCGGATGGTGGGAGCGGCGATCCTTCCCCGAGGTCGTTGTGCTGACGAATCAGCGCAATAACCTCGGCAAAGTTCCTCTGGATCTCGGGTGTGATAGCATCCTGTGGAGTCGGACCGTCCTCCAGTCCCTCGAACAGGAGTACCTCCCAGAGACCCTCCTCCCTCAAGGAGAGGAGCAGCGACAGCCCCCTCTAGGGTCTCCTCCAACCACCTGTGCGTACGACCTGGCTGGTCCGAGAACCGAGCCTGGTACGTACGACGACGTGGCGGGATCCTGAGGGGCGCACCCCTCACGATCACTCCTCAATACCTCGCCCCTCCCGGTGTAACCCGAGGAGGTTGAAGGTATGGGAGAGGCAGACCTGACGCTCTCTCCTCGCTCCCTGGCAGAACCAGCGGGCTTGGAGGACTGCAGGCGATCGCCAACCCGCGGTGGCGATCGAGCTGCAGACCTAGTCGAGCCGTCTCGCTGTGGAGAACGGCTGGACCAGAGAACAGCGGCCCCCGGTCTCGTGTGTCAGAGGAGCTGGTGCTGGTCGCCGTACCCGATCGCTCTCTGTGAGAGCGACGGTCAGGCGACCGGCGAGCTCCACTGTCACGGTGAGACCGGTGCATATCATCACGGGGGGGGGGTGCGTCAGTTCGCTGGTACCAGCCGTGGGCTGGTGCCGTGCGAACGGGGGGGACCGCTTCCCATCCGGCGGCCCCCGTGGCCGTCGTGGACCGTCACGTCCGCCCGGGTAGCCAGCCGCTCGCCGTGAGAGCGAGAGCTGGTCTGGTGAGAGTCGCGTGAGCGGTCTGTCACCAGTCTTCCGCTCCGTGCCGTGAACCTGACGCTGAGCGGACTCAGAGGTCTGGTTCCTGGCTGCACGGTCGCTGGTAGGCGACCGTACACTCGGTACCCCACTCTCGCGAAAAAAAAAAAAAAAAAAAAAAAAAAAAAAAAAAAAAAAAAAAACGAGCGGGCCCGAGACGGATCCTGCTGCCGTGGCCGAACCACTAACAGCAGGTGAGGAAGTGCCGGTGTTAGCCGGCACCCCCTCTGGCCCCCGTAGTCTTCTTCCTTGCGGGAGAAGAGACGGGCTGGGCCTGCTCCCGAAGGAGCAGGGCGACCAGCGGAAGAACCCCCGTCTCACCAGAGCGAGACGGGCCCTTAGAAGCTCCCGAAGGAGACTTCTTAGGGGGGGGGGAGGCGACCTTCTTCTTCTTAGGCAGGGGAGCCTTAGAAGAAGAAGGGGAAGAGGCGGCAGACGACGACGACGAAGAAGACGATGAAGACGACGACGACACCTTCCTCCTCTTCCTCTTCTTCTTCGTCAACCTCCTCAGGACCGACGTCAGGTCTGTCATCCAGGACGGAGCCGGGGCTGCTGTTGCCGAAGCAACAGGGCCCGACGTACCTGTACGAACAGACCAGCATCGGGAGCAGCGGCGCCAGGAACAGAGACAACATCAGCAGGTGCGAGCATCACAGGAACGGCAGTCGAGACGGCAGGAGCAGGAACAGGAACAGCAGCGGTGGTCACGGCAGGTACGGCAGGCTGTGTGGACGGTACAGATGGTCTAACCAGCGGCACAGACATCATCGGCACCGGTGGGAGGTCCAGGGGCGAGCTCTTCGGGCACATGAAGTCCGGTCGTGGGGGCCACACGGCAAAACCCAGGATGGCGGCATCACACTCCCCGAGTTACGGCGACTGGCCCCTGCAACCGATGTTGTGGGTGTCACAGAGACCGCGTGCTGGGTGTACACAGGTGAGGAGGTGACGCGTAGCCAGGTGTTGTCAGGGTCGTGGTGGTGGTTGTGACCGTAGCGTGCGTAAACCGCCACGGAGCCAGCGAGATGATAGAGCAGACCCCTGGACACTCGGCACGCCCTGCAGTCCCAACGACGCCCACACCTGTCCGAGGTCATCCTTCACGGCAACCGCACCTGAGGAGGCAAAAGTCGGGTGATTAGGAGGATCCTCTACCCGCTCGCGCGAAGACGAGCGGATAGAGGACCCAGAGTACAACTCTACGTCGGGGTATCTAGCGCCCTCCTCCACACTCGACACATCGGGAGAGGAGAAGGACCTAGACACCGCCCCCGAAGGGAAGGCGCGAGACGTGGAAGTTGACGCGGGCGGCAGGAAAGAAGACGAAGTGTCCGTCACCAAAGGGGTCGCGGGAGAGCTTTCCGACGACTCCTTTGCAGGCCTTCGCTTCTTCCTGCCCTCATACAATGTCCACTGCGCCTCCGACCAGTTCATACAAACATCACAGGGCTCGGCCCGGGTGCATTCGCGCCCCCGGCACCGAGCACACAAAACATGAGGGTCTATCTCGGGGAAAGATCTGAATTTCCCACATTTGCGCCCTTCGGTACCCGGGCAAAGTCTCCTTGGGGTAGCGAGGCGCGGAGATTCCATCATTCAGCGTAATTAATATGAAAAGAGAGAATACTGTACTTACAACTCTTCATACACAATTACAAACAAACAAGAAAGCAAACGACGAGCAGCGGGCAGAGAGCGAACCACACACGTCCATCCACTGTGAGGCCGAAAGCAAAAGTGGTTTGTTTACCTCCCAGTCGCGCAACGCCGCGCGCCTGTCGGACAAGCAGTTAACTACCGAACCCCTTGTTCGAAAGCTTACGACCTATCCAGCTGCCGCTAGTATCTTCCTATTGTAAAAGGACCGAAGGTTTGTATGCCGTGTCGGAACAAATGATAAGTCCAGCCGGTGAAAAATTGTTAGAAAAAAAGAGGGTAAGAAACAGAGCACTCTGCCCAGCGCATGGTGAGAATTATCGCTAAAAAAACAAAATTTTTTGTTTTTTTCGGAAGAGCCCTATCTCGGTTATTTTTCATAGAAATTCCTTTGTAAATAAAATAAAGGGGAGTCAAGAAAAATGGCTTTGGTAAAAGTAACAATTTTTTGAAGAGCCCTCTCGGTTATTTTTCATAGAAATTACTTTGTAAAAATACGAAAATGTAGAAGAAAGTTTAAGAATAAAGGTAGAGTTAAGAAAAATGGCTTGGTAACAGCAACAGTTTCATTGACATTAATAAGTTGATCGAAACGGAAAAAATTGTTACCGTTGTCAACATATCTTTCGTAGCTCAAAAGCTATAAATAACAGGCGAAGTTCTTCCTCCTACTCCAGACGAAGTAGTTCCATGGTTTGCTTGGTTGGGGTTAGGTTAATCCTACGAGCCTTCCAAGAAAAGTCATAGTCCATTAGAAGCCTCATCTTGGCATCTTCTGGAGATTCAGAGCCCTGCCGAAACTCTAATAGTCTCTTTTGGGATGCACTAACACATTTTCCGTTACTTTTATTTTACCATAAAAAACTCATGAATGCATGTGGAAAACTATTGTTCTTGCATGACGTAACCATGTAACAAACACTTGTGTCAACAAGAGCTCGCACATGGGTCATTGAGAGGGAAGTGTCGTGCGATCAGCTGATTTCATTGTGAGAATTTTACTACGGCAGGGATTTGATCATGCGAGATACACAGTCCAAGGTATGATCTAGCCTATGGAAATCGCTACTTGTCCAAAACCGAAAATAAAAAAAAATGCCCCTACCACACTTACGAAAAAATTTCGGTCAATTTACGTAACCGCTACGTCAGTTGGATAGATAGGGATAGAGTATTTTTTACATACTATTATGTCAGTTGGAAGATAGGGATAGAGTATTTTTACATACTATTACATCAGTTGGACATGAAAGGGTTAAGTAACAAATCAGCTCTATCATACATCTTTATCCATGGTAAAAAGTTCATTATGTTACCAAGTCCAGTAAAGACACTGTTTCAGCTGGAGAATAAGCCTTAATGAAAAGGAAATAAAAAGGATTCCTTGGACTGTTTTGAATGTGTACACAGATTATCATCTTATGAATCCTCTTTGCAAGGAGGTCCTCCTCCCTTGCCTTCTCCCCTGAATTAGATTCTTCAATGTTTTTGAGCATCAAGTAAGAAACTGCAAAGCTGGATAACAAACTCCCAACATTTCAACAGTACCTTGAGTTACTCATCAATACATGAAATGGACTGAGATATAAACTGAATAAAGCCTTTAATAAGCTTTTATAAAAATTATAAATAAAATACAAAAACTAAATAAAAAAATAATCCTCTGTGTAAGTCTAACTAAACAGCTGCAACAGTAAGCACTTTGAAGCCAAGGCTGAAATTGTGCAAGTTGTAACAAATGGTTTCAAAAAGTTATAGCTATACTTTGTTTAAAAAATATATAGAAACAATACTGATGAGGATAATAATTAAGGGCAGCTGGCAGAAAATGAAAATGTGCGCCTAATAATGTTATTCCTAAATATTTTTTTTGATGAATCTGCAGGACTTCCATTAGCCCTTGAAAACCACTCAGAAGAGTAATCCTACAAGATCACATATATATAAAAGTTCTTTCATCTCCCTAAATCTCTCCAAACTTCCACATGGCTATTTAAAATCAACACTAGCAAAATTTTCACCATTTTTCTGGTTCCTTCAGAAAAACTTAAATATATTTGGATACTTCAATTACCTCTCTGAGTCACACTGCATTACAGTACAATACTACCAGCCAAGCTATATGAACTACACTGTACACAAAAACATAAAACTTTTATAAACTTCTACTATATATATATATATACTAGTGTTGCCTGAAACTTTATCTGACATCTTGAGACATTCAAGAATTTCAGTACTTTTTAAAGGCCTGTATGCTTCATAAAAAAAACCAAAGGAAATAGAAGGTAATACTGTGCTAGGATGCAGTAACAACAAAATGTGTCTGTTTTGTCCATCCCAAACCAGAGGCAACATGATTTTTCTCAAGTGAACTTCACACAAAAAAGATACACTTATGCTGGATGAAATATTCTATATGGCAGCAACCTCAGATTTCCTTTAGGCACTTACCTGACCCAAGTTCTCGCTTGGGAATTGTCCTTCCTTCCCTTGGTCTAGATTTTCTGAGGGCTTGGGAAGGATAGACCTGTATCCTGGAATCCTGGAGAGGGAGGGTATGTTTGTGGGTATACTGTTGGAGGTGGAGGTATTTGGGTAGTCGTAGTTGAACTCACCCCACTGCTGACTTTACTGGCACTACTGGCCCACCCAAACTATCTTGAAGGGAGTTGGCTACGTTCTCTGCAGGTATCGAAACGAGAGGAGTGATGCTTTTAGAAGATTCAGCTGTCTGAGGAATATGCCATGCACGGTGTTGGGCTCCCACTGTCATTCTTGATCTGAGGTTGTGTGCTGTGCGGTGATGGCTGCCGTGAATCGTTTTTTTGTCCCACCCCACTTTGTGATAATATGCTGCGTAAATTTCCTTGTAAACTCAAATGCTGTTTCTGCTGATTATGGCCATGCAACTGACTCTGGTGAGAGGTTTTCTGCTGGGGAACAGGTGTAATGCTGATTCCTGTTGGTGCAGTTAACTGTGTTCCACTAAGGTTAACCATTCCCAAAGGATTACTGTTAGCCCCAGCCATCTGAGAAAAAATTTGCCATCACTGCCAGCAGTGGCTGGATTTAGGTTTTGTCGGTAAGCCATGTTTCTACTGGACTGGTCATGGCGTGACAATAACTTGATGCTGTTGCTGCTGCTGCTGCTGCTGCTGATGTTGTTGAAGACGAGCTAGATGAGGGTTGAATGAATTCAAACTTATATGTTCCACCTGAACCCAAAAGACCTCTCAAATGGCTGAAATAAAAAAAAATAATCTATGTATTCAAACCACATCAGGATTAAACACTGGACTAAACAATACCATCGTTACTCGGAGCTAACGATAGATGCAATAGGTTAAAAATTTTCATTATTCAATAAACTGCATCACAAACTGGAATATTTAAAAATAAAATGGGAGATAATTTTTTTTCCTCCAATAGACTTTAATGCTCATACACAAGATTCCCTCTGCCTCTAATGCATTAATTTATAGTAGAATTTCACTGTGCTATACAATATTCTTATATGGTGGTACAGAAAAGTGAATACCTCAAGAAACCACAGGCTAAAGTTCAGTATCAAGTACTTTCATATTATTCACAATAATACAAGAGGAAATGTGAGACAACTTACTGTTAGATAATTTGTCTGTTTGGTATTTGCTTTTACTATTTACTCATGCTAAATTCACATGCATATTAACATTTTTTTCTTTAGCATAAAAAGCATATAAAGGTATTCTGCTTACAATGGGGTTGTTCCAAAAATCCATTGTTTGTTGGAAAATCATATCTTGAATATAGCCTAGCCTCACTAGGGTAATCAATACCATCTTTACATATAGGATAACCTAGACTTACACAGTATTACTTTATACATATATGCATAGTAATTATTAATTTCACCTAATTCTCTAGGTTCAATGCATATTGGCTTCTGATAATTCAGTACAAAGAGAAATTGAATAACATTAACAAGTTAGCCTAGCGTATATGATGATGATGATGATATGGTACCTATGTAGTATACATACAAATACGGCACCCTAGCCTACAGTATACTACGTATACAATAAGAGCATTTTATTAATATAAGCCACTTCTGTGAGTTCAACGCATTCTGACTATATCAGTAGAAAAAAAAATGGACACAAAATGGGAATCAGAGTCTGACCGACATCAGCATAATTGAGCACTGTCAGGCTGCTGATGGCTACCTATATTTATGAAAAAAACATACGTATTGAATATGTATCTTTTCCATGAATCAGTTAAAAGTTATTAAATTCCTTTATCCAATAATATTGTATGCATTCTCATATTATTTTATCATAAATACTAACAAAGCAGTCAATGTTTTGGTTTAGAAATCAGCTGATGGCAAAAAAAGTTTATTTTGCCGCATTTAACTCAATTTGGAGCGAATTGCCTTGCTTCTGGTTAGCATAAATGAATATCCCGATACTTTACTTAATGAGACAAGACAATTTTTTGTTATACATGTTTTTAAGTCTAAATATGAATTTAATACGTCTTGTGAACTATTATTTTTATCATTAACAGATTGCATTGTGAGCATGTTTATTGCGTAAAACAATTATGTGTGTCCATTCATTATTTTCACTTATTTCATCGTAATACGAGCTTTACTGTTACGTTTAGTTATCTTTTATGGGCATGAAAACAACAGTAAAATGTGTTCTTTCATGACCTGAAGTTTTGATTAAAACTATTCTCTCTCAATTTTACCTACGGTTGTGTTTGACCGCATGAGTTTACGGGAGTTTTATCCTTGTTGCCAATACACAATAGTCTTTAACAGCTCGAAAAGTGTTCTCAGCTTCAGCTGCAACTTGGTTTATGTTTAACAGAATGTTTTCTTGCTGTCTGGTTTGATCTTTAGCAATCAAAGTTATTACATAAAAATATATTAATGCTATTCTACAAAACGTCATTTTGTAACATAACTACGGTAATTTTTTACTATCGTATAATGGTTGAAATACAAGCCAAATGATGTTATCCAATTTGGTTGTACTTAGCAAAAAAGTTGTTTCTTGTTCGGTTGTTCATGGTTGTACACATTTACGCAATGAATATAACGTTAAAACAATACAGCAGTACCTCGTACTTCGAACTTAATCTGTTCCAGAAGGCTGTTCGAAGTACAATTTGTTCGAAATATGAAACAAATATCCCTATAAGAAATAAAGGGAATAAGGATAATTTGTTCTAGCCAACCCAAAAAGCCCCCTTTTAACACTTTTTCTATTATTAATGTATTTAAAAGTGTGTCAAGTAATGAAACAATATGTTTATATAAAGTAAAATTTTCCAAATTCTATTTATTCTGTGTACGATTTACAAAGTGTTTGGTGAAAATGGCACCCGGGCCGGCTGGGGGATGAGGGAGAGACGGGAACCCTTTAAGGAAACTGAATTGGTTGCTGTATGCAAAGGTTGATAAAATCAATTTTATTCACATATTATGTACAATGATAATCAAAGGAATCGATAGTGGGCGTCAGTTTGTGTGTCTGAGAGAGAGAGAGAGAGAGAGAGAGAGAGAGAGAGAGAGAGAGAGAGAGAGAGAGAGAGAGAGAGAGAGAGAGAGAGAGAGTAATCAGCATATTTACACTAGGAAGTAAGTGCTCGAAAAAGATTAATTATGGCAAAATACATCACTTATTGTAGGCAAATGGCAAACTTTTCAAACAAACATGAGGATTTGCAAACAAGTAAGTAATAAGTCAAGAATGCAAGGAAAGGAAAGAGAGAGAAAGAACTTTTCACAAGGAAGCCATTTAAACAAACAATCAAAGGCATGCAGAAGCTGAAAGTGGCGCTAGTTTGTTTATTACAGAACTTAGTTACTTTTACAGTAGTAAAAAATCGTAAAAAGCAATTGTTACTAGATAGGTATTTTACCGTACCAAAAATAAAAGTGATTCGGGCAGATCAAGTGCAAGTGAAAGAAATGGGCGAATAATCATCCCAGCTCAGCTGATAAGTCAGTGGAAGCAGAGCCCTTCTTCCCTCCCCTCTCCTCTCTCTCTATCATCTCACTCAGCGCACCAAACACTGACTTTAGCAACCTTTTCTTTTTTTCATTGTACTGCATTTGATTGATTTCATGTTTTGTTTTATTATTACGTTAAATTTATAGTGAAATATTTTATTTTTTATGTGAATGGGTATAGTGTAGATTTTTACTCTCTCTCTCCTAACAATTACCATGATGCATGATAACTTATAATCATTCATTCATTATTCCTCAAAAATATAACGCCCCTTCCCTCTCTACCTCAGGTCAGCTGTGTATCCAACCAACTGATCCGCTGTCACCCCACACTACTTCTCCTTCTGTGTCTTCTATAATGACTAAATAACCAGCAAACATCAGTCCCCACAAATCTTCGTTGTTCCTTAATTCCAATGTCAGTGTGTCTATAATGACGAAGTACAAGAATGGACTCTAGAACTGAATCCTGATTGAGGCTAACCTCTAAAGGGAATGCCCTCAGTCTGCCCATACTCTGTCTGTACAAGTTCTTGTCCCTCATACATCATCTTCACTAACCTTACCACTTCTCAAGTACTTCTCTTTCTCAAATACAGATACTCCTCAGTTACTGGAGAAGGTTCTGTTTCTCCTGGCTGATGCTGCTAACTGAAATCAGTGATAACAGTACTATAAACCCACTTAATGATGCTGTTAACCAGAGATCAGCGTTGTGGGTAACTAGAGATTGGTGCTGCTAACCAGAAATTGCACAGAAAATCTAGTTAACAGCGTCACTAGAACAAGTGCAGTAACATCACAATTTTTGCAAGTAAATTGTATTTTTCCTAACTACAGTGGACCCCCCGTATTCGCGGGGGATGCGTACCAGACCCCCCCGCGAATGTTTGGAACCCCTATAAAAATGCTAAAAACAGCCTATTTTGTTAGTTAAAATTTAAGAAAAACACTAGAAATTTTCATATTTGGTTTTTTAATAGTTTTATCACAAAAGTGCATTTATGATGAAATTGATAACAAAAACAGGAATTTGTGGATATTTCTCATAGAAAAATACGCGAATGCGTGAATTTTCCGCGAATAATGCAGGGAAACATTCCCGAGAGAAATCCGCGAATGTGTGAGTCCGCGAATCGGGAGAACGCGAATACGGGGGGTCCACTGTATATACAAACCCGAGGTCCTTTACATAAGGAATTACTTTCAGCACCAACTGGAACTCGGCCATAAGTCGGGAGTCCCGCCCAACTGGATGTAAACATTCCAGGAACAGACTGAGGGGTGGCATGAGGTGACCTATATGTAAAGGACCTCAGGTTTGTATACTTGGGAAAAATACAATTACTTTCAAAAATTGTGATTTGTTCCTACACATTATACAAACCATCGGTCCTTTACATAAGGATGACTCACTGATTGGTGGGAGGAATCAGAGTCTTGTGAACAGACTGGTGTTCACCCAACTAAGGTTCCCTCCCTGGTCATAAGAGCAGGGGGGAGGGGGGACCTAGCCTCTGCCCGATTGATCAGTGTGAAACTGCAAGACCAATGGTCAGACCTCTGGGACCTATTCATAAGAGGGAGGCAAGTGTGGCCTCTTATGATAGCAAACAAGAACTTACAGTCGTAAGCAAGAAGACAAATATACATTGTTGACTTTGTCTCATGCTAGTGTCCACTTCCCCCTTGTTTGGGAAGGGACGGATATACGCTTCTATACCATAACGAAAGGGCAAGAATGGAGCTCAGTCACATAGCTTACCGGCAATGACTGCCCTTTCCAGCATGTGATGACCACCACTCTCTGCCTATAGGAGGAGAGCAGAACAAAGAGGGAAGAGAAGCCAGTACCACTCTCATTCCAACCCATTCCTGCGGTCACACAAGGCAGGATGCGAACTTGTCCAGATACAGGAGCGGGAGCAAGATATACAACCTGTTGAGCAACCACCATGGGTCTTAAGTTAAAGTGTCCAAGGAGCCATGGGCTATATCCAAGGGTAGGAGGAGGTGAACAGTGTCTGGTTGGACCATCTCCCTGCCTTCCATACCTGCCATACCGACAAGTTCTTGTGCAAGTTCTTGTGGAACATAAAGGTACAACCAAGATATCTGACTTCATGGGTTGTCGAAGGAAAGTACCCGTGTTGAAACTCCATTTGGAGGGGTACACTTCCTAATCATGTTACGAACCCGGAAAGAGAGTATTCTTTGAATGCATCCTTCTTGGTCCACCCCGGCGCTAATGAAGAGGAGTCCCCCTTAGCCTGAAGGGACGAGCTCTCATTCGATAAGTGCCTTACCACTCTAATGTACAAAGTAGCATCCGTCTTGCTCGTTGCTACTCTTGGGGAGGGAATCGTAAGGACTCAAACCTATTGTCGTGGACGCGAAAATAGTGAGTCCCCACCCCGCCACGAAATGCGGGGCGAAATCAAGCGTAGTTAATCCCCGTCCCCTCAAGTGTTTCACGCCCCTGAAGAGGTCTTGATGGTCAGATCCCTGTCTGTCAATTCTCAGAGTGGCTCGTAGTTTTCCAAGTCAAACTCCTAAGACGAGTGTCACATCCCAGGGGCCTGAGCTCCCCGAGCACGCAAGACCTCTTGAAGCTCCTCATCAGAGGGACATCTCCATCAGAGAGGAGACCTCCAATCCTTGCGGCTCTGAGCGGCTCTGAGCAGAGAGCAACCCCGTCTACAGCACCAACCACAGAAGATGGACCACTTTCCCTGGTACACTGCTGTAGGAAACGGTTGAAGTAACCTACCATCTCTGTTGCTACTCGGTGAGGGAAACCCCATCACTAGCGAGACATGGAGGACAACCACCAGCTGTGAAGACACCAGGAAAGTGCTGCCGAATGGTACCATCTGCGTGCAGTTGAACCCGAAGGTTGTGCCATGGGGGTAATAAACTCCCGCGGTGCTCTGGAGATAAAGAGCCCTCACATCGAGATACCAAAGGGCCTGAGGCCATTTGGTGACTGCTAGGATCATCTGAACTTGCTGGTGACTAGAACTACGCTGATCACCTTGCAAATCAGACAAACAGGGAAAGGTGTAGACTTTGAGGTCATCCCACAGCCTATGGGTCCAGCATGACAGAAGAGAATCCTGGGAGTTTTCTGTTGTGCCGGATGTTGAACAGATCCCCTCCTGGACGCACCATAATTCAAGCAGTCTTTCTGCCCTGTCTGGGTGAAAGTAAGTTTGTCCCATCCACCTGATTCTAGCAGCTGAGATTGTCAGCCATTCCATCCTCGTGTCAGGGGCATACCTGGCTGACAGCTCTATCGAGTGAACCGTAGTCTGCTTGAGCACCTGCATTGTCAACTGATGCG
>NC_061088.1:53829943-53874020 GCF_015104395.2 Macrobrachium nipponense
CGCATCAGTTGACAATGCAGGTGCTCAAGCAGACTACTGCTGACAGCTCAACAGGTTGTATATCTTGCTCCGCTCCTGTATCTGGACAAGTTCGCATCCTGCCTTGTGTGACCGCAGGAATGGGTTGGAATGAGAGTGGTACTGGCTTCTCTTCCCTCTTTGTTCTGCTCTCCTCCTATAGGCAGAGAGTGGTGGTCATCACATGCTGGAAAGGGCAGTCATTGCCGGTAAGCTATGTGACTGAGCTCCATTCTTGCCCTTTCGTTATGGTATAGAAGCGTATATCCGTCCCTTCCCAAACAAGGGGGAAGTGGACACTAGCATGAGACAAAGTCAACAATGTATATTTGTCTTCTTGCTTACGACTATAAGTTCTTGTTTGCTATTCATAAGAGGCCACACTTGCCTCCCTCTTATGAATAGGTCCAGAGGTCTGACCATTGGTCTTGCAGTTTTCACACTGATCAATCGGGCAGAGGCTAGGTCCCCCCTCCCCCCTGCTCTTATGACCAGGGAGGGAACCTTAGTTGGGTGAACACCAGTCTGTTCACAAGACTCTGATTCCTCCCACCAATCAGTGAGTCATCCTTATGTAAAGGACCGATGGTTTGTATAATGTGTAGGAACAAATCACAATTTTTGAAAGTAAATTGTATTTTTCCCAAGTATACAAACCTGAGGTCCTTTACATATAGGTCACCTCATGCCACCCCTCAGTCTGTTCCTGGGCTTAAAGCAAAGTGGAATGTTTACATCCAGTTGGGCGGGACTCCCGACTTATGGCCGAGTTCCAGTTGGTGCTGAAAGTAATTCCTTATGTAAAGGACCTCGGGTTTGTATATACAGTGGACCCCCCGTATTCGCGTTCTCCCGATTCGCGGACTCACACATTCGCGGATTTCTCTCGGGAATGTTTCCCTGCATTATTCGCGGAAAATTCACGCATTCGCAGTATTTTTCTATGAGAAATATCCACAAATTCCTGGTTTTTGTTATCAATTTCATCATAAAATGCACTTTTTGTGATAAAACTATTAAAAAAACCAAATATGAAAATTTCTAGTGGTTTTTCTTAAATTTTAACTAACAAAATAGGCTGTTTTTAGCATTTTTATAGGGGTTCCAAACATTCGCGGGGGGGTCTGGTACGCATCCCCCGCGAATACGGGGGGTCCACTGTAGTTAGGAAAAATACAATTTACTTGCAAAAATTGTGATGTTACTGCACTTGTCTAGTGACGCTGTTAACTAGATTTTCTGTGCCAATTTCTGGTTAGCAGCACCAATCTCTAGTTACCCACAACGCTGATCTCTGGTTAACAGCATCATTAAGTGGGTTTATAGTACTGTTATCACTGATTTTCAGTTAGCAGCATCAGCCAGAAACAGAACCTTCTCCAGTAACTGAGGAGTATCTGTATTTGAGAAAGAGAAGTACTAGAGAAGTGGTAAGGTTAGTGAAGATGATGTATGAGGGGACAAGAACACTTGTACAGACAGAGTATGGGGAGACTGAGGCATTCCCTTTAGAGGTTAGCCTCAATCAGGGATCAGTTCTAGAGTCCATTCTTGTACTTCGTCATTATAGACACACTGACATTGGAATTAAGGAACAACGAAGATTTGTGGGGACTGATGTTTGCTGGTTATTTAGTCATTATAGAAGACACAGAAGGAGAAGTAGTGTGGGGTGACAGCGGATCAGTTGGTTGGATACACAGCTGACCTGAGGTAGAGGGAAGGGGCGTTTATATTTTTGAGGAATAATGAATGAATGATTATAAGTTATCATGCATCATGGTATTGTTGAGGAGAGAGAGAGTAAAATCTACACTATACCCATTCACATAAAAAATAAAATATTTCACTATAAATTTAACGTAATAATAAAACAAAACATGAAATCAATCAAATGCAGTACAATGAAAAAAGAAAAGGTTGCTAAAGTCAGTGTTTGGTGCGCTGAGTGAGATGATAGAGAGAGGAGAGAGGGGAGGGAAGAAGGGCTCTGCTTCCCACTGACTTATCAGCTGAGCTGGGATGATTATTCGCCCATTTCTTTCACTTGCACTTGATCTGCCCGAATCACTTTTATTTTTGGTACGGTAAAATACCTATCTAGTAATAATTGCTTTTTACGATTTTTTACTACTGTAAAAGTAACTAAGTTCTGTAATAAACAAACTAGCGCCACTTTCAGCTTCTGCATGCCTTTGATTGTTTGTTTAAATGGCTTCCTTGTGAAAAGTTCTTTTATCTCTCTTTCCTTTCCTTGCATTCTTGACTTATTACTTACTTGTTTGCAAAATCCTCATGTTTGTTTGAAAAGTTTGCCATTTGCCTACAATAAGTGATGTATTTTGCCATAATTAATCTTTTTCGAGCACTTACTTCCTAGTGTAAATATGCTGATTACTCTCTTCTCTCTCCTTCCTCCTTCTCTTCCTTCCTTCTCTCTTCTCTCTCTCTCTCCTAATCTCTCTCTCTCTCTCTCTCTCTCGTCTCTATTCTCTCTCTCTCTTCCTCTCTCTCTTCTCCTCTCCTCTCTCTTCTTCTTCAGACACACAAACTGACGCCCACTATCGATTCCTTTGATTATCATTGTACATAATATGTGAATAAAATTGATTTTATCAACCTTTGCATACAGCAACCAATTCAGTTTCCTTAAAGGGTTCCCGTCTCTCCCTCCATCCCCCAGCCGGCCGGGTGCCATTTTCACCAAACACTTTGTAAATCGTACACAGAATAAATAGAATTTGGAAAATTTTACTTTATATAACATATTGTTTCATTACTTGACACACTTTTGAATACATTAATAATAGAAAAAGTGTTAAAAGGGGGGCTTTTTGGGTTGGCTAGAACAAATTATCCTTATTCCCTTTATTTCTTATAGGGATATTTGTTTCATATTTCGAACAAATTGTACTTCGAACAGCCTTCTGGAACAGATTAAGTTCGAAGTACGAGGTACTGCTGTATTGTTTTAACGTTATATTCATTGCGTAAATGTGTACAACCATGAACAACCGAACAAGAAACAACTTTTTTGCTAAGTACAACCAAATTGGATAACATCATTTGGCTTGTATTTCAACCATTATACGATAGTAAAAAATTACCGTAGTTATGTTACAAATGACGTTTTGTAGAATAGCATTAATATATTTTTATGTAATAACTTTGATTGCTAAAGATCAAAGACCAGCAAGAAAACATTCTGTTAAACATAAACCAAGTTGCAGCTGAAGCTGAGAACACTTTTCGAGCTGTTAAAGACTATTGTGTGTTGGCAACAAGGATAAAACTCCCGTAAACTCATGCGGTCAAACACAACCGTAGGTAAAATTGAGAGAGAATAGTTTTAATCAAAACTTCAGGTCATGAAAGAACACATTTTACTGTTGTTTTCATGCCCATAAAAGATAACTAACGTAACAGTAAAGCTCGTATTACGATGAAATAAAGTGAAAATAATGAATGGAATCACCTAATTGTTTTACGCAATAAACATGCTCACAATGCAATCTGTTAATGATAAAAATAATAGTTCACAAGACGTATTAAATTCATATTTAGACTTAAAAACATGTATAACAAAAAATTGTCTTGTCTCATTAAGTAAAGTATCGGGATATTCATTTATGCTAACCAGAAGCAAGGCAATTCGCTCCAAATTGAGTTAAATGCGGCAAAATAAACTTTTTTTGCCATCAGCTGATTTCTAAACCAAAACATTGACTGCTTTGTTAGTATTTTATGATAAAATAATATGAGAATGCATACAATATTATTGGATAAAGTAATTTATAACTTTTAAAAGATTCATGGAAAAGATACATATTCAATACGTATGTTTTTATTTCATAAATATAGGTAGCCATCAGCAGCCTGACAGTGCTCAATTATGCTGATGTCGGTCAGACTCTGATTCCCATTTTGTGTCCATTTTTTTTTCTACTGATATAGTCAGAATGCGTTGAACTCACAGAAGTGGCTTATATTAATAAATGTCTATATTGTATACGTAGTATACTGTAGGCTAGGGTGCCGTATTTGTATGTATACTACATAGGTACCATATCATCATCATCATCATATACGCTAGGCTAACTTGTTAATGTTATTCAATTTCTCTTTGTACTGAATTATCAGAAGCCAATATGCATTGAACCTAGAGAATTAGGTGAAATTAATAATTACTATGCCATATATGTATAAAGTATACTGTGTAAGTCTAGGTTATCCTATATGTAAAGATGGTATTGATTACCCTAGTGTAGGCTAGGCTATATTCAAGATATGATTTTTCCAACAAACAATGGGATTTTTGGAACAACCCCATTGTAAGCAGAATACCTTTATATCTTTTTATGCTAAAGAAAAAAATGTTAATATGCATGTGAATTTAGCATGAGTAAATAGTAAAAGCAAATACCACAGACAAATTATCTAACAGTAAGTGGTCTCACATTTCCTCTTGTATTATTGTGAATAAATATGAAAGTACTTGATACTGAACTTTAGCCTGTTGGTTTCTTGAGGTATTCACTTTTCTGTACCACCATATAAGAATATTGTATAGCACAGTGAAATTCTACTATAAATTTAATGCATTAGAGGCAGAGGGAATCTTGTGTATGAGCATTAAAGTCTATTGGAGGAAAAAAAATTATCTCCCATTTTATTTTTAAATATTCCAGTTTGTGATGCAGTTTATTGAATAATGAAAATTTTTAACCTATTGCATCTATCGTTAGCTCCGAGTAACGATGGTATTGTTTAGTCCAGTGTTTAATCCTGATGTGGTTTGAATACATAGATTATTTTTTTTTATTTCAGCCATTTGAGAGGTCTTTTGGGTTCAGGTGGAACATATAAGTTGAATTCATTCAACCCTCATCTAGCTCGTCTTCAACAACATCAGCAGCAGCAGCAGCAGCAGCAGCAACAGCATCAAGTTAGTTCACGCCATGACCAGTCCAGTAGAAACATGGCTTACCGACAAAACCTAAATCCAGCCACTGCTGCAGTGATGGCAAATTTTTCTCAGATGGCTGGGGCTAACAGTAATCCTTTGGGAATGGTTAACCTTAGTGGAACACAGTTAACTGCACCAACAGGAATCAGCATTACACCTGTTCCCCAGCAGAAAACCTCTCACCAGAGTCAGTTGCATGGCCATAATCAGCAGAAACAGCATTTGAGTTTACAAGGAAATTTACGCAGCATATTATCACAAAGTGGGGTGGGACAAAAAAACGATTCACGGCAGCCATCACCGCACAGCACACAACCTCAGATCAAGAATGACAGTGGGAGCCCAACACCGTCATGGCATATTCCTCAGACAGCTGAATCTTCTAAAAGCATCACTCCTCTCGTTTCGATACCTGCAGAGAACGTAGACAACTCCTTCAAGATAGTTTTGGGTGCCAGTAGTGCCAGTAAAGTCAGCAGTGGGGTGAGTTCAACTACGACTACCCCAAATACCTCCACCTCCAACAGTATACCCACAAACATACCCTCCCTCTCCAGGATTCCAGGATACAGGTCTATCCTTCCCAAGCCCTCAGAAAATCTAGACCAAGGGAAGGAAGGACAATTCCCAAGCGAGAACTTGGGTCAGGTAAGTGCCTAAAGGAAATCTGAGGTTGCTGCATATAGAATATTTCATCCAGCATAAGTGTATCTTTTTGTGTGAAGTTCACTTGAGAAAAATCATGTTGCCTCTGGTTTGGGGATGGACAAAACAGACACATTTTGTTGTTACTGCATCCTAGCACAGTATTACCTTCTATTTCCTTTGGTTTTTTTTATGAAGCATAATACAGGCCTTTAAAAAGTACTGAAATTCTTGAATGTCTCAAGATGTCAGATAAAGTTTCAGGCAACACTAGTATATATATATATATATAGTAGAAGTTTATAAAAGTTTTATGTTTTTGTGTACAGTGTAGTTCATATAGCTTGGCTGGTAGTATTGTTACTGTAATGCAGTGTGACTCAGAGAGGTAATTGAAGTATCCAAATATATTTAAGGTTTTTCTGAAGGAACCAGAAAATGGTGAAAATTTTGCTAGTGTTGATTTTAAATAGCCATGTGGAAGTTTGGAGAGATTTAGGGAGATGAAAGAACTTGTATATAATATGTGATCTGTAGGATTACTCTTCTGAGTGGTTTTCAAGGGCTAATGGAAGTCCTGCAGATTCATCAAAAAAATATTTAGGAATAACATTATTAGGCGCCACATTTTCCAGCTGCCCTTAATTATTATCCTCATCAGTATTGTTCTATATATTTTTTAAACAAAGTATAGCTATACTTTTGAAACCATTTGTTAACAACTTGCACAATTTCAGCCTTGGCTTCAAAGTGCTTACTGTTGCAGCTGTTTAGTTAGACTTACACAGAGGATTATTTTTTTATTTAGTTTTTGTATTTTATTTATAATTTTTATAAAAGCTTATTAAAGGCTTTATTCAGTTTATATCTCAGTCCATTTCATGTATTGATGAGTAACTCAAGGTACTGTTGAAATGTTGGGAGTTTGTTATCCCAGCTTTGCAGTTTTCTTACTTGATGCTCAAAACATTGAAGAATCTAATTCAGGGAGAGGCAAGGGAGGAGGACCTCCTTGCAAAGAGGATTCATAAGATGATAATCTGTGTACACATTCAAAACAGTCCAAGGAATCCTTTTTATTTCCTTTTCATTAAGGCTTATTCTCCAGCTGAAACAGTGTCTTTACTGGACTTGGTAACATAATGAACTTTTTACCATGGATAAAGATGTATGATAGAGCTGATTTGTTACTTAACCCTTTCATGTCCAACTGATGTAATAGTATGTAAAAATACTCTATCCCCTATCTTTCCAACTGACATAATAGTATGTAAAAATATTCTATCCCCTATCTATCCAACTGACGTAGCGGTACGTAAAATTGACCGAAATTTTTCGTAAGTGTGGTAGGGGCATTTTTTTTTATTTTCGGACAAGTAGCGATTTCCATAGGCTAGATCATACCTTGGACTGTGTATCTCGCATGCTCAAATCCCTGCCGTAGTAAAATTCTCACAATGAAATCAGCTGATCGCACCGACACTTCCCTCTCAATGACCCATGTGCGAGCTCTTGTTGACACAAGTGTTTGTTTACATGGTTACGTCATGCAAGAACAATAGTTTTCCAACATGCATTCATGTAGTTTTTATGGTAAAAGTAACGGAAAATGTGTTAGTGCATCCCAAAAGAGACTATTAGAGTTTCGGCAGGGCTCTGAATCTCCAGAAGATGCCAAGATGAGGCTTCTAATGGACTATGACTTTTCTTGGAAGGCTCGTAGGATTAACCTAACCCCAACCAAGCAAACCATGGAACTACTTCGTCTGGAGTAGGAGGAAGAACTTCGCCTGTTATTTATAGCTTTTGAGCTACGAAAGATATGTTGACAACGGTAACAATTTTTTCCGTTTCGATCAACTTATAATGTCAAAATGAAACTGTTGCTGTTACCAAAGCCATTTTTCTTAACTCTACCTTTATTCTTAAACTTTTCTTCTACATTTTCGTATTTTTACAAAGTAATTTCTATGAAAAATAACCGAGAGGGCTCTTCAAAAAATTGTTACTTTTACCAAAGCCATTTTTCTTGACTCCCCTTTATTTTATTTACAAAGGAATTTCTATGAAAAATAACCGAGATAGGGCTCTTCCGAAAAAAACAAAAAATTTTTTTAGTTTTCTAACAATTTTTTCACCGGCTGGACTTATTCATTTTCCATTGTTTTATATGTCGATATTTAGAGAATTTTGTTGGCTTTCTCATAAAAAATAATTCATTCGCCTAACTGTTATAGCATTTGACCTACGAACGATAATGTTAAGAACGGTAAAAATTTTTTTTGTTTTGATCAACTTATAATGTCAGAATGAAACTGTTGCCGTTACCAAAGCCATTTTTCTTGACTTTCACTTTATTTTTCAACGTTTCCTCTACATTTTCGTATATTTACAAAGGAATTTCAATTAAATATAACCGAGATAGGGCTCTTCAAAGAAATTTTTTTCTAGCGATAATTCTCACCATGCTCCGGGCAGAGCGCTCTGTTTCTTACCCTCTTTTCTATAAATTTTTTCACCGGCTGGACTTATTAGTTTTCCATTGATTTATATGTCGATATTTTGAGAATTTTATTGGCTTTCTCATAAAAAATAATTCATTCGCCTGACTTTCATAGTTTTTGGGTTACAAACGAAAATATAAAAAAAGTAAAGATTTTTTTTGTTTTTTGTCAAATAACTCGCATTTTTGTGTATTTAGAGAGCTGGGACTTATTCTGGCTATTGCACCATAAAATACTAACATTTAGAAAAAAAGGACAGCAAAATGAACGTTGTTGGCATGAAATTTATATTTTTGCTGAATTTTCGAAATAATTATTTTTTCGCACTGTCGAGCTCTCCTAGATACCTCAGATATCTGGGGGCACAGTGCTCAAAACTAAGCGGATATGAAAGAGTTAAACTTCAGTTTGATTGTGTGATAAATTAAGGGTAGAAGTATCAAAGGTCCAGTGCTTTTAAGCTGAGGAATATGTCCAACGTTAATACTGTCTTGTAAAAGGGTTTTAGATCAAATCCAATCTCATTTAGATTTTTTTTTTAACATAACCTTGATAGCATTCATAGTACAGGCAGCCCCTGGTTACCGTTGGTATAGGTTACCGTCATTTCGGTTTTACGGCACTTGTTCAGTATATTCATTACTGGGTTTTACCCTCTAAAGGGTTTATAACACCTTTGTGTAGTTATCGGTGGCTTAGCCTAAGTGCTGTGACAGCCTCATAAAATACAAACATAACTAATGTGCATCTTTTCCTTCGCTCTTTTAAAAAGTTATCTGTTACTTCACTGTATCCAATAATACTGTATGTAGTCTTATATTACTATTGTATTATAAAATACAAACAAACCAATCTCTTGTTTTTGGTTTGGAAAAATCAGCTAATGGAGGTAAGTTTATTTCTCTGCATTTAACTCAATTCAGGGCAATTTTCTTGCTTCTATTTAGCGTAAATTAATCTCTAGAAACTCCAATTTATATGGGACAAGGTTATTTTTTGTTATATGAAGTGTTTTAAAGTCGAAATATGACTTAAATACATCTTGTGGTGAAAATTTTTTTTTTTTTTTTCGGTAATATATGGCACCGTTGTGATCATGTTTGGCTTCGGAAAAATCAGCGGACAGAGATAATTTATTTTGCTGTATTCAACTCTATTCAGAGCAATTTTCTTGCTACTATTTAGCATAAATTATTCTCCAGAAACTATTTATATGGGACAAGGTTTTGTTTTCATTCAGTTGTTTATGGCTGTAGTGTTTAACCCTTGGTGGACGGGTAAAAACTTTGAGGTCGGCCAGTTCACACACACAAAAAAAAAAAAATTATATATATATATATAAATATATATATAGATATATATATATATATATACATATATATATATATATACACTACAATTATACATATCATTAGAAATAGGAAGATATGCAAATGTGCATGGTGAATGAAAAAATCCTAAAAAAAAAAATTCCATACCTTCCACAAGAAGTTGCAAATGACTATTTAGAACTCCGTGTGGGGCTTCTTTTACAAGATGGTTGTAAATTTTGCCAACCTATGTTTTTTCTCATAAATAATTTTATTTTATTTTATAAAATTATAATTGCAGTTCACACAGTATCACTGTAGATAAGAAATAAAATCAGTAACAAATTCTTAATATGTTTGTTGAAAAATATTCACGTAAATTTACAGACAACAAAGATTCAGTAACTTTTTCTTTATTTGTACATGTTTTTTCTAATCCTTCTTTGCACTTTTCTTTACAAAATGACATTTACAACTGACACTATCGTAAAAGACCAAAACTAAAACCAACAGCTGCCCTTTAATATATTTATGAGCAAATTCATAAAAAGACGTCATATGAGACAGAGAGGCAGTACATTAATTAGCCTCAAAGTCAAAATCACTACTAAGCTTGTTGGTAACCGGGGGCTGCCTCTATAACATTTTAAAATATGTGTTGTTTCAGTATCAAGTTGAAAAAATATTAAGTGTGACCCTGGGTTGTTTGGTCAATTTTAGGATCATGAAGATTTCTGTATTGTCAACATTTTTTATTACCATTATAGTATTATGGTAAATTTGATATGGCTTATCATCGAGATGATAAACCTTATGACTTTGTTAACATTGAAAATACCTACTTTTTCAGTTAAAGACACTTTGACGAAGTTAACAATGGAAGTCTATCCAAAATGGCCAGGCTAAATGTAAGAAATTACTTAGAAGTTGAAGTAAAAATTTCAGTAATTTTGAATAAATATTAGTTATGTAAATCATTGTGTTTTTATGTAAATTTGCGGTATAAGCCTAACCTATTGGCTATAGCCTGTGTGTATACTTACATGCATGCATGCAGTGCTTGTGTATAGGGACATACACAAAATTGTTTAATACAGTAATTAATATACGTACAAATAGTTTTGTGTTTGTGCTTGTGTGTATGCGTGTACATATGCTCACACTAAGGAAACAGTGGGTCTTACTGTGTATTTGCTCGGTCTCTCTCTCTCTCTCTCTCTAAACTTGGTATTAAGTCACAAGCTGTGATTCCTTGAGATACCAAAAAAAAAAATCAGCTCTGCTTGATTCAATAGTGGTCAGTTCTGTATTTCCAGTCTATTTGTTTTTTATATTTATCTCCCAGATGCCAGACTGAATAAAGGAGACTGTTTCCAAATCTTTAAATGAATGTGTTGTGCCTTTTGAATTGCACCAGTTACTGGGTCTAGGTTACATCATTCTCATTAACTTGATGGCTGCAAATGGATCCCCGTTGTGGGGTAGTACCATCAGTGCACCTCATTTGGTGCACTGTAGGCATTACTTCAGGTGTTTGCAGCATCCCTTTGGCCCCTAGCTGCAACTAATTATTTTCATTCCTTTTACTGTAACCCCGTTCATATTCTCTTACTTCCACCCTCTCCTAACAATTTTTACATAGTACAACTGCAAGGTTTTCCTCTTGTTACACCTTTCAAACCTTTTACTGTCAACTTCTGTTTTAGTGCTGAATGGCCTTAGTTGCCCCAGTGCTTGGGATAATGCCAAAAATATGTGTAAATCAAATCAAAACTGTAAATGGATCATCATATATTAGTATCAATTTTCTTAGGACTTTCTGACCAACTCTTAAAATGCTCTTATTGGGGTTGTCCCTGAGACTACCCAAGCCTCTGAGTGACTGGTGGAATTTCATTCAGAAGGTGTTCTCTGGCCAGTAAAATTCTGGCAGGTGACATACAAGTCTTACATTGGATTATATCATTTATTCAGATGGCATTAGGTAACTGTCTCTGCCAGTCTGTAGGGTGTTGTGTCAAATTCATTGTAAATCCAAGTACAGGTAGTATTCAATTTATGATAATTTGTCTTACGATAATCTGATTTTACGATGAGGTTAGCAGTTGATAATGATATGACAATAGTTTGAAAATATTTTAAAATTTTGCACGTAACGGGTGCAAGCAGCAGCGTACAATCAGGGAGCGAGATAGACCAAATTACAATATATAACTTTATCCCATCTTCTAATTAAATAAGTTAAAAACACAGCAAATGAGAATGACGAAAGTATTGTTTTATTGTTATATTCGTTGAGTAAATATGTACAGCCATGAACAACTGAAGGAGAAACAGAGTTTTGCTAAGTACAACTGAATTTGATTACAACATCCATTTGGATTGTATTTTAACCATTGTACGATAGTCAATAATTACAGTAGTTATGTTTTAAATGATGTTATGTACAATAGGACTGATAAATTTTTAGGTAATAACTTTGTTTGCTGTAGATCAAAGATCAGCAAGGAAACATACAGTTAAATTCAAACCAAGTTGTAGCTGAAACTGAGAACACTTTTCGAGCTGCTAATGACTATTATCGTGCATCAACAACAAACATAAAACTCCTGCCATCAAACACAACCGTACCAAGAATTGAGAGAGAATCATTTTTATCAAATCATCAGGTCTTGACAGAACATGTTTTACTGTTGTTTTCATGCCGATAAAAGATAAATAATGCAATGGTAAAGCTTGTACTACGATGAAATCAAGTGAGAATAGTTAATGGAGTCACGCAATTTTTCTTACACAATAAACATGCTTACAATGCAATCTGTTAACGAAAAAAATAATTTAGTTCTCAATGAGATGTATTAAATTCATATTTTGACTTATAAAATGTCCCATAATTAAAAAAGGCCATGTCTCATATGAGTAAAGTATATAGATATTCTTTTATGCTAACTAGAAGCAAAGGTATTCTCTCTGAATTGAGTTAAATATGACAAAATAAACTCTTGTTCGCCATCAGCTGTTTCCCAACCAAAACATAATAATATGAGAATACAAACAATATTATAGGATATAGTATTGTACGTATAATTTTTAAAAGATTTACAGAAAAGATGCATATGCACTATGTTTTTATTTCATAATTATATGTAGGCACCAGAGCCTAATATCGCTCAATTATGCTGATGTCGGTCCGAATCTGATTCCCGTTTTGTATCCAGTTTTTTCTTTTTTTCCTATAATAAATCATAGTCAGAATGTATTGAACCTCCAGAATTGGCTTATATCAATAAATTACTATACTGTACATATAGTAGAAGAGTATACTGTAGGCTAGGCTACTGAATTTGTATGTATATGATATACCATGGTATCATCATCATCACCATCGTACGTATACGCTAGGCTAACTTGTTAATGTTATTCAATTTCTCTTTGTACAGAATTATCATAAGCCAATATGCGTTGAACCTAGAGAGTTAAGTGAAATTAATAATTACTATCCCATATATGTATAAAATTACTGTGTAGTGTAGGGTAGGGTATCCTTTATGTAAAGATGGTACTGATTACCCTAGTGTAGGCTAGGCTATATTAGAGATACAATTTTTCCAACAAACGATTGGTTTTTTAAACCTAACTTCATCGTAAGTAGGAGAATACCCGTAGTTATACTTTTCTCTACAGTTTCATTACTAAATGGATTGTATGGTTCATCCTGATGTGATGAATATTCATCTGGTCCATTAAATCTGAAAACTCTTAAACTTGAATTTAGTATGAACCATTGTCAGATGATAGCCATAGTATAAGGAGTCCTTGAAAAGTGTTACATAATGTATTTACAGTTGTCCTTAATCTTTTATTCTTCAGAGGTGCTAGAGCTAACCATTTTTAGTTGTGATCTACTAACACTAAACAACATTAGAGAAGCTTCAGAAGTTACTGAATAACTCGCATCATCTTGCTATAAAATCAAAAAGAGGATTAGTGTTTATTTATTTATTTATTTATTTATTTTTTTTTTGAGGTGGTAGTAACACTATCTTAGCCTTTGATTTGATTTTTGACATGCTGAACAAGTTACAAATATATCTCTGATAACTTTCCTGATTGATGGATTCCAAATATTGTATTATTATATCAAGTAATTTTAAAGAACCAGTATGAGCCATATTCAGAACCATACTAAGACTGGTTATTCTTGAGCATCTGACTCCTTGAAAGGACTGTTCATCGGCTGAATAATCCTGATGGGTTCTGGTGCTTGGTCCACAAGACCTAAATTTCATAATCAATTAATCAATAATGTCTATGAAAAGTTCAGGATGTTTCACAACCAATGCAGCAACTAATCGACCTGTGCTCCTGAATCAAGTATAACTATGATATTGTTATTAATCTTAACAAATATCACCCCAAAACTATAGCATGAATTGACATTTAACAACGGTCAAACTTCCATCAGAGGTCGTCTTAGACATACCAGGGGCACTTTTTCTGAGACTAAATTTCATGGTTGCCACCTTCGTTAAATCTGGCAACCCAGTGTCAAACTGAATGCCTCCTCACAACCAGCTGATCTGATATCTGCTTTGTTCTAATGCCAGATTTTTTCAACGACATACCTCTGCTGTTATCTGTTGACTCAGATCACTGTCTTGGCCCATATTAAGGTCACAGGGGGCGATAAAGTGATACTTAGTAGGCAAAAATTGCAGTGGGAGCACTGACCCAAAAATATATCAGTGTCCAAGCTCCACCCATTTCTCTACGTGCTGTAGGCTGCCTTATGCTCTGATGAAATTTCATCCCAACTTTTCCATTCCTTCAAAATTCGACAAGATATTTGGCCACTTGATGCTAAGCAGCCTGATATCTGGTCTAGTACTGCAGATGCACACATGCTGATAGTATGTTTCACTAAGCATTCTTTAGTCCTGTCTCTTCATTTCTCTTTTGTCTTGACTATATATATATTTTTTTTAAGTCAACAAGCACATTGGGATTTCACTGCACCCCGTTTTATCTTTAATGGATCTTTTGGTTTCAATCATCTGGTACATGGATCTATAATCTTAAAATGTTCATGTGTCAAGTTTTAAAATGGATATTCTTGCGAGTATCATTTTCACAATATTAGATTTAAACATCGCAAGGAAATTTTTTTGAATAATAGGAGAATCATTTGTGATAATATTTGGAATACTTAAGAATCCATCATCACATCTAAAATTAAATCAAGATTTTTGGAATGGTACAAGAGTATTTAAAAGGAAAATTTTAATTGCCGTATGTCCATATATTTGAGACCAGTATTTGATTAAGGTCTTGACATAATTTTTTCACCTACTATATTTGTTTCATGAAAGAATAATGTAGTAGATGAATTGATATTTTTCGGTTTTCACAAGTCTATTAAGGAATATGAAAATCAGAAGTTTGGGAGGTAATTTACATTGTATTACAGTATTGTATGGGAATTTTTCAATGGATACCTGGCATTTAGTTTAAAAAAAAATCATCCTGGGGCTGAACTAATGTTCAAACTCTCTATCTTATGCGTGCTTGCACCCTTTAGAGATCAACCTACCTGATTTATTATTGGAAAGACAGTTAACACTCTCTCTCTGTACATATAATTAGGCGAGTATCAGATAGAAATTAAATAAGTTTGTGTATGTGATTGAACATGGTAGAGATTTTGAATAGTAACCTTTGGGAGTTTATATTGTCACATTTTTTAATCTGAATATAGTTTGTGTACTACATTTAGAGTATATAAGAACATTAGCATAGTTACATGGTTTTAGTAAATTCCAACATCAGTGTGGTAATTCCTAGCCAGAAATTAGAAGTTGATAGCTTGTTCCAGATGGAATTTTAAGCCAAAATGGAAATATATTATTGGCTTTTTGAATTGATGATATTTTTGGTGCAAATATTGTATATAATTTATACTAAAATTACTTATGTTTTTTTTATAGTAATTGTTACATGTTTATGAAATTAACTTTTGGTTAGTGTTACCAGCAGTTGTGCTTTGATATATCATTGTTAGGTTTTAATTAAGTGTTGTTCATTTATTATTATATAATAGTTTTGAGGTTTACAGAAGTGGAAAGAATAGATTAATTATAAGGAAAAGTAGGTGTTGCCATTATGTTGAATCATTAAGGTTTCAAAGGCTATATGTCTCTTTTGGATTAGTTGTAACATAACATTATGTAGTTGTTATTATTAACCTTGAGCTTTAACTTAGAAGTAGGTAGTGCTATTAATCAGGGAACATTAGAGTTGCTTGAAATGTCAAAGGTAAGTAATAAATCCATTTTGTAAGCGTCAGTATTACACATCCAAAGTGCTCTATTTCAACATCTGTGAGGAAACTGAAGGTAATGTAACTTGCTTTGTTTGTTGTTGGTGGTATAGGGGTTTGGCGACCTTTTATTGTTATCAGTAATGATTTTGTGCATGGTTATAGAGATATGTATGTGGGTAAGTGAATACAAGACTCATTACTACATAATGCACAAACCAAAGATATCTGTCATTATTTTAGTCAATCATTGCTCATGATCATCATGATTTCTTATGGATGTATGGCATCACAGGGAAACTTGTCTCAGTCATTTGATATCACTTAAGTGAGATCAGGTGATATCACATTATTGTAACAGATTTAGGAATTGTTTTGTTACCAAGTATTTGATGATTCAGTCTTAACCACTAACAGACAAGCCTAACATTTGTACTGCAGTAGAAAACATGAGCATTTGTACTGATGATATTCATGTGTGTGACACACACACACACTCTCTCTCTCTCTCTCTCTCTCTCTCTCTCTCTCTCTCTCTCTCTCTCTCTCTCTCTCTCTCTCTCTCTCTCTCTCTATATATATATATATATATACATATATCCTCATGTAACAAGTGATCTCACATATCATGCGACCCCCAAATTTTCACCCTTAAAAAATGAAATATCTCATTGATCATGCGAGTTTAATTTATGAGACCAAATAACAATAGGCTAACCTTTTCTCCCCCCTCTTTATCTATTCCATTTTTTAGTTAGGCTAACCCCTTTTCCTCCATCTCTTTATCTATCCCATCTTCTAGTTAAGTTTAAAAAAAGTAAAAGAGATTGCCAAAAGTACTGTTAGTAATGATATACTTGTTTTGAAAATGCATACAGTCAGAAACAGCTGATTTGCTATGAACAACTGAATATGATAACAACAGCCTTTTTCTTGCAGTTCAACCATCGTACGATAGTAAAAAAATTACCATGGTTATGTTACAAATAACGTTACAGAGAAAAGGACTGAGATATATTTTTACATTACTATATCCTTACTCGCTATGTAGAAAAGGTCAGCAAGGGCATATACTGCTAAATTTAATCGATAAGTTTTAGCTGAAGTTGAGGAAAAGAATGTTGAGCCGCTATGACTATTATCATGCATCAGCAACATGGATGAAACTCTCGCAAACTTCGGTATAGTACCATCAAACTCGACCATAAACAAAATTTGAGAGAAACGCATTTTGATCAAAACTATTGGGCACGAAAGAACCCGTTTTAATGTTTTCACTCCAATAAAAGATAAATACGTAAAGCCCGTAGTATTCTGATGAGATCAAGTGAAAATATTGAACAGAATCTGTTGATTTTTGTTTACGCAATAAATATGCCCGTCTAGTAAAATATAATTTTGTTTTTTTCATAAACGATACGTTTTTAAGTGATATTTTGACCTGAAAACACTTTTTATAACGTAAAATAACCGTGTCCCATATAAATAGAGTATCTTGAGATTCATTTCTGCTAACTGGAAGCAAGAAAGTTGCTCTGATTTTAGTTCAATACAGCAAAAAAAACTTGACTCGCAATCGCCCTCAGCTGATTCCCAAACCAAAACATTGATTGCTGTGTTTTTATTCTATAATACAAACAAATAGTAATATAAAAATACATATAATATTATTGGATGCAGTGAAGTAAAGCATAATTTTTTAAAAGACCCATGGAAAAGATGCATATCCATTATGTTTGTATTTTATCATACGATACTAATATGTGATTATTATGTGACCCCCTTAAAATTATATAACTCCAAAAATAGGTCATCAAAAGTCGCATGATATATGAGTATATACGGTATGTGTAAGAGTTGAAATATTTTTTTCAGTTTGCAGATTAGAAGTAATTTTTTTTCCCTATTCTTAACAGTAACTTGCATATCTCAATAGGTAAGTGGGATAAAATTATATTGCTGACTGAAGTCTTATGCAATGTATTTTCATATTGAGTCAAAGGGATTTGTCTTGAGCTAATTATTCTTCCAGGGTATATTGTATATTCATAAGTTGCTACTGTACTAATACAGTTGTCATCTTTTTGCTGGTCGGTGCTAATTCTTGTTTCTTCTTTTTTAAGCATCGAACAAATCTTTTCACCTCATCAGTTTGAGTGTTTTCAACTGCAGTAAATAGTTTCACAACACACTATATTAAAACAACTGCTTTATTTTTCTGTATGATAAGCTTTGTAAAATATACTCCCTGCTTGAAGTATACAACGAATTTATAGATATAGTTCGTGCACAGGTGTAAATCCATTCCTTAACAGTACCCTTAAAATTTTTCTATTGCTAGTGGGAAAACCACATATAATTTACAAAAAAGGATTTCTTAGTAGGCAAATATTTCTACATGAGCAGGGTAGATACCTTTTTTCAAATGAGTCAGGTTTTGCAGTTTTTTTAATTATGTTTACAAACATTTGCTTTTATAGTTGTTATTTTCCTTTATATTAGTATTGAGTTACTGTATTTTATATTTTTTGGTGTTAGTTGGGGACTTAAGTTTTCATGGCTAGTTATATTTTTAAGATTATCATTTTCATCCCAAACCCATCATTGATTCAGAACCTCATATTTGCCTTGTGTATGGTTAAAATGTTTCCAAGAAGCAGAATGGCTAAAGGTAGTAGTTCATGCGACATACCATTCACTTATCAATAGCTAATAACTATTTTCCTCATTATTGTGCATGCCTGTTGTTAAAAGGATCTACCTAGCCTTACTTTGAAAATATGGAAAAGTTTACATAATTCACATTTATTTTTTATTCATTCTTTTCAAGTTTATGTCATATCAAATTTTTCCTACTTTTATTTTGGAAAAGTGTAATAATCAACAAAATCTTGCAGGATGTTTCTTTTATGCCTTTAGTAAATAATTTGACTAATGTACTCTGAGTAATTGCAGTTTTTATTTGAATTTTTATTTATTAGTGTATTTTTTTTATATATGCTACCTACTGAAATGGATGGTAGTTAGCACTCGGAGATAAGTAAGACAACATGATCCTCATGTTGTCTTACTGTTGCAGCCAGGGTTCCAGTAGATCAGGTTCTAGTCACCCTTTCTCTATGGTCATAACTTGTCTCCTCTGGCATGTATGTATAAAGGGAAGACATCCACCACCAGCCTGTTTCCTTAAAGCACATTTGAAGAAACGGAGCAGGATCTTGTGATCTCCTTGTCTGTCTTCTATGTTAGATTCTCCATTCTCCAGTGATGTGATATTCACTTCCGGATCAGCCACTAATTTAACATAACAGGTAGCATTCTCTGTTTCCTGAGATCTCACTTGCCTCTGTGGGCCAGGTCTGACAGAATATTAGGATATTTCTGACTGATTTCACTAAGGTGACATAATTTGCTGCTGCTCGAGCCACCCCGAAGGAAACCCACTTCAACCCTTTTTGTTATATGATTTCACTAATAGAAGTTCTGTTAATACAGAATCAACCTTGGCAATGTAAAGGGGTCTTCCCTTTTTTGGTGGTCATCAATTGGGTTTGTGAGACTTGTCTCCAGCAGGTCCATCATAAGAGAGAAATCTGTTGTAGAGTTGAGGCATCCAGTAAGGCATTTAAACAGGTACTACTTGCTACATCAACCAAAAAAATTGCAACTGGCATGAAGCTTTGGGTGGAAGGCTCAGGATCTCTTGACGAAATTGCCTGGCTACTGCCCCCATTACTTCTAACCCCAAGGATGATTTTATATATAGACTTCATTTTTATTCAATCTGTTTTCAGCTATATTGTTGCTGCTGAGATAAGTGTGATGGTGAAATCATCCAGGAATCTGGTGCATTTTTTGAGCAGAGCCTTAAGTGAGAATATAAGAATAATTATGTATCTCCTGACCTACATTTTCATGAAGCAAGATGTGCCAAAAGCTTCTCTGTCGTAAAGAAGGGGGAAATGCAACATAAAAGATCTCTCTCCCTGTTGTACGTTATAGATGTTAAACACTGTCCTATAGTTATCTTCTCAATCAGGAAAAGGATGTCAGTCTTCTGCCAAGTTTCAAACTCAAGGAGGAAGATGATGATGAAAGGCTTATCTCCTTAGAACAATTCTGCATGGGGGAAAGGGGGGAGAGAACTTTTATCGAGAAGTTATGATCTTGGTAGCTGATAGGGCCAGGGCTGTATGCAGTGGACTTGATCAGAATTGGCTACAGACTCACCCACTCTTCCCCCTCCCCCCTTCCTTGAACATAGTGGGTTTCTATGAATTTGCCTTCTTTGATGACAAATTATGAAAAATGTTCTGACTGGGTCAACCCTCCTGCATGGAGCCATTATCAGTCTAGAAGACCATGCATTTCTTGCTTCCCTTGAGCTTTAGTTCCCATTTTATTAAGTCAATAATTTGATACTAAATGCTTAACAGTATTTCGGCTTATGAGGGAAGGAGTGTTAGCCTAGCATTTTCTTCTCACTCGGTAAGGTATGACCTTAACATGCTGCGTTAGTCATATGTGCATATCCTCATTTTTAATCTAGTTACTTTTTTCTTTTAGCTCCTGTTAAATTTCAGTCAAAGAAATGTTATTACAAAGTTGTGATACACAGGAATTCTTCTAGTTGAGTTTAATATGGCAGTTTTTTCATGTACTATAGAGTGATTTTATGGATCTGGTTTTTACGCAGCTAAGATAGGGTGTCATTGCGACTCTTGGTTCGGTAAATCTTATGGCTCCTTCCTAACAGGATAGTATAGACAATACTTTCTTGTACTGATAATTGTTATTAAATTAAAAGTTGCAGTGAGATATTAGTTTCAACAGTGTAAAGATAGGAAGCATAATCCTATAATTTATTCAACAAATGCCTATAGTCAATGACAATTCAAAGTACAGGCAGTCACTGTTTAAGGGGGGGTTTCTGTTCCCTGGGGATGTGCCAATAAGCGAAAACCGCCATTAACTGAAACTCGGGATTTATGGTGTCATAATGGCACTTATGGCACTGATAACCAGTTATCGGTGCCGATAAGCACCCTTATGGTACCTCTGTTAGGTATGTTATGGTGTCATAACTCTATTATTGGTGCCTTATGTTGCCAATAACTGGTTGGCCCATTATGGCGCCATAAATCGCCAATTTGTTCATGAAACTTACCTGTCAGATATATATATAGCTGTATTTTTCCGAATCCGACAGAAATTTAAACACTTACGACACACGCAGTGGGAGTCAGGTGGTTAGTACCCATTCCCGCCGCTGGGAGGCGGGTATCAGGAATCATTCCCATTTTCTATTCATAATTTTTCTGTCGCCGGTGCTGAAAACACATGTTTTCAGTACCTCCGTCTTAGGATTTTGGAAACTTCATTGCCGCTAAGTATCCTAATTGTCTTTTGATTTATTCACTTGGATTTGTGGCTAGGCATACGCTATCTTAAATTGATTTGAATTTGATTCATTTTTGCATAAAATATCTGAATCTAGTTAGGCTAGTTTCAGACGGGGTTGTCTGCAAAGATAGGGGGTGGCTACCGAAAGCTTCGGTAGATTCGCACTTGGTATGTACGAGGGGTATGGGTCTTGCTTCTTTGTTGAGATTTGTCATGTAAGGAGTGTGAGACTTTGTCTATTCCGTAAGGATAGACGTATGATTCGTAGTACGCAATTATCAGTAAACATGTCTAATTCCGTAAGGAAGACGTATGATTCGTATGTACGCAATTAATCAGTAACAAAAGTCAGGGTAGTGAACCTGCTAACCTTCCTGTAGACTTTATTTTGCATAACCCTGTAGTATGGCCTACGGGCTATGTATATGTCTACGAGAGGTGCTCGCTCTCCTTCATTGCTGTGAAGTGCTACTTCTGTAATTGTTACCTCCAATAACCCTGCAGTGTTGCCTTCGGGCCCTAAGCAGTGTCTGTAGAGAAATTGCCCTTTCTCTGATACTCCTTCGATTCGTAACTTAGAATCGAAAGTGCTTGCTTTAGAGAGTAAAAGTGAAGTGCAGAAGTGCAGTGATACCCCTTGTGTAGTGGAGGGTGCGTCAGATCGGCCTCGTTTCGCCTCTAGGCCGGGACCTCTGCTTGACTTCCAGAACGAGGGAGAGAGCATGTCGAAAGCCGAAGGAGGGTTACGAGGAACCCCCACCGATCTGGCGTGCCTTTCGGCAGTTTCTGATGAAAACCCGTCCCCAGACTGCCTAAGTGCGTGCACGTGCACGAATCCTGAAGGATTGCTTCTCGTCCTCCCCGCGCAGGGGTTGGAGCTTTCGGATGGACTCGCGCCCTCTAAATAGAAGCTTTATAGAAGAGGACGCTTCACGTCCTCTCTCTCTCTCTCTCTCGTTATGCGTTTCAGTGAGAAGTAAGAAGGCGAACGTCGCCTGAACTCGTGTCCGTCTTTCCACCGAGAAATACGTAAAAGAAGTCATAGTAGCAGTAAGCTTTTGAGAGCGGACGCCCAAGCCAGGGGCGCGCGGGTGCACGCCAAGCGCGCGCCAGTGGACGCCGAGCGTGCGCGCCAGTGGACGCCGAGCGCACTCCAATGGACGCCGAGCGCGCTCCAGTGGACGCCGAGCGCGCTCCAGTGGACGCCGAGCGTGCACCAGCGCACGCCAGGTGTGTCGCCTGGCTGAACGTTTCTGTTGAACTCTTCAAGCTCTTGTTTCAGATTTGGGCTTAAAGAATTGTTACCTCTACCTTCGATGATACCTTCTACCTCACCTGCAAAGAATGTGAAGTAGGCAGTGCTTCGGAGTAAGCTTAAAGTGAACAGACAACTTCTTCTTCGAAACCCAGCAAGACATCGGGTTTCGTGAGTTCAAGAGGTCTCTGTCAATTAATATTGCTTTTCGCATAGGTGGATGGAGTTAAGGAAAGCTCAAGGGAAGTTCTCGTTTGCTCTACCGCAAGCTTTGCCATTCTGCCAATAAATTTAAGTTGCCACTACCGCAGTCAAGACTTTGCGATAAGGCAGTTACGGGTTATAAAGGCTCGATGTCCTGCACGTCAGGACTCTCGGCAACGTTCAGTAGGATTCTTGCAAAGGCACTCATCAAAAGTACGCTCTTCAGGAAAGCGCAAGACAGGACTGCCTTTGCCATACTGCCAATAAATTTTAAGCTTTAGCAGGCATTAGTTGTGATACGGGAGAGGAAGCTGGTTGGAGAGTTTCTTCCTCTTCCCAGGATAATTTTGCCAGCTTTTTAGCCATCTGAAAGGGCTTTTCAGATGATAGATTTTGTTTTTGTTAGTTCCTAGTCGGGACTACGCTGCCGAATTGAACATCGTCGTTCTACCTGACGTAAGCCCAGTCTCTTAACAGATTCTTGCCCTTCCTCGTTTGAGACAGGAATCGGAAAATAAAATGCTCGACTTCCTGGATTACGTTTTGTCAATTCAGTGACTTTCCCCCATTGACAATATACTATCGTTTTGTCAAGTAAGTGGGTATCCCCTCATTGACAAAATATCTCTTTGTCCCGTAAATGGGTTAGTTCTCATTGACAAACATCTCATTAACTTGATATTGCGTAAGCGAATAAGCTCTTATTGACAAGATTCGGAAGAGCTCTCATTCGTCATTCGCAGACTCGTACAAGAAATAGACTTGTAGACTACGTCAATGAACGCTTATGTCCAATAACATAAGAAGCTTGAGCTGACTGCTTCGATTCTCCTAAGTTTTGTTCATGAAACTTGCCTGTCAGATATTTATGTAGCTGTATTTCCGAATTCAGCTATATATATGTCTGCCAGGTAAGTATGAACAAACTTTATTGTGATTTAATTTCATATTTTGCCTTGCGTTATTTTATTTCTGGTTGGTTCAAGTCATATACGCTTGCTGTAGTTACCTCTTCGGATGGCAACCGAGAGGTCTATGGTCCATTTTAAGGACATTTAATCGTTACTCCCTGCAGCCTTCCAGGAGTTTCCGATTTATCTTTTACCGTTGTATGGTAGTGTTCTGACGACACAAACGCTTCTGTATATTTAGCGTTTTTCTGTTTTCGCTTAAATATACCAGCTTGAGAGTCTCTTTATGCTAAAAATAACGGACCTTTTTCTTCATAGAATAGGTGGTAGCTGGCCAACCCAGGCATAAAGTTAAAGAGACGACGATGACGGACGGATCGTAGCTGCTGCTGTCACTGTCCTCTGACTCCTCTCCTCCAGTCCCAAACGAGCCAGTACCAACTCGTTCGCTGTCATGCGCTGTAGGTTAAGTCCTCTCTCTCCTGCGGGATTGACTGACTAACCGTATCTCTGTGCTGGCAGTTACGTCTCTCTCTCTCCTGCGGGATTGACTGACGAACTGTATCTCTGCCCTACAATCACGGACTTTAGCCTAAGATTGAGGGGATTTCTTACATGAATAAATAAACATTGCATTCGTTTGGCCTTATATGTTCTACAGAGATATCTTACTCCTTTCGGTGCTCGTTACCGCACGGTATAGGACTACGAGTCTACCACAACATTGCACTATTATATGCTCTCTTGCTTAGGCAAAGCGCAGCCTTATTAGGGAAGTAAACATACTGTGTAGGGAATGGATGAGCTTGCTGGGGACCATTTCCTTCCTAAAGAAGTTTGTTTCCCTGAATAGACTGCAATTTCAGACCTCTACAGTTTTTCCTACCGGGAAACTGAAATTTTATTAAAGATCTAGGAATGATTCTGAACATCTCTCGGTGCGTTAAGTATCTCTTGAGGTGATAGAAAGAAGGTCCGGACATCTGGAGAGGGTTTCAGATGTCCTGGATCATAATCTGAAAGAAGTGGAAGCAATTCAGTCGTCCCTCCAGTCCTCGAAACGAGTTTTTGGAACCATGGTCCATATCAACTCTGATCTTCCACAGCTCTCTCATATCTTAGGAAGTATCTTCTCTCGGTCCCCCGGTTCGGGTTTACGAGAAAGAGCCTATTATAACAACAGGCGTAGAATGGAACGATCCTCTAGAGGTTCGTTACAGGATTGCAAAAGTCCGTTCGAATCGTCTCGATCGAAGGCAGCAACTACTGACTTTCGAGTGGAATCTTTCTTTAGAAGTATGTTGAGAGTTGTGGAGACTTTAGGGACGTCCTTTCATCATTCTCTCATTCGCTAGGTTGAGGACGAAGAGGCTTCTTCTTCTCTGCTCCCTTTTTCTCGATCCGGGAGCGGTAACATTAAACGCCATCCTATGATATTGAACGGGATGGATGTTTAGTCTCTTTTCTTTCCCCTTTTTCAATCACTTAGGAAATGTAATAAGATGATTTATATCATCACAGGGAGCGACAATGACGCTAATCGCCCCATGTTGGCCTTCAAGACCCTAGATTCACAGAGGTCACGTCCTTCCAAGGACCTTTTCCGAGAGATCGGTCGGTCTCCTTTAACACGAAAGGTACCTATAACCTCTCCGCTCTGAGTCTGACTACGTTCAGACTATCGGGAGATGTTGACAGCATAAGATTGCAGTCTTCCCTTTCCGTTTGAAGAATGGGATAAGCTGGCAGTCACAACTATTAAGAATACGCAAATATGTTTGTTGACGGCCTTTGGGCTCAGAGATTTGCTTCTGTCAAACAACAAAGCCCTTCACGATCTTTGAGTTCTGTGAAATCTCGAAACTCGCTCACCATCTACTTTTTGTCTCACCTGTTTTCTCGGAGTCAGACACTCGTGCGAGATCAGGAGACATATAGTAGCCCTGAGTTTCTTGTTGACGAAGTCGGTTGCGTTTATACACCCCCGATGATCGTTTTAACATGAGACCAGGTTGGACTGTCAGGCATTCGTCCTTCGGGGACTGAATCGCCTTTTTGCTCCTCGCTCCTTTCTCCTGGCACCAGAAGCTCGAGTCAGGAGTGGCTCAGGAGTTGATTCGCTAACGACGTTGGGTTGCGTTGATACACCCCCCAAGGTTTGTTGCTTAGCTTGAATCGCCCAGGCAGTCCAAACACTCATCCTTCAGCAAGAATAGTGCCTTATGGTATTCAAGGGTACAGCCTTGCTGTCCTTGATTCGTCTGACTGGTCAACTGGTCGGTCACCTGACGTTAGTACAGACGGACTGACTGTGCATGTCCAGATCGAAGCTTTCAATATGGAACTTAGACATAGTCTGAAGTTCTTGATGTCAAAGCATTCGAACATCTCCTACCTGTTAACTTCTTGCATGTGATCAGGAAGGCATTTTTCTAACCACCCTAGATACGACAAAGAGGGTTAGTGAGATTTTAAGCCATCGTCACAAGTTTTGGCTTTAGAGAACACAAGGCGGTGTGCTCTCTAAGCTTTTCGTTATGGCCTAAGAATGGAAACCCGTTTTGTCCTTGGGCCAGGAGCTTGGAAGCAAGGATGGCACAAGTTAGTGGCAGGAGCCAGAGAGAGTCCTGTGCCCTGTCAGGTCTCTCAAGTTTTATCTACATAAAACTCAAGAAAGTCGAAGTCGTACGGACAATCTGCAGTGTTCCGAAAAGACCAGACTTGCCCATATCGAAGAACACCCTGGCTTTATTGTTAAGGAGGTCTTCAAAAAAAAAAAAAAAAAAGCTCTTCTTTTGTTTGCACAAAGATTTGAAATCTTTTGATTTGAATGCTCACGAGGTGAGGGCGCGGCCTCGGAAGCATTTCAATAGAGCATGGCACTCAGCAACATCCTGAGTACCATGTTTTAGCGAAGCAACTCTGTGTTCAATTCACACACCCTGCGAGATGTGAAGATGGCATATGATCTGCTGCTCGCTAGGGCCATACGTGTCTGCGGACACAATCTTGGGGGCAAGAAGTACCACTCATCCTATCCTGTAGAAAATGGTTAGGAAGAGCTCTTAATTTAGTAGTTGAGTCGCCGACAACGGTGACTTCTTAACTCTTAAGCCTTAGTTAACACACCTTAACTTTGGCTAGGTGGGTCAGGTGGTGATATATATTTTTATATATATATTTATTTTACTTCTTAGCCCTCATGGTATGGTCAATATGGTCTAGTCACGTCGTGGTCTCGCCCCTGTTGACAGATCATCTGGAGTGCACAGCTATATAGGTCTCTTACCTCGCTGGCAACTCTAGTAGCACAAGCAGACTTACGCGGCAGTAACCACGAAGTCAGCTATGCTAACAGGTAAGGAATCAAGATATCAATTATCTGCATATATATGTTTCCTAAAATCTTCTATTCTGTCTACTCCCACCACCAAAGGTGGGATTCAGCTATATATATATCTGACAGGTAAGTTTCATGAACAAAATGTTATTGTAATGATACAATTAAGTTTGTTCATACTTACCTGGCAGATATATATAATCAAGTACCCACCCACCTCCCCTCAGGAGACAGTGGAAATAAAAATTATGATAGAGAAATGGGAATGATTCCTGATACCCGCCTCCCAGCGGCGGAATGGGTACTAACCACCTGACTCCCACTGCGTGTGTCGTAAGTGTTTAAATTTCTGTCGGATTCGGAAAAATACAGCTATATATATATCTGCCAGGTAAGTATGAACAAACTTAATTGTATCATTACAATAACATTTTTATGGTGCTAGACAAGCGCCATAAAACCAGATCGCCAACAACCAAATCCACCAATAACCGAGGACTGCCTGTATGGTACCACCTGCACCGAGTTGTTTTCTTTTGCAGAAAATTAAAAAGCTGCATAGTTCTTTACCTCTGATCATCTCCCCAAATCTGTGGTCCAATAGACCACAACCTGTACATGCCAGGAGGCAGTTTTCTTGACTGCTGGTGTCAGGATCCAGTATTAGCAGACTTGGCTTGCATCAGACTGGGTACAACCAACTTCATCACCCTCTCTACTAGCCATCATTTGCTGTTGTCTCTTAGCTTATCATTCTAGGCCAAGAATGAGAATTTTATTTTTGTGTGGGAATTTGGTATATTACAAAACATATGCAAAGTCTGATCACTTCAGATACTTAAATGTCATGGTTATCCTCCAGATGGTCCTCTTTGTATTTTTTTTCCCCACCCTGCTGCTAATTGTCAGGACAGAGTGGTTATCCTTCATCCCTTTCCTTCAGTCAGGTGGGCCACCTCTGTGTCTTCTAGTTAATACACATCTGGGTTTTTAATTTCTTATTGTTATTCCCTCAAAGAACCCTTAATTGAAGAATAGCTGATCCCTTTCATGACTACTCTGGATCATTTTTCATCTGGATAGTTAGAATATCTTTTTTTATACATGCTCCTTTGGGGACAAACAACAGCTGAAATATTAAAAAAAGAAAAGATTTGGCTGAGGAAAAACCTTTTCTGGTAGTAACTACAAGGCCTCCAACCCACCCACTCTCCGTGTGATGAAAAGGTATGGAATATGGCATGTGTTTTTCCTTCACAGGCATGGCCAATTTGTGCTTTGTTGTCACAACTGTGGCATCAGGTAATCGCTAGTGGTCTTGGAAAAGGGGTTTCCTGCTTTGAGTCCATCTGTACTCCACCACTTTCTCAGCGGGAACTATTCTGGCTAAGACCACCTACGAGAGAATTTTTTTCATAGGTCAGTCTATCTTGTTGATCCCCTGACTCCATTGAGGACTCAGTGTCTTTGGAAAACAGGTTTTTCCTTGGTCATAACCTGTTAAGCATAAGGTAAACCATCTAAAGCAGTACTTCTCAACCTTTAGTACACAGATAAGTATAGGTGGTATGCAAGATTTTTGGGAAAAAGGTTTATAATTGGGAATTTATAATGCCATTTTTTCATAAAAACTTGTATCTTATATTCCTTTTCGTCCAGAAACCCCATTTTATAACTGCTTATAGTATTCCTTTTTGTCCAGAAACCCTATTTTTTAACTGATAGTTCCTTTATTTGGACTAAGTGTTAGCTAGTTGTGGCCAGCCCTTTAGGCTAAATATATTATCTCATTAGCCCGATTAAACATTTAAGGTAAATGGTTGTGGTGCCATGTTTATCATATTTTAATTTAATATCTGTATTGTTATATTGTGAGTTAGATTATAAAATTTTTCATAATTCAGAGTAATAATTGTATTATTATAATGTATACCTATTACCTATCTGCATCATTTTCACCTTAGGTGCAAACCCAGTGGCAGGGTTCGTGTTGTATACAGGTAGTCATCAGTTATGGGCAGACTCAGTTAATGGTGACCCAGTTTTATGGCTTGTGTAGTGCCATAACGTACCGGTTGCAGTTATTAGCGCCTTATCACCGGCATTACCTGGATATCGGTGCCATGAGCACCACAATTGCTGAGTTTCGGTTAATGGCGGTTTTCGCTTATCAGCACACCACTGAGAACGAAACCCCAACCTATAACTGGTGACTGCCTGTAATGGAATGATGAGCCACCATTTATATATTGTGTAATAGAATGATGGGTCAGCATTTATATATAATTTCAGTGTGTTACTGGTTTTCAAAAGGAAATGCTTAAGAAATAGTCCTTTTATGTATTATTAGCATGCATGCATTGAAGTTCATTAGAGGTATCAGTATATCCAATTGCTGCTGCTGTTTTAGTTTAATAGTTGCAAAATCATGTTCATTAGTTAAATACTTTTGATATCATGATGTACACTTATTTTTTGTTATGGTTGTTTATATTTAATGTTTTAGTATACACTTTCCACAATTTTTTATGGTTGTTTATGTTTAATATTTTAGTATACACTTCCCATTACTGTAGGAGCTTTTGCAATTTTCTGAAAGATTTTATCACATTTCTTTGATATGGTTTGAAAGGTTATTTATTTACTTGTCATTAATGATGAGTCGGACAACAGTGATTTGAGTAAAGAAACAGAGGATTTATCCTTTTGTTAAGAACTCGGGTTTGTTAGCTATGAAAAATACAAATTGATTAAGAATCTGTCATTTTGATATGAAAGTATGTCAAGAATGTTCATTAACCCCAGGCCCAAGTATGAGTTTTGGTAGATTAGAACAGAATGCTTTTTTTAGTACATTACAAATTTGTTCATGAAACTTACCTGTCAGATATATATATAGCTGTATTTTCTGAAGTCCGACAGAATTTTAAAAACTTCCGACACACGCAGTGGTCGGCCAGGTGGTTAGTACCCATTCCCGCCGCTGGGAGGCGGGTATCAGGAACCATTCCCATTTTCTATTCATAATTTTTCTGTCGCTGGTGCTGAAAACACCTGTTTTCAGTACCTCCGTCTTAGGATTTTGGAAACTTCATTGCCGCTAAGTATCCTAATTGTCTTTTGATTTATTTACTTGGATTTGTGGGATTTGTGGCTAGGCATACGCTATCTTAAATTGATTTGAATTTGATTCATTTTTGCATAAAATATCTGAATCTAGTTAGGCTAGTTTCAGACGGGGTTGTCTGCAAAGATAGGGTGTGGCTACCGAAAGCTTCGGTAGATCCGCACTTGGTATGTACGAGGGGTATGGGTCTTGCTTCTTTGTTGAGATTTGTCATGTAAGGAGTGTGAGACTTTGTCTATTCCGTAAGGAAGACGTATGATTCGTATGTACGCAATTAATCAGTAAACATGTCTAATTCCGTAAGGAAGACGTATGATTCGTATGTACGCAATATCAGTAAGTCTCATAACAAAAGTCAGGGTAGTGAACCTGCTAACCTTCCATGTAGACTTTATTTTGCCTAACCCTGTAGTATGGCCTACGGGCTGGATGAATATGTCTACGAGAGGTGCTCGCTCTCTCCTTCATTGCTGTGAAGTGCTACTTCTGTAATTGTTACTCCTAACCCTGCAGTGTTGTCTTCGGGCCCTAAGCAGTGTCTGTAGAGGAATTACCCTTTCTCTGATACTCTTTCGATTCGTATCTTAGAATCGAAAGTGCTTGCTTTAGAGAGTAAAAGTGAAGTGCAGAAGTGCAGTGATACCCCTTGTGTAGTGGAGGGTGCGTCAGATCGGCCTCGTTTCGCCTCTAGGCCGGGACCTCTGCTTGACTCCCAGGACCCGGGGAGGGAGCATGTCGAAAGCCTAAGGAGGGTTACAAGGAACCCCCACCGATCTGGCGGTGCCTTCTCGGCAGTTTCTGATGAAAATCCCCGCAGACTGCCAAAGTTGCGTGCACGTGCACGAATCCTGAAAGATTGCTTCTCGTCCTCCGAAGCGTCCTCCCCATGCAGGGGTTGGAGCTTTCGGAAGGACTCGCGCCCTCTAAATAGAAGCTTTATAGAAGAGGACGCTTCACGTCCTCTCTCTCTCTCTCGTTATGCGTTTCAGTGAGAAGTAAGAAGGCGAACGTCGCCTGAACTCGTGTCCGTCTTTCCACCGAGAAATACGTTAAAAGAAGTCATAGTAGCAGGAAGCTTTTGAGAGCGGACGACCCGGGACGCTCGGATGGACTCCAGGCGCGCGCGGTGCACGCCAAGTGCGCGCCAGTGGACGCCGAGCGCGCTCCAGTGGACGCCGAGCGCGTTCCAGTGGACGCCGGCGCGCGCCAGTGGACGCCGAGCGTGCACCAGCGCACGCCAGGTGTGTCGCCTGGCTGAACGTTTCTGTTGAACTCTTCAAGCTCTTGTTTCAGATATGGGCCTAAAGAATGTTTACCTCTACCTCCGGTGATACCTTCTACCTCACCTGCAAAGAACGTGAAGTAGGCAGTGCTTCGGAGGAAGTTTAAAGTGAACAGACAACTTCTTCTTCGAAACCCACCAAGACATCGGGTTTCGTGAATTCAAGAGGTCTCTGTCAATTAATATTGCTTTTCGCATAGGTGGATGGAGTTAAGGAAAGCTCAAGGGAAGATCTCGTTTGCTCTACCGCAACCTTTGCCATTCGGCCAATAAATTTAAGTTGCCACTACCGCAGTCAAAGACTTTGCGATAAGGCAGTTACGGGTTATGTAAGGCTCGATGTCCTGCACGTCAGGACTCTCGGGCAACGTTCAGTGGGATTCTTGCAAAGGCACTCATCAAAAGGACGCTCTTCAGGAAAGCGCAAGACAGGACTTCCTTTGCCATACTGCCAATAAATTTTAAGCTTTAGCAGGCATTAGTTGTGATACGGGAGAGGAAGCTGGTTGGAGAGTTTCTTCCTCTTCCCAGGATAATTTTGCAAGCTTTTTAGCCCATCTGAAAGGGTTTTTCAGATGATAGATTTTGTTAGTTTCTAGTCGGGACTACGCTGCCGAATTGAACATCGTCGTTCTACCTGCCGTAAGCCCAGTCTCTTAACAGGATTCTTGCCCCTTCCTCGTTTGAGACGGGAATCGAAAAAATTAAATGCTTGACTCCCTGGATTACGTTTTTGTCAATTCAGTGACTTTCCCCCATTGACAATATACTTTCGTTTTGTCAAGTAAGTGGGTATCCCCTCATTGACAAAATATCTCTTTGTCCGTAAATGGGTTAGTTCTCATTGACAAACATCTCATTAACTTGATATTGCGTAAGCGAATAAGCTCTTATTGACAAGATTCGGAAGAGCTCTCATTCGTCATTCGCAGACACGTACAAGAAATAGACTTGTAGACTACGTCAATGAACGCTTATGTCCAGTAACATAAGAAGCTTGAGCTGACTGCTTCGATTCTCTTAAGTTTTGTTCATGAAACTTGCCTGTCAGATATGTATGTAGCTGTATTTCCGAATTCAGCTATATATATGTCTGCCAGGTAAGTATGAACAAACTTTATTGTGATATAATTTCATATTTTGCCTTGCGTTATTTTACTTCTGATTGGTTCAAGTCATATACGCTTGCTGTAGTTACCTCTTCGGATGGCAACCGAGAGGTCTATTGTCTATTTTAAGGACATTTAATCGTTACTCCCTGCAGCCTTCCAGGAGTTTCCGATTGTATGGTAGTGTTTTGACGACACAAACGCATCTATATATTTAGCGTTTTCTGTTTCGCTTAAATATACCAGCTTGAGAGTCTTTCGGCTCAAAAATAACGGACCTATTTCTTCGTAGAATAGGGTAGCTGGCAACCCAGACATAAAGTTAAGAGACGACGTTCGTAAGTGCTGGCTGCTGCTGTCACGCTGTGTCTGTCTTCCAGTCCAACCGAGCCAGTAACAGATCGGGCGCTGTCATGCACCGTAGGTTACGTCTCTCTCTCCTGCGGGATTGACTGACTAACTGTATCTCTGTGCTGGCGGTTACGTCTCTCCTGCGGGATTGACTGACTAACTGTAACTCTGCCCTACAATCACGGACTTTAGCCTAAGATTGAGGGGATTTCTTACGTGAATGAATAAACGTTGCATTCGTTTTGCCGTTACTATGTTCAACAGAGATCTCTTAATCCTTTCGGTGCTCGTTACCGCACGGTATAGAACTACGAGTCTACCGCAACATTGCACTTTTATATGCTCTCCTGCTTAGGCAAAGCGCAGCCTTATTAGGGAAGTAAGCATACTCGGGGAGGGAATGGATGAGCTTGCTGGGGACCATTTCCTTCCTGAAGAAGTTTGTTTCCCCGAATAGACTGCAATTCAGACCACAGTTTTTTCCTACCGGGAAACTGAAATATTATTCAAGATCTAGGAATGATTCTGAACATCTCTCAGTGCGTTTATCACCTGAGGTGATGAGAAAGAAGGTGCCGGACATCTGGATAAGGTTTCAGATGTCCTGGATCTTAATCTGAAAGAAGTAAAAGCGATTCGGTAGTCCCTCCAGTCCTCGTAACGAGTTTTGGGAACCAGTGGTCCAGATCAACTCTGATATTCCACAGCTCTCTCATATCTTAAGAAGTATCTTCTCTCGGTCCCTGTTCGAGTTTACGAGAAAGCCTATTATAACAACAGGCGTAGAATGTAACGATCCTCTAGAGGTTCGTTACCGGATTGCGAAAGTCCGTACGAATCGTCTCGATCGACGGCAGCAACTATTGACTTCTGAGTGGAATCTTTCTTTAGAAGTAAGTTGAGAGTTGTGGAGACTTTAGGGACGCCCTTTCATTCTTCTCTTCGATATGTTGAGGACGAAGAGGCTTCTTCTTCTCTGCTCCCTTATTCTCGATCCGGGATCGGTACCATTAAACGCCATCCTATGATATTGAACGGGGATGGATATTTAGTCTCTTTTCCCCTTTTTTCAATCGCTTAGGAAATGTAATAAGAGGATTTATGACGTCACAGGGAGCGACAATGACGCTGATCGCCCCATGTTGGCCTTCAGGATCCTGGATTCACAGAGGTCACATACTTCCTAGTTCACTTTCCAAGGACCTTTTCCGAGAGAGTCGGTCTACTCTAACTCGAAAGGTACCTATAACCTCTCCGCTCTGAGTCTTGACTACGTTTCAGGCTATCGAGATGTTGACAGGAATAAGATTACCGTCTTCCATTTCCGTCTGAAGAATGGGATAAGCTGGCAGTCACAACTATTAAAGAATACGCAAATATGTTGTTGACGGCCTTTGGGCTCAGAGATTTGCGTCTGTCAAACAACAAAGCCCTTCACTATCTTTGAGTTCTGTGGAATCTCGAACCTCGCTCACCATCTACTTTTTGTCTCACCTGTTTTCTCGGAGTCAGACACTCGTGCGAGATCAGGCGACATATAGTAGCCCTGAGTTTCTTGTTGACGAAGTCGGTTGCGTTTATACACCCCCGATGATCGTGTAACATGAGACCAGGTTGGACTGTCAGGCATTCTTCCTTCGGGACTGAATCGCCTTTTTGCTCCTCGCTCCTTTCTCCTGGCACCAGAAGCTCGAGTCAGGAGTTGATTCGCTGACGACGTTGGGTTGCGTTGATACACCCCCAAGGTTTGCTTAGATTGAATCGCCCAGGCAGTCCAGACACTCATCCTTCAGCGAAGAATAGTGCCTTATGGTCTTCAGGGTACAGCCTTGCTGTCCTTGATTCGTCTGACTGGCGTCAACTGGTCGGTCACCTGACTTTAGTACAGACGGACTGACTGTGCATGTCTAGATCGAAGCTTTCAATATGGAACTTAGACGTAGTCTGAAGTTCTTGATGTCAAAGCATTCGAACCTCTCCTACCTGTTAACTTCTTGCATGTGATCAGGAAGGCCTTCTTCTAACCACCCTAGATACGACAAAGAGGGTTAGTGAGATTTTAAGCCATCGTCACAAGTTTTGGCTTTAGAAAACACAAGGCGGTGTGCTCTCTAACCCTTCCGTTGTGGCCTAAGAATGGTAACCCGTTTTGTCCTTGGGTCCAGGCCGAGCTTGGAACCAAGGATGGCACAAGTTAGTGGGCAGGAGCCAGAGAGAGTCCTGTGCCCTGTCGGGTCTCTCAAGTTTTATCTACATAAAACTCAAGAAAGTCGAAGTCAATCGGGCAATCTGCAGTGTTCCGAAAAAGACCAGACTTGCCCATATCGAAGAACAGCCTGGCTTTAGTGTTAAGGAGTTCTTTCAAAAATGCTCCTTCATTGTGTTTTGCACAAAGATTTGAAATCTTTTATCTGAATGCTCACGAGGTGAGGGCGCGGCCTCGGAAGCATTTCAACAGAGCATGGCACTCAGCAACATCCTGAGTACCATGTTTTAGCGAAGCAACTCTGTGTTCACTTCACACTCCCTGCGAGATGTGAAGATGGCATATGAGATCTGCTGCTCGCTAGGGCCATACGTGTCTGCAGACACAATCTTGGGGGCAAGAAGTACCACTCATCCTATCCTGTAGAAAATGGTTAGGAAGAGCTCTTAATTTAGTTGTTGAGTCGCCGACAACGGCGACTTCTTAACTCTTAGCTTAGTTAACACACCTTAACTTTGGCTAGGTTGGTCAGGTGGTGATATATATATATATATATATATATTTATTTTCTTCTTAGCCCTCATGGTATGGTCAATATGGTCTAGTCACGTCGTGGTCTCGCCCCTGTTGACAGATCATCTGGAGTGCACCAGCTATATAGGTCTCTACCTCGCTGGCAACTCTAGTAGCACAAGCAGACTTACGTGGCAGTAACCACGAAGCCAGCTATGCTAACAGGTGGAACCAAGATGTAAATCATCTGCATGCATTTGTTTCCCAAAATCCTTCTATTCTGTCCCTTCCCACCTCCAAAGGTGGGATTCAGCTATATATATATCTGACAGGTAAGTTTCATGAACAAAATGATATTGTTATGATACAATAAAGTTTGTTCATACTTACCTGGCAGATATATATAATCAAGTACCCACCCACCTCCCCTCAGGGGACAGTGGAAATAAAAATTATGAATAGAAAATGGGAATGGTTCCTGATACCCGCCTCCCAGCGGCGGGAATGGGTACTAACCACCTGGCCGACCACTGCGTGTGTCGGAAGTTTTTAAAATTCTGTCGGACTTCAGAAAATACAGCTATATATATATCTGCCAGGTAAGTATGAACAAACTTTATTGTATCATAACAATATCATTTTCAAGATGGTAAATTTAATTACCAATTTTTTAAAACAGATTTCAAAACATCTATATATTTCTAGTTAGTCTGTGGTCAGTTACCCAATGTTTTCCGTTTCTTTAAAGATGCTGTACTAGCTTGCATAATTAAATAAGTTATGGTTTTTATATGCATAGTAAATTAAACTCTTCCTGAAGTGTTTGCAGAATATTGGTACTAAAAATAATTAGCAAGTCCTTTAGGGTTTAAGGATGAATTACTATTTTTTCTCATCCATCTTTCTGTGTAATTCTGCCTTACAAAGTAAAACTTATCCTACGTCTCTAACCATATCCTTCAATCAAATATTCTCTTCTCTCTCTTCTCTCGTCTCTCTCTCTCTCTCTCTCTCTCTCTCTCTCTCTCTCTCTCTCTCTCTCTCTCTCTCTCTCTCTCTCTCAAGTATCTTTCTAATCTTTAGGTTGAAAGGATTATTGAATCTGTTGTGGTTGGAGCTTAATTTTAGGATGATGGCTTTTATTTGTCATAAGTTCCCATTTGGTTAGTATTCAGAATTGCATTTGAGTTGAAACATTTTTCCAGTCAAAATATTTTGATATGGATCAAACTGTATTTTGTTGCAACTATATTTTGCTGAAAATGTATTGATTGGATTGGGCTAGTTTCCTGCAAGGTAAATTGAAAGTAGTTATTGTGAGTAGGATTACAATATAGTATACTATAAATGTAAGTATGGTTGTTGAAATGGGAGCTTGCAGTTAATCATTTTCAAGCTTTTGTCAAGAGTTTATTTTCTTATGTACATTATAGTAGCAATATAAGGAATACCTGTAAAATATATGCTAAGGATATGATTGTCTTCAATTGAACTTTTCATTATATTTTCTTATAATGTAACCTTCTTTATTTTCACATATAGGACTCCAGCTCAAGGGATGACAAGGTTAAAAGTGGAAATTTTGCACCATCAGTCTCTGTTGCCTTGGCTGCTCTGGCATCACCTACCTTGTTGCCAGATTTAACGAATGAGAAGTTGAAAGTTGACTTGAAAAATAGAGATGATCAATCTAATTCCAATCAAGCCGACAGTTCCTCTAGCCCATCTGCAGAAGATAGACTGAGAATAACTGAAAATGGTAAGTTTCAGAATTTCTCCCCTCCCCTATTTCACATTTATTATATTTAAGAAAATAAAAGAACTAAAGAAAAGTAGAATTATTTTCTTAAAATACAGAAAGTGTGAGAACCACTGAAAGAGCTGAAAGTTTATTTCCATATACGTAAGTAACTTAACAAGTAATTACTGCATAGCTAATGTTTCAACTCGTGCAGCAGCCTATTTTTACAAATTCACAGTGAAAATTCTATTGCTTTTGTGTAGGTGACAGCTGCCTTGACTCAGCCTAAGTGGTTGAGTTCTTAGTCTTGTAAGTGCTGAGTTCTTAGCCTAGCCTAACTAGTTCAAAGCTATCTTGACCTAGCCTAATTGGTAGAGTTCTTAGCCTAGCCCAACTAGTTCAAAGCTACCTTGACCTAGCCTAAGTGGTTGAATTCATAACTTGGCCTACCCTAGCAAGTATAGCCTCCTTTATTATCTTCTTGCCTAGCCTAGGTCATTGAGTCCTTAGCCTAGCCTGGCTAGTTCAAATCTGCCTTAACCATCTTCCAAACCTAAGTAGTTGAGTTCTTAACCTTGCAAGGGGTTGGGTTCATGGCCTAGCGTAGCATAGTCTCATTAGTTCAAACCTTCCTTTCCATCTTAGCTTAGCTTCAGTGGTCGAATTCTTGTGTAGCAAGTTTAAGTGGATAAGCTCTTAGGCTAGCCTACAATAACTTACAATGAGTGTGCTAGTTGAACCTTCCCTTGTCTCCTTGTCTATTAATCCTAGCCTCGGTGGTTGGGTTCTAGGCCTACCCTAGATTGGGCAAACATATCTCTCCATATACTGCTAGCCTAAGTATTGGAGTTCTCAGCCTAGCCCAGCTAGTTTGAGGTTATGTATTTTTGGGCATACTAATCTTCAAATTCCCAGATGTTCTGTTTCTTGATTTGGCAAGATTTTCCCATTTTTCAAGAGGTTGACATTGGGTTGGGTTAGGTTCAATTCCTAGACTAACCTTCCTTTTCATCTGAGTAATGAGATTAGTAATGTAACTCGTATTCTGGTGTTCTTATCTTTGAAGTAGGTAGGGTCCATCTTAGCTCTGTTTATGTTGCTCAGGAACACTGCCATGGTAGTTCCTTAGGCCAGAAGGGGGTGATGTGTGTTCTATCATTAAAGGGCAAGGGCAACTCCTCTGATGAGTAACATACTGATTGTGTCTGTTATAAGGGACCACCTCATAAGAATTCTCTATTGTTAAAGATGCATGTTTCCTGGGCAGCTCAAGGACTTCCCCCAGGTCTACAGTGCAATTACTTTGTTATGCAAAAGTTTTCAGTAGGAGATTTTGATCATATCCGTGCTGAGTATTTTGTTTTTAGGACATCCCCTTGGGGTATCCTATTGTCTTCTCAGTTTACTTGGAAAACTTTGTTAGACCTTTTCTCTGGGACGAAGCTAGAGGTCTTCTATTCATGGTCCCAGAATTGTTCATTGGAGAAGACTCCTTTCTGCCGCCAGCTCCACTCATGTAACAGTCAAGATGCACCAGTATGTGGTTGACACATCTGTGGAGCTCATGGTCAGATACATTCCAGACAGGAGGAATGTGGTGGCCGACAATCTAGTCGTTGGAGTAGAGTCCTATGAATGGAGTGGTCTCTGCATCAGGATGTAGTGGACAAACTGTGTTTTGTTAGGGGAAGACCCATGTTAGACCTCTTTGCCACTTACTTCAACAGAAAGCTGGAGGTCTACTTCTTGGTCGTCTAGGATTCAGCATCCTTGACACAATCTCCAGGTGTATGCCTTCCCTCAGTTCTGCCACATCCATCAGGTCCTGGACAGAGTAATGAGTCCCAGGAATTTCAGGATGTCCTTGGTGGTGTCTCTGTGTCCACAGGCAGAGTGGTTCCCAGAACTTCTGTATTTTCTGTCAGCAGTTCAGAGAGAATTCCTCCATGGAACCTCTTTTGCCAGCCTCATGTGGAAAGGTTCCACCATTTGGTAAAGTCTTTGTTGCTTCACGACCGGAGACTGTTGCGTATCTCCTGAGAGCAAGAAGCTTATGTTGCAAAATAGCTATTTCAGGTCTTCATCAGCATTTACGAGGGGAAGTGGGCTGTCTACTGTGGTAGGGGTCGTCAACAGTGTTTCTCTCCACTTTGAATTTCAGTGAGCTGAAAGTAGATTTTCTATTCTTTCACAGAAAAGAGAAGCTCTTGCTGTCTCAGCTTTCAGGGACTACAGGGCCACATTTGGGTTGATCCTGCACCTGAAAGGCTCAAACATATCTTCATCCTGGGAAATCTCTATGTTGTTCAGGAGTTTTGAACAGTTGTTCAACAAGAAAGCTCCATTGAAACCATTACGTCAATCGTCAGTCAGGAATCCGACTCTAAAGACAGTTTTCCTGTTAACCTTAGCTTCCTAACAGAGAGCATTCCTGTAGGGGGTTAGTGCCATCAATGCACCTCATGCGGTGCACTGTAGGTATTACTTACAGTTCTTTGCAGCGTGCCTTCGGCCCTTAGCTGCAACCACTTTCGTTCCTTTTACTGTACCTCCTTTCATATCCTTTTTCTTCATCTTACTTTCCACCCTCTCCTAACACTTGATTCATAGCACAACTACGAGGTTTTCCTCCTATTACACCTTTCAAACCTTTTACCATCAATTTCCATTTCAGTGCTGAATGACCTCATAGGTCCCAGTACTTGGCCTTTGGCCTAAAATCTATATTCAACACAAATCAAAGAGAGCGTGTGAGCTTCATACCCTGGGTTCTGACAGTTAAAACATCTGAGGTTAGAGGTCTGTGGCTTTCGAATTTGTCCCGAAATTCTTAGGTAAGACTCCAAATCCCTTGGTTCATGATGGCAGATTTGTCTCATTTTCATTTTTCTCCTGATTGAATTGGTGGACAGAGATCTACAGGAGTTTTTGCTTTGTCCTGTTAGAGCTCTGCACTGCTATCTAAAGGATGCTTCACCTAAGGCCTAGGTGTCATAGATTTTGTGTTAGCACTGGCTGGTCCAGAATGGAAGTTTCCAAGAGCTTTTCATTTTGGCTGCATGAGGTGATTAAACTGGCATACTCCGCACTGGATAGTTTTGTCACAGACTCTGTGCAGCTAGAGCATATGATATCAGAGCAATGAGTTCCTCGCTTTTAGAAGAACTTGTCTGTTCATATGGTTTTTAAAGCTGGTTCCTGGCTTCAGCAGACCATGTTCATTTCTTTTCCTGAAGGGCATTGCCCACAGGTCCTTGGACACTTTTTACCTTGGGTCCAGTGGTGGCTTCCCAACAAGTTTGTAGCTCGTCCAGTGCTCCCAGTAGGACAGTTTGTATTACACCTAAGATGATTGTGAATGAGAGAGATGGCTGGTCTCCTCCTTGCTCTTTTTTTTCTACAGGCAGGTTGAAGCATAAGACATGACATGAGCTGGAACTAGGCTGATACAGGTAAGTGTGGTAGCCATACTGGTTGCAGTTATTAGATTTGTTCCTATACAATAAACAAATCTGCTTCTCAGTAGCACTTACTCCTCTCTGGCAAGGGGAGGGAGGAGTGGTAACAAATTCCTGTGGCCTATTTGGTTTGTTGTCCCTATTCATTCTGCTCAGTGACCACAGTCTTTCACCTTTGCCTTCAGTTCAAGATTAACCTTCTTGGCTCCCATTAAGCAGCAGTTGGCTGAGATTATATATGATCATTAAGGTTCTAAGGGAAGGCTATATCATTCTGTTGAGAGACCCTTCCCCCATTAGTCACCCTTCCCATTACATTGTCAGCTTACTTGAAAGGCTTTGAGAGACATTCTTCCCTTTTGGAGGAGGTTTCCTCCCTCATTCAAAACAAGTTTATGTGATGCCAAAAGCTTTTGGGGGCTGGAGAACATTTCTAGATATAAGCGCCTCGATTGTTTTGACTGGAAGATGGAATTCAAGATGGAGACGAATCATTCAGTCCTTTCATCCTTTCATTGGAGAGGCAACAGGATGATAACTTTGGATATGCCAGATGCATGCAGTTAACCCTCTTACGCCGATTGGACGTATTAAACGTCGAGTCAAAATGTCTCCCGTATGCCGATTGGACGTATCATACGTCGGCTCAAAAAAGTTTTTTTAAAAATTCGCGGAAAAATACTTATAGGCCTATCAGCCGAAAACTTTTGTATCACGCGCCTTGGGGGATGCTGGGAGTTCACGGATCAAGGCGTTGTTTTGTTTACAATCGCTACGCAGGCGCGCAAACGCGAATTTCTTTCTTATCGCACTAAAAAGTATCAGTGACACATCTCGGAAATTATTTCGTCAATTTGACATAATTATTGCACCATTTTAAATTATCCTTTACATGAAGTATTATATATGAAAATGTGCGCAATTTCATGCACAATACAACTAAAAAATAGCTTTTATCAGTTTTGAAATATTTTCATATAAATAACGATAAGTGCAAAAATTTCAACCTTCGGTCAACTTTGACTCTACAGAAATGGTCGAGAAACGCAATTGTAAGCTAAAACTCTTACATTATAGTAATATTCAATCATTTGCCTTCATTTTGCAACAAATTGGATGTCTCTAGCACAATATTTCGATTTATGGTGAATTTATGAAAAAACTTTTTCCTTACGTTCGTGCGATAACTCTTCCGATAAATTTTTTCGTGCGATTGTCCTAATGTTTGCACCCTTTTAAATTTGCCGTTACATAAAGTTTTATATATGGAAATGTGCGCAATTTCATGCACAATACAACAAAAAACAACCCATGGTTGTAGCTTTTATCAGTTTTGAAATATTTTCATATAAATAACGTTAAGTGCAAAAATTTCAACTTTTGGTCAACTTTGACTCTACCGAAATGGTCGAAAAACGCAATTGTAAGCTAAAACTCTTATATTCTAGTAATATTCAATCATTTACCTTCATTTTGCAACAACTTGGAAGTCTCTAGCACAATATTTCGATTTATGGTGAATTTATGAAAAAAAAACATTACGTTCGCGCGTAACTTCCGAAAAAATCAGAATTTTTTTGTGCGATTGTCGAAATGTTTGCACCATTTAAAATTAGCTGTTACATAAAGTTTTATATATGAAAATGTGCGTAATTTCATGTAGAATACAACTAAAAATGATTGAAGGTTGTAGCTTTTCTCTTTTTTCGAAATATTTGCATATAAATCACGATAAATAGAAAAAAAACCACGTTCGGTCAAATTTGACTCTACCGAAATAGTTGAAAAACGCAATTGTAAGCTAAAACTCTTACGGCCTAGTAATATTCTGTCATTTTTCTTCATTTTGAAACAAATTTGAAGTCTCTAAAACAATATTGTGATTTATGGTGAATTTTTGAAAAAATATATTTACCTTCACTCCGCGCGCCGATTCGCGGCCGCAAGTCTCCGAAATACGTACATGGCATTATCCTAATATTTGCTCCTTTTCATATTAGCCTTTTTATAGAGTTTCATATATCAAAATGTGCGCAAATTCATGAAGAATACAATAAAAAATAATTGAAGGTTGTAGCTTTTTCCATCTTCGAAATATGTCCATATAAAAAAATATATATATTAAAATTTCGACATTCGGTCAAATTTAACTCGTCCGAAATGGTCGAAATCTGCAATTCTAATCTAAAACTCTTACAGTATCGTAATATTCAATCATTTTTCTTAATTTTGAAACAAATTGGAAGTCTCTAGAACATTATTTAGAATTACGGTGAATTTTTGAAAATAACATTTTTTTACGTCCGCTCGTTACGAATTCGTACATCATTTTGTGATAATATTTTTCCGGTGTTGCTTTTATTGTTTTACAATGTATTATATATCAAAATGATCGCAATTTAGTGTACAATACAACGCAAAAAAAAAAAATAACTGGTTAGCTTTGACCGTTTTCTGCACAGCGTGATTTGAATACAATTATGTATGAATTTTTTTTTTTCGCTACCATATATCGCATTATTTACATATGATAATGATATTATTTTTCATTTCTGATGGTTGCATTCTAAACTTCAGGCAATGACAAAAAAAGGAGCCAAAAATGAACTCTTAATCTTCAAAAGTACGCGCGCTGTAATTTTTTGAAAAAATTATTTTTTCCACTTCCGCGCTCACTCCAAACCGGGCCCGGCATACGGGAGACGTTTTGATTTTTAGGGCTCCGGCGTAAGAGGGTTAATCGCCACTATGCACGGTCTTGCAGTTCACAGTCTCAATTCATGGCTCACCTATTCGCGGATTTCTCTATAGAACATATATAGACATTATTCACTAAAATTTACCTTTGTTGCCAACTGTACTTCCACATCCCATCCATCTAGACTCGGGAAGTATCCAAGGTTCGTCTTTCAGGACAAAGTATGTCAGTTTCGGGCCCTTTGTTTCGGCCTTTTTATAGCCCCTCGGATGTTCATTCAAGTCTTCACTCCTCTCGCAAAATGGAAGCAGGTCCTTCCCACCGAATAGACCCTGGATCCCCTGGTCTGTCTGGATCTTTGGAAACTACAGGGCATGCCAATATTAGACCTGTTTGCCACCTCAGGAACCATCTCTTCCATCTCATTTACTCTTCAGCACAGATCCTGTTGCATGGGTAAGGGGTCCCATGCTGCAAAACTGGTCCAATCTGGATCCTTATGCCTTTCCACCCTTTGACATGGTCAAACCTAATAATGTCCTCTGAAGGAGTGGTTACTGGAACCTCTACGGCTATTGGTGGATTTTCCAAGACTTCCCCAAAAACCACTTTCTATGACGTTCCCCAAAAACCACATTTAGGACTCAAACAGCCCCACTTCATGAGACTCCGCCTATGTTTGTCCACTCTTGCTCTGACAGGCTTCAGACTGTCTGCAAG
>NC_061088.1:53874520-54002020 GCF_015104395.2 Macrobrachium nipponense
CAACTGATGCGACGGGACGTATGCCAACACTGTGGTGCTATCGCCCATCTACACCACGAGTGTCCCATCATTCGAACCCGAAACTTTAGGGGGCTGAAAAAATGCCACCTCAAGATTCAGGCTGATGAGAAGGTGCTTGTCGTGTCAATTCTGCAGTTCTGTTGTTAGTGCCTACGGGTGAGTGCCTCTCCCCTCCTTTGATGCATTTCAGGACAGAAGCATGTCCAGAGGGAGTGTGTGCACTACCTCTCTTATTACAAGTTTCCTGTCGTCTGGTCACCAGGCTAACTCCTTTCTCGCTTCCACTGTGAGAGGTACGAGAACAGATTGCAGATTCTGGGTTTGTGTGTTACACCCCCTCAGTCTATATGCAGAGAACGAAGGCGAAGAACTCCCGTTAGGGACTACTTCTCAGGGGTGACAGGTGATCAATCATGACTTACCCAAGCCGAGCTGGTTGTTCCTGTCGAGACATAAAACAGATGAGCTGCCCTCCCGAACTTTCTGATCCATCGATCAGCCTGTTGGCATATTTTATCCTCTGCTTGGGGAAGGGATCTGTCTCTTTACTTCACCACGATCCTCAGATCGTGACCATGTCGAGAGAAAAACAATCTCTGCCCTTAGTAACTGGGAGTGATGACTTGCCAGTACTAACCCCTCGTCGAGATACCTCCAGAGATGGATCCCAACATCCCGACAGGGTGGATCAAGCTTATACCGGTGTGGACACTCCCATGAACACCTGAGGGGCAGTGAGAATCCAAAGCCAATTGCTCTTAATTGGAACCCTGTGCCCTCGAGGATAAAACAGAGGTACTTCCTGTAGGACCGATGGTTGGGTATCCAAGAATACTCATCCTTAAGGTCCACCGAAGGCATAAAATTGTTCTCCCCTACGAAGGTGAATACGAAGCCTGCTACCTACATTGTGACCCCGAGTCTGGTGAGCGAATCGGTCTCCAGCCCCTCATAGCCTTTTCCACCAGGCAGAGGCAGCTGTAGAAACTCAATGAAGACTCTTGAATGATTATCACAGCCTTCTTGCTCAGCATGGTTGGTGTTCTGCGTTCCCCTCCCAGAGAGAGAGAGGAAGGCTGGGTCCCTCGTGTCCCCTTCGACGAAAAGCGGTCTTGGGGGCTGGAGGACCAGCTAGCCTGGCTTCAAGGCATAGCTGCAGATGCGCAAGACAGTCTGTATGTGTTGGCAACTGCCTGGAAGACATGACGGATGTTTCTTCATTCCTCCGCTTGTCCACCATATCGCTGAGAAGCGAGTGGAGGCACCCAGTTACAGTCTATCTTCAGCCTCAATGCCGACTATACCAGCCACCATGGCTATAGAAGTCCGGACAGCGTCCTTCCTTTAAAGGACCAGGTTGGCATTGGTTGGAAGTCCAGTGGGTCGGGTATGAAACAACCCCACCATCAGACTGACCGAGTCTCCTGAAGGCCCAGCCTTCCAAATGAACTATCAGTTCCGAAGAAGCTGCAGCCTTGGGTGCTGTGCTGGACCCAAGATCCAACCAGGAGACCCCTGTCAGTTAGCAGAGGATTCTCCGAGGATGTAAGAAGTGCCACTGACAAAGCAGAGGAGGGGGAATTAAACTTGTCCGATTGTCGGACCTGCACGAATTCTCCTGTCCTGCGACAAGATTGTTCACCAGTCCAACACACTTCGGATAAGAAAGACCAGGATCACTCCCTGCGAAGGGCGATCAGCGGTAGTAACCATTGATCTTTCCCTGAAGTCACTGTACTGATGAATCTGCAAGGAACCCCTGCATCTCTGGAATCACTGAGTCCAGGGAAGAAGGACCATCAAGTCCTTCCAGGGTAATTCCTTCCCTAGCTCCTCCTTCTCCTCCCAAAGGAAGAGCCTTGTCAGACCTCCCCGTCATCTCCCTGAACCACCAGAATTGCCCACTCGGGTGCTAGTAAGACGAACTGTTCTGGGCACCTCTGCTCTCATGGCCGAACTGTGGGGAGTTCAATCTCCACGGTTCCCCTTGGGCACCTCATTCCTCTCATTGGATGGTTGAAGGACCAGTTGAGGACGATCTGACGCCCCCGAAGCGCATCTGTTAGCAGAACTAACAGCCGGTGCAGGATGAAAGCGGTCACCAAACAGCGGTGATAATCAGCTTGCAGGTCTAGGAAAGCATTTTCCCTGCGGGAAAACACTCCCTCGAGGACAGTATCGACGCTCTGTACCATCTGGGAAATCGCTACTCGAGACCCAGACCGTCTGGTCACATTACATGACTGTCAATTGGGTGCAGAATAGAATCTTATGACGTGACAAGGGCGGGCACCATCCTCACGGGTCAAAGTCTCAGAAGAAGCTGAAGCTACTCCAAATGACTGACTGGGGGACCTTCTACCGGTCTCCTGCATGTACGGTCCTACTACACCATCACGGCAGTCACCTGAGCAACTCTCACCTTACCTCCGTACCGTGCTCGAGACCTAACGGTGTACTGTACTGCGTTGCCCTTGGATCAGGGTGATCGCTATATGAGTGATCATTGGCAAGGCGGAAGTTACCCGAGTCACTGTCAACTTCCTTCCACACCTTGCCCGAGACATAACAGTGAGCAGACTCAGTGTCACTGATTCTGGTGTACGCCCACCTGCAGGCGAGCGCACACTCAGAGAAGCTCGCTAATGAGCAATCGAGATGGTCCCGGTACCACAGGAAAACCTCCAGGACCAGGAACAGAAGTATCAGTAGTAGCAAGAAGTCAGCCGGTGGTAGCCGAGCGACTGCTGTATGAGCAATTATCGCCAAGGCAGGGTCACCTGAGCAACTCTCACCTTCCTTCCACACCGTGCTCGAGAAGGGACCATGAGCGAACTCGGCGTCACCAACTCTAGCTGCACGCTCACCTGCGGGCGAGTGTACACTCGGAGACGTTCACAAACAAGCATCCATGACGGTCCCGGTCCCAGAGGCGAACCCCCAGAACCAGGGGCAGAAGTACCAGTGGCGGCGAGAAGTCAGGCGCCCTCCCCCCCAACCCACAAGAGCTGAATGGTTGCTGTATGAGCGATCATCGACTAGGTGGGAGTTACCTGAGCAACTCTCACCTTCCTTCCACACTGTGCTCGCGAAGGGACGAGAGCAAACTCAGCGTCAATGACTCTAGCTGCACGCTCGGCGAGCGTATACCCTGAGAACTCGCAAATGAGCACCGAGACGGCCCTGGTCCTAGAGGCAGACCTCTAGGACTAGGAGCAGAAGAACCAGCGATAGCTAGTACCTCTGTGGTCCCTGCCCTGCACGCCCCTGGGGGTGGCGAGGCAGTTCCCATTCCCGTCTTATCAGGTATGACGAGACAGGCCCTTAGAAATCTCTAAAAAAAGCGAGCTTCTTAGGGGGAGGGGGGACCATCTTCTTCTTCCTTGGCAGGGGAGCCTCAGAAGTTGAAGTGTAGGAGGCGGCAATGACGATGACGAAGGGAGAAGGGGAGAAAGACAATAATTTCTTTCGCTTCTCCTCGACCTTTTCTTCATCAGCTTTGTCAGCATGTCAGATATCTCTACCGTCCAGGGTGTCTTCAGGTGGAGGGTGTTAGCTTAGGGTATTCACCACCAACTGGGGGAGTAAGGATGACATCCTTGAAGAGGGAGCAGAAATTTCCACCTCTAAAATATGTGGCACTGCTGACACCATAGCAGAGGGAGTCATAGACGTCACATGCTGGGTGTACACCAAATATGGTGGTGCCACATACACAGGCACTGACATGGTCATTGTTGTCCTCCTCTTTCCCATGAGTGACAGGGGCTGCCGAAATATGGTTCAGGGGACCCTGTAGGAGGGAGTGCCAGGTAAGCCCAAATCCACCACACCTGCCTGTTCCTGACTGCGCGGTCACACACACCTGAGGGAGCAAAAGACGTATTAGTAAGGAAAAAACACAATTCTTGAAAAAGAAATTGTATTTTCCCTCATTCCATACACCTGAGTTCCTCTACATATGGAATTATGTATTACCCAAATTACATGATCGAGGGTTTACATAACGTGAAGGAACAACTCATTTTCACATAAATATTGGGTAATCACATTAACCCCTCCTCCTTTACGTGTGACGAATCAAGCGAAGAAGTGGGAGGAGGCAATTACCCAAAAAGAGAGTATCAACTTATCACACTCACACTTTCGGTACATAGCGCATAAGAAGTGAGGCCTTAAGTTCACTTTAGAGTGGAAATTCCGCAATTCCTACCTCCAATTTCATGCACAAATGGAGGGCGAAAGGCACATAAATTTTGGGTTTGCAACATAATAAAGCAAACACAAATTTCATAATCCAGACAAACCAAACAAAAAAAGAATGGTCTCACAATTTCTCACAACAGAGATGGGCAGAGAGAGAACGTCTGCACATGATGGCCGTTGAAAACAAAGTGGAATGTTTACGTCCAATCGGGCGGGACTCCCAACTATCAGACAAGCAGTTACTGCCTAACTACCTTGTTATTAGAATCTTATGACCGAATTCCAGCTGGCGCTGAAAGTAATTCCTTATGTAAAGGACTGATGGTTTGTATAACATAAGGAACAAACCAGATAGCCGTTAACCGGGGGCTGCCTGTACCAATAAATTACTCTTCTTGGTACCCTGTTATATGCCTTTTCAAGATCCACAAAATACATGTAAACTTTCCTGTTTCCTTCTAGATACTTTTCTTGGACTTGCCTTACTATAAAAATAGCATTTACTGTGCTCTTACCTTTCATAACCCAAACTGCTGCTCATGCTATCTATCAACTCTCTCTCAACCTTCCTTCTACTATTTTCTAGTAAGTATATACAAAATCTAATTTTATTAAAAAAATATAATTTTTGTTTATGTGACTTACCCAGTAACTATATCGCTGATTCCATAATACTTCCTTAACTAGTGACTAAATTTAGAAAGTTAACCTTCTCATGAAAACAAAAACATGCCAAGAGAATTTTCCACAAAATCATATTTATCAGAGGAACACTAAAATCTATCTAAATAAAAAAATAAGTTTGAATAATCCTTAATCTAAATAAATGTTAACTCTCATCACCTGTTTTCGCCAACTGGATGAGTTGTTGAGGAAACAGATGACGTAACATCTGAAGATCTTCCCTGTGTTAACTGAGGCATTCTGGAGAAACTTGAATGGCTAGGACCTGGATGCGTTTGACTTGAAGGTTTTGGTTGTATTCTAACAAGACCAGGTGGATTTGCTGGTCCAGCAGGAGCAGGACCAAAATTATGAAATTTATGATGCATACTATTACTCTGAAAAGAAAAAAAAATTAAGATGCATACAACGTATTACAAAAGAAAAAAAATAATAACAATGGTTATGTGAATATTCTTACTATAAAACTCACCAAATGGCATCACTCAGAAATCAAAGCAGAACAGTTAACTTCTCCATACCAAAGTCTTAAGATCCCTTTCAATTTACGGCAATCATCTTTCAAGGTCAAGTTACCGATTTCAATGTTACATATCATCATATAAAAACCCAGATTTACTCAACCAGTTATTTTAAAACATGGTTTCAAATCCATTTCAGCAAAACTTTTAGATTACTTTATATATCTACTGAAGTAAAATGACAGAAACATCTTATCACCCACACAACAATTTCCATGATCAATCAGCAGAGCAACTGGGTACTTCCCTGGTTCCCAAAGCAAGCAATGGTAGTCACATTGTCAGACATCACTGATTGTTCATACTTCCAAGAATGTCACAAATACTTGGAGAGAATGAACAACCACCTTTAGATCTAACAGTCAACAGGAAGACGTTCTTGTTAAAACCATCAACCATACACTTGATGACCCACAAAACATGAGTCCAAGCCTCAATTCAATACACCAGAAAATATCAAAACTTCAAAACCTGGGGAAACGAGAGAAGCCCTGACAATACCCAGTTCCGTGTCTTGCACAACTGCTCTCACTTGAACCAGAAAGCTCTCAGGAACTGATGAAACCTTCCAAGAACTAGAGCTATAGCTGAAGTAGATAAATCCTGAAGCAATGAGAGGTACCAGCTTTTATAGAAACAAAAGATGGTTGATCAAAACATAGTTTTTGGGGATACTGATAAAACCATTGGATTGTAACTCCTCTTCTTCTTTCCCACCATTGTCCCTACATTAAGGGGTCGGTTGCCTGATGCACCTTCTCCATTGCCTTCCATCAAAGGCATCATCCTCCACCAAACCTCTTCTCTCCATATCTTCCTTAACTTTATGTCACCATCTAATTTTCTGTCTCCCTCTCGATCTTCTTCCACTAACAGATTCCTCCCAAGCCCTTTTCATTCCCTCCTCATCATCCATCCTTAACACATGCCTATACCATCACCTCTGTAATCTTTCCTAAGCCTGCCCTTCTTATTTCATTATTTTCCAATTTCTCAGGCAGTGATATTGCCATAATCTACCTATGCATTCTCATCACTGTTCGCTCAAGCTTTACTTGCTCTTTTCTTTTTAGAGCCCAAGTTTCTGATTCATACATTAACACAGGTCTTATCACTGTCCTATAGATCTTGACTTTTAGCTTGATAGGCATTTTCTTATCACATGCTACTTCAGCTACCTCTCTCCACTCCCCCTGTGCAGCTTTTATCCTACTGTCAACTTCAACCTCACATCCTCACTCTTGGTTTAAAGTAGATCCAATGCTTTTAAACATTTTTGCCTGTTTTATAATTGAGACTCTTCTTTCTTGTACTATATTACTAGTCTGTCTCTATCTTCCCTACTGCTCACCAAAACCTCTGTTTTATTCGCATTCACCTTTAAGCCCCCCTTCTTCAAAGACTCCTGCCACTCTCCAACCCTTCTCTGTAGGTCTTCCTCATTTTCAGCAGTAATCAACATATCATCGGCGTACAATAACTTTCATAGCTCTTCATTCCTGATCTTGTCACTCGACACATCCATGACCAGCACAAATAAAAATGGGCTTAATGCTGACCCCTGGTGTAATCCAACACTAACTTCAAAGTTTTCTGTTCCCCCAACTGATGTTATTACTTCTGTGCTCGTTCTTTGATATATCATCTCTACCAGCCTAACCGACTTTTCTGGGACTTTCCTCTTGCTCAAACACCAAAACACCACTTCTCTAGGGAGTCTATTGTATGCTTTCTCTATGTTTATAAATGCAGAATAGAGCTCCTGTTTTCCCTCTAGCCTCTTTTCATGTATCTGTCATACTATGAAGATGGCATTCACCATCCCTCTTCCTCTCATGAATCTAAACTGCTGTTTCCTGATCTTTACAACCTCTCATCCAGTCTCTTCTCTAAAACTTTCAATCCATGCTCTGTTAGTTTAATTCTGCTGTAGTTACCACAATCCATGACATCTCCCTTTGCTTGCATATATGCACCATTAGACCCAGTCCCTTGGCACTTCTTCGTCTTCCCATATAGCTTTTAATAAATCCAACATCCATTTCTCCCCCTCTGTACCTTGTACTTTCATAATTTCAATGGACCTGGTGCTTTACCATTCTTCATTTTGCTTACTGCTCTCCTCACTTCTGTATCCTGTTTCTCCATCACAGTTCTCCCATCATGTAAGCTTCCCCAATCTCATTTCAAGTATTTAAAAGTTGTTCAAAATATCTTGCCCTCTTCATAATGACTTCATCCCTATACAATATATTTCCATCTCTATCGCTGATGACACCCAATTTACCCAAATCCTGTCTCTGCCTTTTCCTCAAGTTTGAAATATGTTATTGTTATAATACAATTAAGTTTGTTCATACTTACCTGGCAGATATATATATAGCTGTATTTCTGACGTCCGACAGAATTTCAAAACTCGCGGCACACGTAGTGGGCGGCCAGGTGGTAGTACCCATTCCCGCTGCTGGGAGGCGGATATCAGGAACCATTCCCATTTTCTGTTCATATTTATTCATGACCCTTGTCTCCTGAGGGGAGGAGGGTGGGCACTCTAATTATATATATCTGCCAGGTAAGTATGAACAAACTTAATTGTATTATAACAATAACATTTTGTTCATGAAACTTACCTGTCAGATATATATATAGCTGAATCCCACCTTCGGATGGTGGGTAGAGACAGAATAGGATTTTTAGGAAACTTAAATTAAGTAAAAGATTTACTTCTTGGTTCCTTACCTGATAGCAAAGTAGACTCAGTGATTACTGTCACTTAAGCCTGCTTCTGCTTTCATCAGAGTTGCCAGCCAGGTTTGGACCTGTAGTGCTGGTGCACTCTGGATGCTCTGTCAACGGGGACGTGAACTGAATGTGACAAGACCATCTAGCCAAACATATGGCAGTAACACAGCAACCGACCACCACCTGACCAACTAACCAAAAAACCCCTGACATTAAAACTAAGGAATGGGAGATTTCCACAGAAGATCTCACCACCAACCAAAACACAATAAAAACACAATAAAAACTAACCTAACTAAGCTAAGGGATAGGGAGAGAGCTACCTTCAGCCCCCAAAACTGTGTCTGCCGAAATGTAGGCCCCAAAGAACTACAGTTCTCATAAATCGTTCTCACATCCCGGAGGTAATGTGAGGCGAATACGGAATTGCTCCTCCAAAAGGTGCTATCAAGTATATCTTTGATAGACATATTCCTTTGGAAGGCAAGAGAAGTAGCTACGGCTCTGACTTCGTGAGCTTTCACTTTAAAGAGGCTCAAATCAGTCTTCTGGCAAGATGAATGAGCCTCTTTAATGACGTCCCTCAAGAAGAAAGCAACAGCATTCTTCGACAACGGCAAATCTGGTCTCTTCACCGAGCACCAGAGATTACCTGAGGGACCTCTTATCTCTTTAGTTCTATTCACATAGAACTTGAGAGCCCTGACAGGGCACAGGGCTCTCTCTGGTTCTTGACCCACGAGACTCGACATTCCTTTGATTTCAAAGCTCTTCGGCCAAGGATTAGACGGGTTCTCGTTCTTAGCCAAGAAAGACGGGCTCAACGAGCAGACAGCGTTGTCCCCCTTGAAGCCCACTAGGCTACTGAACGCTTGGATTTCACTAACTCTCTTCGCCGTCGCCAGAGAAGCTAGGAAAAGCGCTTTTCTCGTCAAGTCCCTTAGAGAAGCTTCATGGAGAGGCTCAAAGGGACTTACCATAAGATGTTTCAAAACCACATCGAGATTCCATGAGGGCGGTCTTGCTTGTGGAATCTTGGTGGTTTCGAACGACCTTAAGAGATTGTGTAGATCCTTATTGTCGGAGAGGTCCAGTCCTCTGTGGCGAAAAACGGCAGACAACATACTCCTATAACCTTTAATTGTAGGAACTGCCAATTTCTGCACATTTCTTAGATAGAGCAAGAAATCTGCTATCTGGTTCACAGAGGTCGTGGAAGAGGAAATTCCTTCCTTTTTGCACCATGCCCTGAAGGAGGACCACTTAGACTGGTAGACAGCTCTTGAAGAGGCTCTTCGAGCATTAGCGATTGCTCTCGCAGCTGCCTTTGAAAAGCCTCTCGCTCTGGCCAACTTTTCGATAGTCTGAACGCAGTCAGAGCCAGAGCGGAGAGGTTTTGGTGAAACCTTTTGAAGTGAGGCTGTCTGAGTAGATCTCTCCTCCAGGGCAACGTTCTTGGGAAGTCCACAAGGAATGTCATGACCTCTGTGAACCACTCTCTTGCTGGCCACATTGGGGCAATCAGAGTCAACCTTGTCCCTTCTGAAGCTGCGAACTTCCTCATTACCTCCCCCATGATCTTGAATGGGGGAAAGGCGTAAAGATCCAGGTCTGTCCAGTTCCAGAGCAACGCGTCCACTGCAATTGCCCCTGGATCCAGAACCGGGGAGCAATACAGAGGAAGTCTCTTCGTCCTCGATGTAGCGAACAGGTCGACTAGAGGACGTCCCCACAATGTCCATAATTGTTGACAGACTTCCTGGTGCAAGGTCCATTCTGTTGGCAGGATCTGATTTCGTCGACTGAGAAGGTCCGCCCTGACATTCTGAACCCCTGCCACGAATCTCGTCAGGATCTTGATGCGCCTTGCGTCTGCCCATAGCAGAACTTCTTCCGCAAGGAGAAAAAGGGATCTGGAGTGAGTTCCTCCCTGATTCTTTAGATATGCAAGGGCTGTGGTGCTGTCTGAGTTGACTTGAACGACCTTGCTTGACAGTTTGTCTTCGAAGAACTGCAGCGACAGGAATATCGCTGCCAGTTCCTTTACATTGATGTGCCAGGCTACCTGTTCCCCTCTCCAGGAGCCTGACACTTCCTCCCCCCCCAGTGTTGCTCCCCAACCGGAAATGGAAGCGTCTGAGAACAACACTAGGTCGGGGCTCAGAAGATTTAGGGAGAAGCCCTCTTGTAACTTCTGAGGGTCGAGCCGCCATCTTAAGTGGCCTTTTACTTTGTTTGAGATCCTTAGGATCGCATTCAGGTCCTCCTTCGACTTCCATTCTTCCGCAAGGAAAAATTGAAGAGGCCTGAGGTGCAGTCTTCCCAGCGAGACAAACTTTTCTAGCGAGGAAATGGTGCCCAGCAGACTCATCCACTCCCTCACCGAACAAGCTTCTCTCTCTAGGAAGGCTGCGACTTTCTCTAACCCCAGTCGCTGACGTTCCTGGGATGGAAACGCCCGAAAAGCCACTGAATCCATCTGAATCCCCAGATACACGTGGACTGTGTCGGGGTCAGATGGCGAGCTTTTCGGAGTTGACTACCAAAAGACCCAGAGACTTTGCTAGGGCTAACGTTAATTGAAGGTCCTTCAGACATTTCCGCCTCGACGACGCTCTGATCAGCCAATCGTCGAGGTAGAGGGATATCCTGATCCCTGACGAATGGAGCCACTTCGCTACATTCCTCATTATCATTGTGAAAACCATCGGGGCCGTGCTGAGACCGAAACAAAGGGCTCTGAATTGCCAAACCCTATTGTCTAAGACGAATCTCAGGTACTTCCTTGAAAGAGGGTGGACGGGGACGTGAAAGTACGCGTCCTGCAGGTCCAGAGACACCATCCAGTCGCCAGGTCTCAAGGCTCCTAGCGCCGACTGAGGCGTCTCCATTTTGAACTTGATCTTTTCTACAAAAAGATTGAGCCTGCTCACATCCAGGACTGGGCGCCAACCCGACGACTGCTTCGGCACCAGGAAAATCCTGTTGTAGAAGCCCGGTGACCCCAGGTCCAAGACTTGTTCCACCGCTCTTTTTTCGACCATCTGGTCTAACAGATCGAAAAGGATACTTTTCTTCTCTCCCTGATAAGATGGAGAGAGGTCTCTGGGAGTTGATGTTAAAGGAGGAGGATGTAAGAAGGGGATCTTGTACCCCTGCTCTACGATCTTGAGAGTCCAAGGATCCGCCCCTCTCTGCCTCCATGCCTCCGCAAAGAACTTCAGCCTGGCCCCGACTGGCGTCTGAAGGACAAGATCTTCATTTGGTGGGTTTGGTTTTAAATGAAGCTCTTCCTCTCGAAAAACCTCTCCCTCGAGGAGCTGCTCTCGAGGGGGGTGCCCCGCGAAAGGGTTTGACTTTCTTCGGGGGTTTACTGAATGCAATGTGGAAGGAACTGCTGGACGTCTTGAAGACTGTACCAAGAGGTCCTGGGTCGCCTTCTCCTGCAAACTCGTTGCAAGATCCTTTACCATAGCCTGGGGGAAGAGATGGTCCAAAAGAGGCGCAAAGAGCAATTCCGCTTTCTGAGCGGGAGAAACCGACTTAGCGGTAAAATTGCATAAGAGAGCTCTTTTCTTTAGGAAAGCAGTTCCAAAATGAGAAACTAGCTCCTCCGAACCATCCCTGACGGCCTTGTCCATACATGACAACACGCTGGACAGCTCCCCCAGACTGAGAGAATCAGGACTTCTAGACTGAAGATCTAAAACTCCCAGGCACCAGTCTAAGAAATTAAAGACATTCAAGGTGCGAAGCAGTCCCTTCAAGTGGTGGTCCGTCTCCACAGGAGTCCAGGACACCTTAGCAGACGATAAGAGAGACCTCCTCTGAGCGTCCACTAAACTGGAGAAGTCACCAAGAGCGGACGAAGGAACCTTTACTCCCACGTCCTCCTTGGTTTCATACCAAATTCCTCCTTTCCCGGAGAGTCTAGAGGGAGGAAGGGCGAAAGTGGTCTTGCCCTGATCCTTCCTTCGAGACATGAAATCTTGAAGTTTCTTGAAAGCCCTCTTGGTCGACAGCGATGTCTTCATTTTGACGAACTCAGGGGTCTTAACGGACTTGGAAGACGAAAGTTGAGAGGGAGGAGACCTAGGGGCTGCCGGCTGGAACTTATCCCCGAAGGATGAACGTAACAGCCTAACAAGAACCTTATAGTCCGAGACAGCTGAAGCTACAGGAGGTTCTTCTTCGACGGAACTCCCTGGACTACTAAGTTCCCCTTCCTCCCTAAGAGGAACTGGAGAACGTCCATCAGGAGAGGGCGTACGTCCAGCATTCTCAATCCTGAACAAAGACTTCCGTTGATTGGAAGTACCCGCTTCAGGTACGGAATCGCCCTTACGACGATCCTTAGAAGGACGGACATCCTGCGAACGTAGCGCGTCCTTTGAAGCAACGGGAACTGTCTTAGCAAGCGTCCTGCTGAGCGTCCTCAAAAGCGTCCTGCCTCGTTCGAAAAGCGTCCTGCTTCGAACGGCGAGCGTCCTGCCGAGCGTCCTCAAAGGCGTCCTGTCGAGAACGCAAAGCGTCCTGCTTCGAACGCCGAGCGTCCTCAAAAGCGCCCTGCCGAGAGCGCAAAGCGTCCTGCTTCGAACGCCGAGCGTCCTGGCGAGCGTCCTCTACTGCGAGAGCGAAAGATCTACTCGGAGAACGAGAACGGTGACGATCCGGAGGTGGAGAGAGAGACGAACGAGACGAGAGAGAATGAGACTGCTTCTTCCTCTTGACGGGCAGCCTAACGTCCTTTCTACGCTTAGGCTCGACTGCTGCTGGGCGAGTCCTCTGAGCCATAAGAGACGTAATCTGGTCCTGAAGGGACACGAGGATATCCTTCGTAGGTGATGAAGGAGCAGAAGAAGGGGCAGGACTGACCCTGCGAGAAGGCGAGGGGCGAGGGGACGCCTCCTTCCTTCTAGCAGGTACAGCTACCTGCCTCTCAGGTGAACACGCCTGTGCGCGGAAACCAACGTCCTCGTCGGTAGAAACCCTACCTCTCTTCTGAGGAGGAAAGGCGTCATACGCGTCCTCTGACGAAAGCGGTGACATAGGACGTGAAGCGTCCTCAAAACGAAAAGTCCTTTTCAACGGACGCGAGTCTCTCCGAGCGCTCCACCCCTTGCGCGGGGAGGACGCTTCGGAGGACGAAAAGCAATCCTTCAGGACACGCGCTCGTGCGCGCTCCTTGGCAGCCTGGGACTTAGCAACAAGGCCTCCCGAAGGGACGCCAGATCGGTGGGGAGCCCCCGTAACCCTCTTGCGGCTTTCGACATACCCACTCCCTGAGTCCTGGGAGTCCGATAAGAGGTCTAGGCCTAGAGGCATTATGGGGCCGATCTGACGCCCCCTCCACAACACTAGGGGCACTAACACAAACTTTCACAGGGCCAGTTTCTAAGGCCAAAACTTTCGATTCAAGAGCGCGAATAGACTCAAGAATCAGAGAAAGGGTGTTACCTTCTCCAGACACAGCACTGGGGCCCGAAGGCAACAAAACAGGATTAGGTTGAGCAAAATCTACCGGTGTTAGAGGAGGAGAAATGTTACATTCCTTACCTTTCGTAGAACTGCTCTTGGAGGAAGACCTCCTGACTCTATCGCGCTCCAATTTACGTCGATAGGTCTCATACATCTTCCATTTATCATCAGACAAATCCTTGCATTCATTGCACCGATCATCAACCAAGCAAACATGCCCCCTGCATTCCATACAAACTGTGTGAGGATCAACTGAAGGTTTAAGAAGCCTCACCTTACATTCACTCCTCACACACACTCTGAAACTTCCAGTACTTGATCCCGACATCATGTACACAGAAAAACCAATCCAAAATCAAAAACCAATCCACTATTACGCGTGCCAATCCAACAATCCAGAAGTCGATACCAAAAGTCAATCCAGATAATTTAAAGCGAGATAAATCAAAAATCCTAGACGGAGGTACTGTAAACAGTTGTTTCCAGCACCAGCGACAGAAAAAATATGAACAGAAAATGGGAATGGTTCCTGATATCCGCCTCCCAGCGGCGGGAATGGGTACTACCACCTGGCCGCCCACTACGTGTGCCGCGAGTTTTGAAATTCTGTCGGACGTCAGAAATGCAGCTATATATATATCTGACAGGTAAGTTTCATGAACAAACTTAATTTTTTTTCTCCTTCTCTTGTTCCTATCTTTAATTCAACTGTTCTGCTGACCTTCCAATAGCCATACCTCCCATCCTCGCAACTCTTTCCTTTTCTCTGTACCGTTCCTCTACACCCTGTGCATGCTTTACTTTTTTTTTAATCGATTCTTGCACCTCTTCATTCCACCACCCCTTTTTTTTCCTCTAGACACTCCATATCTGCTGGTTACGTCTGCCCAAAAATTTCCCACTCCGTTACCTTGTCCAAATACTATGTTCCCCCTTCCCAGCCATCATAATCCTCTTAAATTGTTCCCCCATTTCTCCCTAATGTTCCAAGTCTTAATTCTAGATCTCCTCTTTCTCTTTTTGAGTTTCTTACTTCTCATTTTCAAATCAATCAATCACTACCAACCTATGTTGTTTAACACAGGCTTCTTCCAAGATCACTTTGCAGTTCATCACATAGCTTTTGTCGGCTCCTCTAACCAGGATGTAATCTATTAAGTGTTCTAAAGGCTGAGTGATGTCTCTACGTCAATGAACACACCTACAGTAGCTGTCTCTGTTGAAGTCAGATCTGATTGTCTCCAGTTCACCTATGGCACTAGGGAGTGAGCAAGAGAGAACAGAGAGCTTTTGTTGAAGAATTTTTCTAAATTGCACCTTGATCAACCAGTAACTGAGGTAATGGAGCACACAAATCCAAACCTAGGAGCCCATGCCACAACTGGAGCTACATTCTAGTGAGAACCTGTGGTGCAATCAAAAGATTGAAGCATTGGACTTCAACATTCTATACTATCTTCTCCATGTGAGCTTCTGTAACGTTGCCGCCTTACCAACTTCAGGACTTCCATTGTGAAGGCCAGATGGAGGATAGTGTTGGTGTGGACCAAAGTTGAAAAGTTGATAACTGGCCTCCACCAACCCAATGCCTAAAGACTACAGCAGCAAATTTGAAGGAAGGCAGGTCTTGACCCACCTCCTTGATTGATAGCTCCCTACACTATAAAGCATTTTTTTACAACAAATATTCATATAATCATACTTGAAAGAAAAATTATTTAATGAAGAGTAATCAAACAAAATAGAACATAAAAATAATTAAATGAAACAAAATAGAAAAATGGAAACAGAAACTTAAGAAATGACTGGACAATAACTGAGGCCTCACACCAACTTGCTGAGTACTTATGTATCATTGGCCAAAGTAACATTCCTATTTGTACACATTCACAAATCATGAAATTATGAATTTTTATTTGTTCAAGATGTTACATATTTTATTATATATCACATTGAATATTAATAAAGTATCTATTTCTTTCACTAAGAACACTATCAACTGTTGAAAAACCTTGGTTGACTTTCTTAAAAACATTCATGTAATGACGATGGAAACCTATTCAGGAACTTTCTGACATTATTTCTTAATTGAATGTTTACGAGACGATTTTATATTCGTATAATCAAATTCCTTGGAAGTCAAGAACTGACCGCATTATTATTTGCACTTATGCAAGAGAAAAATAAAAAAAATTCTGACATAGTTTTTGAAGCTTACTGATGTTACACATCTATAATCAGTCATGCCACAAAGTAAATTCTATTTTGCTTAAGGTATCAAAGGAGACATGCTTTATTAATTCTTTCACTTACAAATTCCTTAAGTAACAAATTGACAAAATCCTATGACCTCCTAGTCTGGGTGAATACTGTTCGCATATTCATTACCTGAAGAAGATGCTGCTGTTGCTGAATATGAGAGTGCATTGGGGTCAATGCTGGTGGTTGTGGTGGTTGTTGTTGTTGCTGCTGTTGTTGTTGTTGTTGTTGCTGCTGCTGTTGTTGTTGTTGCTGCTGCTGTGATGGGGGCTGTTGCTGCTGCTGCTGCTGTTGTTGTTGAGGCTGTGGTGATGCAGACTGTTCAACAGGAGATGGTTGTGAAGATCTTGCCTTATTCTGTACAGCCCCATCAGGTGGAGGGTATATTTTATTGTCAACTAATAAATAACCAACATCTTTTAAAGCTGAAAAAAACGAAAAATATTAATCATAACAGCAAATGTCTATGATTCTGGTAAAAAAAACATTTCTCAAGTTGTATTTTAACACATCTTTCACATTCACAATTGATTCCTGATCTTTTCCTGATGAAAGGAACTCACAAAAAGTTTTATAGTGTAAGTAACAAGGAGAAAGAAAATTCTAAGAAAATTCTGAGTTTGCCTTATTTAAACGGATTTGAAACCATTAAATCATTGTTAAAAGCCTTTAAGGTCAACCTTGTTTTTTCTTATAATAACACACTAAAAGGAATGTTAATAAAAAATGGCCGCAGGGAAAGCAACAACATAATATACAAAATTCCATGTATGGACTGCCCTCTTTTTATCTCAGACAGTCGAGCATGGGCTTAGAAGTAAGATTAAAACAGCATAAATATTCTGTCAAAACTGGGCAAACATCTAATGCAATATTCATTCAAGTGAAAACAACCACCAGATAAATTAGATTGGCAGTTCAGTAAATGCAAGATCAGTAATTGCAAGATCAAAAGATGTCTCATCATGAAATCTTTTAGAATCTGCCATAATACAACTTACTTCCCATTGTAATTTTAATATTAGTCGTGGCCTGTTTCATTTAGACCCTTGTATTTGTAACATGTTTAAGAATGACCTCAAAGATATAATTACAGACTTTAATACAAATTAGTTGCCTTGGAGATATAGTCTTTGTATATGTACCTATGTTTAATATGTTTTATGAATAAGTTTTTGTTTACCAAAGATCTGATTGTGGTCAGCTGTTGCCCTGTATAATCCTTTATTTGTCTAGTCCCTGTGTGTGAGCAGTTGGACTTTATCTTTTTGTTCTTAAATTGTACCCATGTTTATGCTTGTTTGGAAAGGTTACTCATTGTCCAGGTGTGTCGGATTCTAGGTACTAATCTCCTTATAAACCCTATCTGTCAGTTATACAACCTTTCCTGTACCCTCAATTTCTTATGTAAGTCAGTTTGTCTGCTGGGTAAAGGACGTTCAGCCGAAATATCTTGCAGAAACTCCAATGTTTATTGTTCCTTTGTGGCTTATACCTTTATATATATATATATATATATATATATATATATGATATATCTATATATATTATATAATATTAATATATATATATATATATATATTATATATAAATTATTATATATTATCACTAGAATTCACAAAATGTTCTAAAAAGTCCACAACAATATGAGAAACTGCTTGCAGAGGAACGGAGGAAGACGAAGAGGAAGTAGGGAAAATGAAAGAGGTAGAAGCTACACTCGGAGGATCTGCAGCGGAAAATGCAGATGATAGCCGCAGGCCGCTAAGTGAAGATGCCACACAACCAGTCAAAACGGTGGCACGCAAACCCGAACTAGAAGCAACGGGCAAACCCTGTGAAACACCTGATACACTGGAGCAGCCTCTTGATGCGGAAGTGAGGGGTTGCACATACCCAAAGGGTTGGAATATGAGACTCCTGAGGCCAAGTTCTGCCAAGAGTGGGTTTTCACCTGACTAAAAGATCCTCCTATTGAAGAAGTGAAGGCGGGAGACAGAGGAATAGCTGATGCAGAAAGAGTTAACAGAGAAGAGGAAATGCTGAAAGTCAATGAAGGAGGGGAAGCGGAAGACGCGGGAGCCGCAGGAAAGAAGGGAGAAGAAGAAGAAGCCGAAGAGGAGACTGAAAAGGAAGCAACGGAGAATGTGGGAGCAGAAGATGATCTGACAGCTAACCCAGAAGAAGAAAAAGACTCCTTGGAATGAAGGAACAAAAAGTACACGGAATCTGCCCCTCCTTGATAATCAATCCTGAAGCATATCCAACATGAACTCTGGACACTCTTGTGTCACATATTCTCTAATGTTAGAGAAACCATTCAAAAATCAACTTCTCACCAAAAGTTTGTACCTTTTTGAAAGACCATACAAATCCAAATTATATTTCGCCACATGCCGAACCCTCAAACCACTTTTAGAAGCCAAAAAGGACACACCAGAATCCGCCTTACTAGATGAAGTAGGAAAAGCAGGGAAGGGGGAAACTTAAGTAGAATTTTCAGAAACAGTCGAAAGAGAGTTAGGAGCTAAGGCAAAAGGATTCTGCACCACAGGAACTGAAACATTGACCTGAGACTTTGGGCCACACCAAAAAAGAAGCGATGCTGGCGAAACTTTTGCCGGAACACATGTTCCACTCGAACCCAAAATCAGGACCCGTCCAGGAGAACGACTCTGCACACTTAATACCTTCTCCTCACTACCTAACCCGGACCTAACCATCTGTCACACCTAGATCCTGAACCTGATTAACATAATCAACATTAAATTTATCATCAACACAACGAGGGGGTGGGGGAGGGGGTGGGGGATCCTTCATTGCCTGCTCAGCGCCGAGGGGGCTGGCAGAACCTATCCACTCAGAGGGTTGCGATTCTCCATTAACCTCAGCACCCGCTAGGGCTGGTTCTGGAACAGGCAGGGGAGCTGAAAAGGAAGAAGGATTAGACCTCCTAACACTACTACTATTCCTATTTGAAAGTTGTTGAAAAAGACTAGTTATTAAATTTGTCATACTACTTGCAATCCTATCCTCTATCTGTTTGACTATCTCTGAGCTTGCTAACTCTTTAGACTGTTAGACTGATCTGTAACAGAAGCCTGGGGCACTAGAGGCAATGAAGAATCTAACCGCCGTTTACCGCTCTTACTAGACAACGACTTGCAATGAAGGATGTAATCTTCCATCTCTTCTATCACGCAATCTGAACATTCATCGCAACCATCTGCACGTCACACTTAATCTTCCCACATACCTGACAGATTGAATTTCTATCATGTCTCAAGGTACTCATCCATCTCTTGCATGTAGAACAGGAGTGATGAGCACTAGCCTCCACAGTCATAGGGGCAGAGTCAAAGTGGAAGCTGAAGGCGCTGTAGTAGAAGGTGAAAGAGAAGACTTGTCCATGATGACCAATCAAGTTCGTGAACCAGCAAATCCAAACCCAAAAAACATCCTTCAAAAATAACCAGAAAGAGCTCAGCAACCAAGCCGAAGTCATAAATCCAGGAAAAACCAGTAAATACAATCTAGGTATTCACCAGCAGTCCAAATACAAAGAGAAGTCAGGCAATAGGATTAAACCTCGTACTGCGGAAGGAAACAACTGCCCAGCAGCGCAAACAAAAAGCAATTGACGAAGGTAGGAGTATTGGCACACACCTGTCAGCATTGCCAACCATCTGTTATGATAGCTCAAGTGACAAGATTTTACCTGCAGCATTGGTCACGCTGGCTGTTAAAATTTCCCACTAGTGGGATCGGTAGTTGAGAGCTGTTCAGGCTAAGAGGGATTAGGGCAAATTCAGGTGTTCAGGGAGTGTATTGCACTAATAATAACATATTGGTAGTAAACCTTCGTTTGAGCATATTTTATTGAATTTGAATGCTGCTACAATGGCATTCAGCTTAAAGTAATCTTTTTCTAATCATCTGATGCTGTCTTTTTCTTCTTTTGGAAGGCTTAAGGGAAGATGTCCTAATTCCTCTGCTGCTTCCACTGCCATATCTGGTTTTCCTCCTTACGTTTCATTCCTCCTAGGAACATCATCTGAGGTCTGATTCCAGTGAGAGTCTTTGTTGAAATTACTCCTTTTATGTGACACCGGCTTTTATGCCAGGTGCCAGGTCTGTTGACTGCATGTGAGAGCCAATGAAAAACAGGGTCGGTTAGGTAGGGGGCCAGTGAAAAATAGGGTTGGTTTAGTGTTCAGAATGCTGGCCTCTGATTGGCTGATTTGTCTGAGAAGTCAGGGAAGCTGTTAAGGCAGCCCCCGGACGGTGATGGCTTGTCTTATGGTCCTTTCTCAAGGCCATCTTTCTCCTGTAAGGGTTGGTCTTTCTCTTGTGGGAGAAAGACCACCATCTTCCTGCAGGTGCTTCTATTTTCTTACTCCTCCATTCTCTCTTTCTTCATGGAGCCTTTCTCCTGCTGGGGAGGGGGGGCTGTGGGGGCTTGTCCTCCTGCAGGTGCAACTTTAGGAATTGCACTTGGGATACATCTTATTTGAGTAGGGAGCAGAAATAGCTCCTGGGTCATATTCGGGGAAGGACGCTGTTTCAGTATCTGCAGGATTCCCAGGATACGAAGATGCCATTTCTGCAAATAAGATGCATCCCAAATGCAACTCCTAAAGGTGTACCTGTAGGCGGGCAACCCCCACAGGTGCCCCCAACAGAAGAAAAACACCCAAGGAAAGAGACAATGGAGGAGAAGAAACAAAAGTAGAAGCATCTACAGGAAGACTAGTCCCCACAGGAGCAAGACGCCCTGAAGAAAGAACCATAAGAAACGAAGGTATCACCGTCAGGAGACAGCCACCCCAGCACCAGTGCCACTTGAACAGAGCTTTCCTAGCCTCTCAGGCAAATCAACCAATCAGAGTCCAATATTCTGAACACTAAAACATCCCTATTTTTCACTGGCCCACAAAATCTGCCCTGACCATTTTTCATTGGCTCCCAAATGCAGTCAACAAACCTGGTGCCCAACATTAAAGCCGGCATCACACACACAAAAGGGGTGATTCCAACAAAGACTCTCACTGGAATCAGACCTTAAGGGATGTTTATAGGAGGAACAAAACATAAGGAGGAAAACCAGAAATGTCAGCAGAAGCAGCAGGGAAATTAGGATATCTTCAGCCTTTCAAAAGAAGAAAAAGACAGCATCACAAAATTAGAAAAAGATTACTTTAAGCTGAATGGCACTGTAGCAGCAATCAAATTCAATAATAATAATAATAATAATAATAATAATAATAATAATAATAATAATAATAATAATAACGAGAACTGAAGGGATAAAGCTACCAGATGGGAGCAACATCAAACACATAGATGAGACAGGATACAAATACCTGGGAATAATGGAAGGAGGGATATAACTACACCAAGAGATGAAGGACACGATCAGGAAAGAATATATGCAGAGACTCAAGGCGATACTCAAGTCAAAACTCAACGCCGGAAATATGATAAAAGCCATAAACACATGGGCAGTGCCAGTAATCAGATACAGCGCAGGAATAGTCGAATGGACGAAGGCAGAACTCCGCAGCATAGATCAGAAAACCAGGAAACATATGACAATACACAAAGCACTACACCCAAGAGCAAATACGGACAGACTATACATAACACGAAAGGAAGGAGGGAGAGGACTACTAAGTATAGAGGACTGCGTTAACATCGAAAACAGAGCACTGGGGCAATATCTAAAAACCAGTGAAGACGAGTGGCTAAAGAGTGCATGGGAAGAAGGACTAATAAAAGTAGACGAAGACCCAGAAATATACAGAGACAGGAGGAAGACAGAAAGAACAGAGGACTGGCACAACAAACCAATGCACGGACAATACATGAGACAGACTAAAGAACTAGCCAGCGATGACAATTGGCAATGGCTACAGAGGGGAGAGCTAAAGAAGGAAACTGAAGGAATGATAACAGCGGCACAAGATCAGGCCCTAAGAACCAGATATGTTCAAAGTACGATAGACGGAAATAACATCTCTCCCATATGTAGGAAGTGCAATACGAAAAATGAAACCATAAACCACATAGCAAGTGAATGCCCGGCACTTGCACAGAACCAGTACAAAAAGAGGCATGATTCAGTGGCAAAAGCCCTCCACTGGAGCCTGTGCAAGAAACATCAGCTACCTTGCAGTAATAAGTGGTACGAGCACCAACCTGAGGGAGTGATAGAAAACGATCAGGCAAAGATCCTCTGGGACTATGGTATCAGAACGGATAGGGTGATACGTGCAAACAGACCAGACGTGACGTTGATTGACAAAGTCAAGAAGAAAGTATCACTCATTGATGTCGCAATACCATGGACACCAGAGTTGAAGAGAAAGAGAGGGAAAAAATGGATAAGTATCAAGATCTGAAAATAGAAATAAGAAGGATATGGGATATGCCAGTGGAAATCGTACCCATAATCATAGGAGCACTAGGCACGATCCAAGATCCCTGAAAAGGAATCTAGAAAAACTAGAGGCTGAAGTAGCTCCAGGACTCATGCAGAAGAGTTGTGATCCTAGAAACGGCACACATAGTAAGAAGAGTGATGGACTCCTAAGGAGGCAGGATGCAACCCGGAACCCCACACTATAAATACCACCCAGTCAAATTGGAGGACTGTGATAGAGCAAAAAAAAAAAAAAAAAAAAAAAAAAAAAAAAAAAAAAAAAAAAAAAAAAAAAAAATAATAATTTGATTGACAAAGTCAAGAAGAAAGCATCACTCATTGATGTCGCAATACCATGGGACACCAGAGTTGAAGAGAAAGAGAGGGAAAAAATGGATAAGTATCAAGATCTGAAAATAGAAATAAGAAGGATATGGGATATGCCAGTGGAAATTGTACCCATAATCATAGGAGCACTAGGCACGATCCCAAGATCCCTGAAAAGAAATGATATTGTTAAGATATAATAAAGTTTTGTACATACTTACCTGGCAGATATATACTTAGCTATAGACTCGGTCGTCCCGACAGAATTTCAAAACTCGTGGCACACCCGACAGGTAGGTCAGGTGATCCCCCATTCCCGCCGCTGGGTGGCGGGATCCAGAACCATTCCCGATTTCTAAGACATAATTTCTCTTCCACCTGTCTCCTGAGGGGAGGATGGGCGGGCCATTAATCGTATATATCTGCCAGGTAAGTATGTACAAAACTTTATTGTATCTTAACAATATCATTTTTGTACATGAAAACTTACCCAGCAGATATATACTTAGCTGATTGGCACCCTTGGTGGAGGGTAAGAGACAGCTAAAACATAATGATAATACTTATAGTAAATACATTAAAAAACAGGGAAAAAACAACATATGTTCTTGGATATAATAATCCATGGTTCCTACCTGATTGGGCTGAAGACTACATGACTACTGTTGATGAGTCTGCCTGCCTCAAGAGTCCCAGCGAGGTATGGACCTATGGCTGAATAACTCTTTGGATCGTGTCAATGGGGGCTAGCCCACTTACGCGACAGAACCTACTCTGGATCGTACCAATGGGGGCTGACCCACTTACATGGTAGAGCCTTGACCTTTGTCATATCAATGGGGACTAGCCCTCTTACATGACAGAGTTAAGGTTTCTATAAGTAAACACAAGGAGCACTGAAGCCAATCCCGATCACCTGACCATGTTAGTACTGTTATAACCTATGAATTGCAAGAGGGTCCCCTATTCCCTCTGACAATCAACTAATAAAAACAACCACCAATAAAGACAAATTTAAACACTAAAGTAAGTTAAGAAGGATTAGCCTCAGCTCCTTCTCCCAGCACTGAATTCGCCGAAACATACGCTCCCAGAGCAAAGCACTTTTCGAAAGAAATTTTTACGTCTCTTAGGTAATTGGAGGCAAACACAGAATTACATCTCCAAAAAGTTGACTCTATTAGTGCCTGAAGAGACCATGTTTTGTGAAATGCCATTGACGTAGCTATGGCTCTCACTTCATGTGCTCTTACTCTGAGAATCTTGAGGTGCTCTTCATTGCAAGTAAGGTGAGCTTCCTTTATTACATCCTTTATGAAGAACGTAAGGGCATTCTTTGAAATCGATCTTTTCGGATCTTTTACCGAGCACCAAAGACTTTCTTCTGTACCTCCCAGCAACACTTTTTTTCTTCAGGTAGAACTTGAGCGCCCTGACTGGACACAAAGTCCTTTCTAGTTCTCTTCCTGTTAGTGAAGAGAGTCCTTTTATCTCAAAGCTTCTTGTCCAAGGTTTTGAGGGATTTTCGTTTTTTGCTAGAAAAAGTGGTTTAAAGGTGCACACCGCTGAATCCTTCCTAAAACCAACTTTACCTTCCAAGGCTTGCAACTCGCTAATTCTCTTAGCTGTTGCTAATGCAAACAGAAATAAGGACTTTCTAGTTAAGTCTCTAAATGAAGCTGTGTGAGACGGTACGAATTTTTCTGACATTAGGAACTTAAGGACCACATCCAAGTTCCAACTCGGTTTCTTGATTATCTGGTCTTTCGTGGTTTCGAAAGACCTTATAAGGTCATGGAGATCCTTATTATTAGTAAGGTCTAGTCCTCTATGTCGAAAGACTGAGGCCAGCATACTCCTGTAACCTTTTACTGTCGATACTGCCAAGTTACAGTCCTTTCTCAAATAGAGAAGAAAATCAGCGATTTCAGCTACAGAGGTACTGGAAGAGGATATTTTCTTATTCTTACACCATCTTCTAAACAACTCCCACTTCGACTGATACACCCTAGAGGTGGAAGCTCTTCTGGCTCTTGCAATAGCCTTCGCCACTTCGCGCGAAAAACATCTTGCTCTGACGAGTCCTTTGACAGTCTGAAGGCGGTCAGACTTAGCGCGGGGAGGTTCTTGTGAAATCTGTCGAAGTGGGGCTGTTTGAGAAGATCGTTCCTCAGTGGAAGCGATCTTGGAAAATCTACTACCCACTCCAGCACCTCTGTGAACCAATCGAGATCTGGCCAGAAGGGAGCGATGAGGGTCATTTTTGTTCCCTCTGAGCAAGCGAACTTCCTCAATACTTCCCCTACTATCTTGAAAGGAGGGAAGGCGTATGTGTCTAGGCCTGTCCAATCTAGCAGAAAGCTGTCTATGGCTACTGCTTGAGGATCCGAGATCGGGGAGCAATAGTTTTCTAGTCTGTGATTCCTGTTGGTCGCAAACAGGTCTATATTGGGCCTTCCCCACAGATGCCACAGTTGTTGGCAAATCTGAGAATTGAGAGTCCATTCCGTGGGTAGGACTTGGTCTTTCCTGCTCAACAGATCCGCCCGGACATTTCTCTCTCCCTGCACAAACCTTGTGAGAAGAGAGATCTTCCTTTCCTGAGCCCAAATCAGCAGATCCTTTGCCGATTCGTACAGGGAAAAGGAATGTGTCCCCCCCTGTTTCTTTATATATGCAAGGGCTGTTGTGTTGTCCGAGTGAATTTGAATCACCAGACCTTTTTGAGGACCTGTTCCTCGAAATGAACTAGAGCTAGATGAATGGCTGTTAGTTCTTTCTTGTTTATGTGCCAGGACACTTGTTCTCCTTCCCAAGTGCCTGACACTTCTTCCGAACCTAGGGTTGCTCCCCACCCTGAATCTGAGGCGTCTGCAAATAACGCTAGGCGAGGGTTCTGTAAGTGAAGGGAGATCCCCTTGTTTAGTTTTTGTGGATCTAACCACCAGAGGATATTCTCCTTGATTCCCTTCGAGATCGGAAAGGTTTTTCCCAGATCTTGGGACTTCCAATCCCATTTCTCCTTCAGATAAAATTGAAGGGGTCTTAGGTGTAGTCTTCCTAAGGAAACGAACTGTTCCATCGAGGAGAGGGTCCCCAGTAAGCTCATCCATTCCCTCGCGGAACAATGTTCTTTCCTTAAGAAGACTGCCACCTTTTCCAAGCAGCGTTCTCTCCTTTCCTGCGAAGGATACGCTAGAAAATCCCGAGAATCCATCTGAATCCCCAGATAGACAATGCTTTGCTGGGGAGTCAGCATGGATTTCTCGTGATTGACTAAAAGTCCCAGGGACTTTGTCAATTTCAGAGTAAAGAAAAGGTCCTCCAGACATTGTTTCTCCGATTGGGCTCTTATTAGCCAATCGTCCAGATATAATGAGATCCTGATCCCTTCTAGATGTAGCCAATAAGCTACATTCTTCATGATGTCCGTGAAGACTTGAGGTGCAGTCGAAAGTCCGAAACACATCGCTCGGAACTGGAATACTTTCCCTTGGAACATGAATCTTAGGTATTTCCGTGATGCCGGATGAATTGGCACATGGAAATACGCATCTTGAAGGTCCAGGGACACCATCCAGTCCCCTGGACGAAGAGCAGACAGAACAGAGGAAGACGTCTCCATCGAGAATTTCTTCTTCATAACAAAGAAATTCAGGGCACTGACGTCTAGCACCGGTCTCCATCTGCCCGATGCTTTCAGTACCAGGAACAACCGATTGTAAAATCCTGGAGACTGGAGATCTTGAACCAGTTCTACCGCTTCTATGGAAATCATCTGTTCCACTGCCTGCAAAATAGCTAGTCTTCGGACCGAATCCGAGTATCTTGCAGTCAACTCCCTTGGAGTTGTCGTCAAGGGAGGATTTTCCCTGAAGGGGATCAAGTATCCTTTTTTCAGGATCGAGAGGGACCAAGAATCCGCTCCCTTCTGCGCCCAGACTTTTGCAAACTGGAGTAGTCTGGCGCCTACTTTTGTCTGGAGGACTCTCTGTTCATCTAGGCTTCCCGAAGGACCTTCTAGATGGTCTACTCCTTCGTTCTGGTCTGCGCCCTCTAAGAGGGGTTCTAGAAGAGGAGGCACCTCGAAAGGGCTGTACAAAAGAGGTTCTCTCTCTTTTTTCAATAGGCACGGCTGGCCTAAACTTCTTAGCTGAGTGTGTGAGGAGATCCTGAGTTGCCTTCTCCATTAGAGAAAAGAGCTAAAGACCGATCTCTTCTTTAGGACTCCTGTTCCAAAAAGCGAGGCAACTTCTACGGAGCCGTCCATAACTGCTCTGTCCAAGCAAGCCAAGACACTTGAAAGTTATTCCATCGAGACAAAGTCGGTGTCTTGAGCTCTCTTGGCTAATGCTCCCAATACCCAGTCCATGAAATTGAAAACTTCTAGAGTCTTAAAGAGACCCTTTAGAAGATGGTCAAGCTCACACATGCCCCATGTTGCTTTAGCAGAAAGCAAAGACTTCCTCCTGGATGAATCTACTAGAGAAGCAAAGTCCGCGTCTGCGGATGAAGGGAGGCCTAACCCCATGGGTTCCTTGGTCTCATACCACCTTCCAGGTTTCCCTGTTAACTTGGAAGGAGGGCAGGAAAAAACTGTTTTGCCCGCTTCCCTTCTTGAGGCTAACCATTCTGAAAAGGTCTTCAAAGCTTTTCATACATAAGCAGGCCGCATCTTGACGAAAGAAGAAGACTTATGAGCCTTGGTACTGGACATTAAAGATCCTGGAGAAGGAGGATCAGCAGGATGAAAGGAGTCTCCGAACTCCTTGAGAAGTAGAAGAGAGAGCCTCTTGTAGTCCGAAACTGCTACATCTACAGGCTTGTCCTCATCCGAAACTTCTTCCAAAGGATCAACTGAAGGAGACCGTTTGGAAGTGATCGGGCTCTTCCCGGGAGAAGTACTCCTTTCCCGAGAAGGAGAGCGCTGAATTATAGAAAAACTTCTATACGAAGAATGAGGCTCCTGGCGGCCAGAAACATTCTTGCGCCTACTAGACTCTTGTTGCCTAGTCACTTGAGGTTCGCAAGACTCTCGGCGCTTGATAGGCTCCTGACGTCCTGATTCAGGGCGCTTGACAAAGGCTCCCCTGCGCCCTGACTCCTGACACCTAGCAGGCTCCTGGCGTCCTGACTCTTGCCGCCTAACAGACTCCTGGCGCCCTGACTCCTGGCGTCCTGACTCTTGCCGTCTAACTGACTCCTGACGCCCTGAATCCTGGGGCTTGCGAGGCTCTTGACGCCCTTCCTTGCGTCTCACTGCCTCTTTGCGCCTGACTGGCTCCTTCCAATCCTGGTCCTGTAGTCCCAAAGGATCCTTATACTTGAATTGGTTTAGGTTCTCTTCCGGTTCTTTGAACCTAAACCGATCGAGACTTCTGCTCGATTCACGGCGTCTAGAAGGGGAGAGGCTACGTGCTTCCTGTCTGCCAGGATTCAAAGCCTTGTCCAAAGGAGGGCGCTTATCTCTTGGAGAAGAGCGCCTACAGGGCGAAAGGAATCGCCTGTCAGGCGAAAAACTCCTATCCGAAGAGTCTCTCGACGAAGGCGATAAACGCCTTGGAGAGTGTGTGGTCTCTCTCCTATACGTGAGGGCGCTTAGAGGAACTCTTAACAGGGAGCGAAACATCTTTCCTCCTTGTCGAATCCTTAGCGAAAGAGCCTACTAAAGAGGATAACTGCTCCTGCAGGTTAATCAGGAACTTCTTCGTTGGATCCTGAAGAGAGGGCTCCTCCTGTCTCGCCTTCTTGGGATCCGAGGGCCAATACTCGGGAAAACGCTCTGGGCTGGAATCAGCCGCGTCTCCTTTTGGCGCCTTCCAGGTTCTCTTCAAAGGGCGCGATTGAGAGGCCGAACTCCATCCTCTTTTAGGAGAGGAAGAGTCCGAGGCCGAAAAACACTCCCTTAGGATGCCTTTTCTGCGGCTATCCAAGGCAGCCTGGGACTTAACAACAGGATCTGCCGAAGGGACGCCTGACCGTTGGGGATGTTCTGCATCCTCCCTGCGGCTTTCGACATTCCTCCTCCCCTGGTCCTGGGAGTTTGGAAGAGGTCTAGGCCTAGGAGCAATGAGGAACCAGTCAGACGCCCCCTCCACTGCACTGGGGACACTGCACAAATCACTATCACCACTCTTTAACGCTCGTAACTGAGCCTGGAGTTTCTTGATAGAAGCTTTCACATTTTCCCTTTCAGAGGAAGAATCCTTGGATTCAGTACGGGGAGAAGCAGCTGTGGCTAAGGGAAAATCGTTAGTAATAGGAGAGTTATGAACTTCCTGTTCTAGAGAACAAGATCTACTAGATGATCTAGCTGAAGCTTTCCTTACTCTATCCCTTTCAAGTTTCCTAACGTAAGAAGATAACTCCTTCCATTCAAGCTCTGTTAGGTTCTCGCACTCAATACAGGTGTTATTAAAAGAACATTCATTCTCTCTACATTTAGAGCAAACATTATGAGGGTCTACCGACGATTTCGGTAGCCTAACTTTACAACCTTCCCTACTACAAACCCTAAACATAGGTGAAGCCTTAGCGTCAGACATCGTGAAAGAGTAGTCAATACCAAAGTCGAAAAACAGTCCACAATAAGCGTATGCCAAGCCAGAGAAAAAACAGAATACATCACCAAAAAAACCAATCCACATTCTCGGCAAACGAGTTGAAATCCAAGATGGAGGAATGAACAATAGGTGTTGTCCGTTCAACCGACAGAGAAATTATGTCTTAGAAAACGGGAATGGTTCTGGATCCCGCCACCCAGCGGCGGGAATGGGGGATCACCTGACCTACCTGTCGCGTGTGCCGCGAGTTTTGAAATTCTGTCGGGACGACCGAGTCTATAACTAAGTATATATCTGCTGGGTAAGTTTTCATGTACAAAAATCTAGAAAAACTAGAGGCTGAAGTAGCTCCAGGACTCATGCAGAAGAGTGTGATCCTACAAAAGGCGCACATAGTAAGAAAAGTGAAGGACTCCTAAGGAGGCAGGATGCAACCCAGAACCCCACACTATAAATACCACCCAGTCGAATTGGAGGACTGTGATAGAGCAAAAAAAAAATAATGTCATTGAAAGATAATGCTGCATCAGCTACATTAAACATGTGAATAGTCTTCTCTGGTAACGACTTTCTCTCTCTTATTACAACTGGTGAGTATTGCGCCAATATGATTCAACAGGAAGAGTTAATTTCAGGGATACTGTTGCATTAAAATTTATTTATTACAGAAAGTAAACAAATAAATCAAGATATAAGTCAATGTTGGGTTTAGTCGAATTCTTGTAATGGCCAACGTTTCTATCGGTATCATCTGAGTATGGTCACGGTAGTGGGTCGGAGTAGACTGTAAATGCTGTCAGGATCTACTGAGTATATAGTAGTAGGTCAGCAGGGGGTCAACGCCTCACTGATTTTTCACTGGTTGGTGCCACAATGCATTCTTCCTATTGGTAAGAGAAAGTCTCTTTCAAAATACTTCTTGTCGTTGAAGGTCACGCCGTTGCAAACTGGCAGACCGGCAAGGCTGGGGCATGACGTCCCGTGACATTGTGTGACGTCACAGCGGCTGGAATTGTCATTGGCTGCTGGGCTGCTCGTCTCATCTGACATTCTTGGATTGGGGGTATTCCTCGGTCTGGTATTATTTATATTATTATTTATATTCATATGTCTTCTTAAGTTGGTGGGGAGGAAGAGCACTTCCTGTGTCGTATTCAGTGAGAACTTTCCTTGTTGTATAAAAAAGTGCCTTAGGTAGTTGTAAACGTTGCTAGTCAGGAGCCCTCCCTATTATCTTAGTATTCTTGGAAATAATGTTGCATGTTGCGGGAGATGGCTTCCTGGTGTGCTGTCTTGGACATTTTCATACACAAAAATTGGTAGAATACATTCGACCGCTATAAGGGGTCTCTTACGGGGAGGGGGGGGGGGGGGGGGGGTGTCAGATTGTTCTTCATGTAAAGGTCCCAGGTATTTCAATTTTGGCAATAAAATATGAGTTCTAGTTCTTTATCGACTTTGGTAGGGGTCACATTCTCTCTGACAATTTTCTTCAATACATCCTCATCCTCATGGTGGCGTGCGTGCATTCTTGCCTTATAATACAGCTTGATCTTCTCATACAGTGTGTGAGGGCCCTCCAAATGTAGGCCCTGACTGTGGTGTTCTTGAACCTTGCAGGGCACTTGCTGTCATCGTTCAAGCAAATCCCTAAGTTTGTCTGCTTCATGTAGACCAGTTCTTTGGCCATCGTTGGTCTTGGAGATGAGGGTGTCGAGAAAGGGGAGCTGGCCTTTGTTGCTAAATTCAACGGTATTCAGCGAACTGCACTGCTGGAACGTGCACCGAACAGCTTTAACCTCTTCCTTGTCCTCTGCTTGCACAAAGATGTCATCAACATAGCTTGCATATTTGCGGGGTTTCCTAATATTGGAGAAAACTCTTCTACCGTACCCATATAAACGTTCGTGAATAGGACACCAAGAGGGGACCCCATCGTGACTCCATCTTTTTGCCAGAACATCTGTCCTTTATGGGTGGAGAATGGGGCCTTCTTCGTGCTTATCTTGAAAAGTGTCCACAGGGATACTTCTGGGATATTCAGCTGGGGTGTAGACGAGATCCATAATGATATAGATGGTCTCGTCAACAGGAATGTTCATGAAAACGGATTCTACATCCAAGAGGTTGAAGCTGTCCGGCGCACGTTCCAGCAGTGCAGTTCACCGAATTATAGTTGGATTCAACAACGAAGGCCAGCACCGCTTTTTCGACATCCTCGTCTCCAAGACCAAAGATGGTCTAAGAACTTTATTCTACACAAAGCAGACAAACCTAGGGCTTTGCCTGGATGGTGACAGCAAGTGCCCTGCGAGGTTCAAGCACACCACAGTCAGGGCCTACATTAGGAGGGCCCTCTCACAGTTCTTCCAGGCAGAACACTCACAAAAAACTCAACCGAGTCACACACGTGCTTGTTAATAGTGGGTATCCAAATTGACACTGGATAGGTGGTAATACAAGAATAATAGACCGCAGCCTCATCCCCATGAGAAGATTAAGCTGAATTATAAGGCAAGAATGCACACACGTCACTGTGAGGATGAGGACGTACAGGTATTCTCCTACTTACGATGGGCTAGGTTCCAAAAACCCCATCGCATGTCGAAAATTTTGTATCTCGAATACAGCCTAGCCTTCACTAGGGTAATCAGTACCATCTTTACATAAAGGGTAGCGTACCCTACACTACACAGTATACTTATACATATATGGCATAGTAATTATTAACTTCAGCTAATTCTCTAGGTACAGTGCATATTGGCTCATGGTACTTCAGTATTACGAGAAATTGAAAAATATTAATAAGTTAGCCTAGCATATACGATGATAGATACCATGATAAATTGGACTCAGATTCAGACCGATAACAGCATAACTGAGCAATACCTATCAGGCTGCTGACGCCTACATATAATTATGGAATAAAAACATAACAAATATGCATCTTTTCCGTGAATCTTTTAAAAATTATACATTACTCTATCCTCTTATTGTATGTATTCTCATTTTATACACTGTATCAAAAAATACTAACAAAGCGGTCAATGTTTTGGTTTGAAATCAACTAATGGCGAATAGAGTTTTATTTCGTCATATTTAACTCAATTAGGAGCAAATTGTTTTGCCTCTAGTTAGCATAAAAGAATATCTAGATACTTATATGAGACAAGGTCATCTTTTCGTTATAAGACGAGTTAATTTTAAATTGAAGTATGAATTTAATTTTTTTTTTTTTGTCAACAGATTGCTTTGTTGGCTTTACTGTTACGTTATTTATCTTTTAACGGCGTGAAAACAGCAGTAAACTGTATTCTTTCAAGACCTGAAGTTTTGGTTAAAATGATTCTCTCAACCATATCTATGGTTGTGTTTGATCAGAAAAGTTTACAGGAGTTTTATCTTTGTTACCGATGCACAATAAGTCATTAGCAGCTCAAAAAGTGTTCTCAGTTTCAGCTACAACTTTAAATTTAACAGTATGTTTCCTTGCTGATCTTTGATCTATGACAAACAAAGTTATTACCAAAAAATATATCAGTCCTATTATACATAACGTCATTTATAACAAAACTGCAGTAATTGTTTACTATCTTACGATGGTTGAAATACAAGCCATATGGATGTTGTTATCCAATTCGGTTGTACTTATCAAAATGACAATTTGTCGAAAATTGCATTTTTCCTAACTATACAAACCTGAGGTCCTTTAACAACTAGGAATGTGGAAGGTAACTAGCGGCAGCTGGGACGGGTCCGTTAAGGATTCGAACAAGGGGAGAACGGTAGTTAACTGATTGTCCGATCCGGCTTCCGCTGCGAGCCCGCTGCGCACCCCGAGATGTTGGGAAGAATTCACTTTTTGCCTTTAGGGCCCATGCAAAAAGTTGGCCAGACGTTGAGGGGGTTGGCATGAGGTGGGGGCACCTCATATGTAAAGGACCTCAGGTTTGTATAGTTTTTAGGAAAAATGCAATTTCGACAAAAATTGTCATTTGTTCCGATACGTAATACAAACCCTCGGATCCTTTAACAATCAGGAAGAACCTCACCTTCTTGGTGGGAGGGGAGGAATCCGAGTCTTTTTTTGGTGGGACACAACCGGTGTTCGTCCAACCCTGGAGTTGCCCTCCCTGGTCGTAAGAGCAACGGGAGGGATCCCAAACCTCCCTGTCCGATTGATCGGGGGTGAGCACCGCCAGGTAGCAATGGTCAGACCTCTGGGCCAAGTTACTAAGAGAGTAAGGCAAGCCGTATTCTCTTTCGTACCAGCAAGCAAAAAAGAACTTGTGGTTCCTGTTTTGCAAAGAGACAACTCATAAAATGGATGGGTGGGGGACTTTGTCTCAAATTTAGGGCAGTCCACTTCCTTCCCTCCCCCTTGTTGGAGGGAAGTGGTGGGGGATATTTAACTCCTATCCCTACTGAAAGGGATAGGAATGGTCGACTTATTGGAAGTAGCTCACCCCTGCAATCTCGTCCTTACCCAGCAGGGTGACGAACCGTTGTCACCCTCTACCCAAAGGTAGAAGGAAAAGAAAAAGATGGGGAAGAGGTAGACCCAGTCCACACTCTCATTCGCCTCATACCATTCTTACGGTCACAACAGCCACCGATCGGCTGTTTCAGCCTGCGAGGGTTCTGGGTTTAACGACACAACGTGTTTGAGCAAACCCACCACGGTTCCCAAGGGAACAAAGCATCCAAAGGAAACTGTGGGCAATATCCTGAAGGTAGAAGGTGGAGGTGCATGCGGTCCGGGTTGGAACCAGGCGCCTCGCCTTCATTACCTTGCGCCACGGAGAAGTTCTTTGCGGAAACGCTGAGAGGAATGATGAAGAGGCGTTTCCACACTCCATCCTGTGTGGGGTCGAGTTTTCTTCAGACAGCTCCGTCGCAACCTTCACATGACAAAGCAGCATAGGCCCTTCCGTATCGGAGGCGGTGAGCGTCCATTTAGGGAAGGGTATTGGTTGCAAGGACCTTCGAACCAATCGTCAGTTACCGAAGGGTTTCCGAGTCTTCGCACGTAAGATCGGTACGAAAAATCGAGAGTCACAAATCCCCATCCCTTTGTGCTTGGAACTTCTTTCAACGAGAAGTCATGCAGTTACCTAAGACCGAAAAAGAAGGAATAGTCGTATGACCTATCCCCTCTTCTCGACTTTTGGGTTATGTACAAGTAACACTCATACTGAACAAGCTATTAAGAAACGAAAGTAAATGATTGCTCTGGAACAACCGAACTTAAGTCCACAGCCATAGCTTTTTCGTAACTGACTCGGGCGCTCTTGACGAGCTAGCCGAACTGACTGGTTCGGAATCAGTAAGAGGCCAAGTTGTTCCAAGCATCCGGGGTAAGGTCACGTGACCTTCGCCCTTTAAAGAGGTTTATGATGAGAGACCAAACAAATAAAATATTTGTTAGTCCACCGATGCCGGAACGGCGCTGGCGATGATTCTCTTAATGCATAAGCTCAAAAGGCGAAAAGTCAATTGCCTTCAAAAAGACCGAGGTCCCTGAATTGGCAAGACAAAAAAGCGTCATAGACGTGAATCTCCAGCTTAAATGGAGAAACAAACACTATTGTGACGTTGAAAGACGAAGGTAGGCAAATGAATGCACCCTAACGGTCTTCCAGCTGAAGTCGAAAGAGAAGGGAATCTCCAAGATTCTAAAACCTGTGGCTTACAAATGACTGAAAAACGCTAACCCGCCATTTCATTGCTGTCCCGTTTGGTGCAATGAAAAGCGGGGCGTTCTCAGTAATGAAACACAGGGGGAAGAGCCGCTTGAAGAACTGCCTTCCTCATGGGCTGAACGTTTGGAAGTAGAGCTGGCACGGGTGTGGGAGTAGGCGATGTCTGTTTCAATACATCTGCTAATCCGGGGTGAAACAAATTGAACTAATTGTAACACATCCGAATACCAAGAATATTTTGAGGGACAAACTCCCAGATTCCGCAAAAATCATTCGCATTATCGGGATACGATGCAGCAAGAGACTATTACAGAAGTTCTGTTAACCGGCTGCGGGTAAAACAGAAAAGGATGAGAGTCGAATAGATATCTCTGTTTTAAAATTATCGCAATAACGAAGACGATGAATACTAGCGTTTCTCAGCAGTAGAAAATGGTCATTCATGTATGCGAAGAATCCCCCGTTAATCAGAGGGAGCTTAAGTTCCGCATGATTGTTGGGTCAGAGATAACGGCTTTGTTATTCAATCAAAGCAAGGTGAGAAAGACATAAACAACCGTCCTTATCTCAAAGCGGCAGCTGATACTGAAATGCCTCGGGCAATTCAATACGCAGTAGCTGTCGATGACGCGTCATCCTGGAGTTGCCAAAGTAATCACTTTCCACGAAGGAATGCGTTCGGCTAGAACCACCGAGCATAAAAAGATATGCTCGAGCAATTTATATTTAAGCGAAAACGAAATTTTCGGTAAATTAATAAAGCTTAAAATGGTGTTGTTGTGGACAAAACACCATAAGTATAATAAAATTGAAACTGGAAAGCTCCTGGGAGGTTGCAGGCAAACCGCGGGTTGCAGTTCAATTAGAATACTTTTCGTCCTAAGTCGCAATCCGTAGAACAATCAACCATGAATGCGCCTCCTACCCCTCGGACCATTCAACTGCTGTTAGCCCAGTAATCAATGTCGCGAGGTTACTAATACTACGTATAGTAATTTGTAAGGATTCTGAACCAACGATCTTCCATCCTAGAAATTCTTTCCTTCAAGAAAACAAAATAAGGATTGGAGATCCGACCCACCCTTCGTTCTCTATTAAAGAGAAGTGAAGGAGAAGTTCTTCCTCGAAGGAAAGCTTCCCCCAATGTGGTGAACAGAATAAACTAAGACGATAGTTGACAAGCCAAACTGGATATTCCCGTCCGTTTCTTCTCTATTCCAGGTTGAGGTTAGCCTTAGCTTTCAGCAGCAGTCTTCTTCCTAATTGCTAGAAATTCCAGGAATTCGAGCATAGGCCGAGGTTCCCGGATTAATCGTGGTAACATATCGGGGATTCTCGTTCTCGCTCACTTGTTTGGACCGTGGTCAACGCCTAAGTGATTTGGAGATCGTAAGAAACTCTTAAACCACTTCTGAATGCGCTAGAAATTCCCGTAGAAATTCTAAGCAGTACGGCGAAACCTCCCCACCGAATTCGTCCACAAAAACGACATCGGCTGGGTGGTCCTCTCGATTCCCGTAGAAATCGAGAATGGGGCAGGATCCATTCCCTCCTCAAACGACCGGGGCATTACGTCAGGTAGGACCCGAAGGTCCCCTCCCCCCCTGGTAGCGCAGATCCCCAACGGGGATCCCTACAGAAGAAATCTCTGTAGGATCCTTCACCCCTTTCCCTCGTAGCCGTAAGGGAGAGGGAATTGGGGGAGGAATTGGATACTCGCTCGCCTTCCCCAGTTGGAAACTAGCAGTTGGAGAAGAGGTAGGAGCAGCCATCCGCACCTTGCGGAGATGGTCCTCTCAGAGTCTGGGAAAACGTTATCGTCAGGAGGAGAAAACGGTTTTCCCCGAGGAGGGGTTTACGAACTCTCACTGGAGGTTAAGGGTCTGCCGCCACTGTGAACGTCGTCTGGGTGGGGCTGATCGACACCTGACAGGAGAGAGCCGATACCGTCCCCCCCCCCCCTCCGACTCATTCCAGTCCTCGTCGAGGTCGAAACCTCTCAGGAGGACCGAAGGAGTATTTAAATAAATCGGTGTCCGAAGACACGTAGAAACGACGCCTGTCGCAGTAAGAGGAGGTGGAAGTAGCTTGATCGACGGGCCAGAACTGAGAGAGCCTTCTTGTCCGGAGACGAGAGACACTGGTTCAAGACAGAATCGGCAAGCTCCGATCGCGGCATACCCACCGTCAGTTTGGGTTCCCTCTCGGGCCCCAAAACGACTCGAGCAGAGACAATGGGCTCTGCTGGTGGGAGCGGCGATCCTTCCCCCGGTCGTTGTGCTGACGAATCAGTGCAATAACCTGGGTTAAAGTTACTCTGAATCTCGGAAGTTACAGCGTCTTGAGGAGTAGGACCGTCCAGTCCCTCCAACAAGAGCAGCTCCCTAGGACCCTCCTCCTTCAGAAGAAGGACCAGCAACAGATCCCTGACGGTTGCCTCCAATCACTTGCGCGTACGTCCTGGTTGGTCCTAAGACCAACCTGGCACGTGCGGCGTCGTGACGGGATCGAGGTGGCGCATCTCTCACGATCACTCCTATATACCTCGCTCTTCCTGGCGTATGCCGAGGAAGTTGAAGGTATCGGAGAGACAGAACTGACGCTACCCCCTCTCCCCCTGACGGTCGCCTCCAATCACTTGCGCGTACGTCCTGGTTGGTCCTAAGACCATACGTGGCACGTGCGGCGTCGTGACGGGATCGTGAGCGGCGCACCTCTCACGATCACTCCTAGCTACCTCGCTCTTCCCGGTGTAGCCCGAGGAAGTTGAAGGTAGTGGAGAGACAGACCTGACGCTCCCCCCCGCTCGCTGGCAGGACCAAGCGTACGTGGGGGGGCTGCAGCCGATCACCAACCGCGGTGGGGATCGATTTGCGGGCCTGGCCGTGCCGCTCACCTGTGGCGAGCGGGCCGCGACTGAGCAGCGTCGACCCCGGTTCCCGTGCGTCAGACGAGCTGCTGCTGGTCACCGTATCCGCCGTCCCTGTGGAGCGGCGGTCAGGTGACCTGCAGAGCTCGCTTTCGCCGTGAGACCGGTGAGCGTCCTCCTCGCCCCACGTCAAACCGCTGGTACCAGCCGAGGCTGGTACCGTCGGTCGAGGGGACCTGGGGGACCTCTTCCCAGCCTCAACCCGTGGCCGGTCAGAGACCGTCACGTCCACCCGAGGTACCGGCTGGTCGCTGCGAGAGCGGCCGCTGGCCTGGCGAGAGTCCACCTGAGCGGCTCTCGACATCCTTCTGCTCCGTGCCCCGGTCATGACGCTGAGCGAACTCAGGCGTCTTAACTTTGGCTGCACGGTCACCCGAAGGAGATTGTACACTCGGAACTTCTCGCGGACGAGAAACCGAGCCGGTACCTGGCTTAGCAGCAGAGCTGCCAAGACCAGGCGAGGGTGTACCAGCGGTAGCCAGCACACCCTTGGTCCCCGTCTTCTTCTTCTTCTCAGCAAGAGGGGAGACGGGCCCCGTTCCCGAAGGAACAGGAGGACCAGCAGAAGAACCCCCCCGTCACACCGGAATGTGACGAGCCCTTCGAAGTTCCCGAAGGAGTCTTCTTAGGGGGAAAACAAAACCCGGTTACCAGCTGGTCGCTGCGAGAGCGGCCGCTGGCCTGGCGAGAGTCACCTGAGCGGAAAAAAAATTCTCGCCAGCCTTCTGCTCCGTGCCGTGGTCTTGGCGCCGAGACGAACTCTGGCGCCGAAACTTTGGCTGCACGGTCTCCCGAGGGAGAGCGTACACTCGGGATCTCCCGCGAACGAGAGGACCGAGCCGGAACCTGGCGTAGCGGCATCGCCGCTAGCACCAGGCGAGGGAAGTACCAGAGCTAACCGATACTCCTCTGGTCCCCGTCTATCTCTTCCTTACGGAAGGGGAGACGGGCCCCGCTCCCAGAAGGAGCAGGAGGACCAGCAGAAGGACCCCCGTCCCACCGAGGTGGGACGGGCCCTTAGAAGTTCCCGAAGGAGACTTCTTAGGGGGGGGGGGGGAGGCAGCCTTCTTCTTCTTCGGCTTATGGGCCTTAGAAGTCGAAGGGGAAGAGGCAGCAACAGACGAAGACGAAGATGACACCTTCCTCTTCTTCGTCAGCTCACGCAGGACAGTCGTCAGGTCCTCCATCCAGGCCGGAGTCGGCCTATTGCCGAAGCAACACGGCCCGGACTGCACCTGTCCGGAAGGACCTGGGACTGGGAAGACACACCATGGGCAGGACCAGCATGGACAGGCGCAGGAACCAGGAGCGACAGGAACAGCAACCAGCTCAGGAGCGGCAGGAACAGCGGCAGCGGTAAACACAGAAGGGACAGCCAAGCCAGTAGCGGGAACCACATCAGCGACAGGTACGCAGGCCCAGCCATCGCCTCGTAGAATCATCGGCAGCCAGCGTGGTACTGGCGGCCGGTCCAGGGGCGAGCTGCTGGAACAGCGGAAGTCTGGGGCAGGCAACACGAAGAAAACACAGGCGGCGGCGGCATACCCCTCCTCGGTACGGCGCGACCGGCCCTAGAAGCGGCAGAACGGCGTCACCGACACAGCATGGGGAGTGTAGACCAGCGGGGGGAAGCAGCATAAGCGGCCGTGAAGGTTGTAGTGGAGACCACTCCAAGGTCACCGCCCCAGACCTCGCAAGACTCTGCAGCAGATCGTGGATGCTAGGCACGCCCTGCAGCCGCAGTGGTCCATACCTGTCCAAGGTCGTCTCCCACGGCTGTAGCACCTGCGGTAGCACAGACAGATTAGTAAGAGGGGTTCCCTCACGCACGGGGGGGAGACATGCCCCACCCGAACGGAAAAGGAAGACCCCAAAAACAAAAATACGAGGAAGCTGAGCGGGGGGGCAGGAAAGAAGACGAAGAATCGGATACCAAGGGAGTCGCGGGAGAGCTTTCCGACGACTTCCTGGCAGACCTTCGCTTCCCCTACCCCGCACAGCAGTGAAAAGTAATATGAAAAATGAAACAGAATACTGCACTTGCGATTCACTTCATAGAACTTAAAGAGGGAAAAATCAATTCCCGGTAAGAGCGGGAACTTGATCCTTAATAATATGATTGCTATCATAAATATATATGAAAATGAACAATACTGCACTTGCTATTTTCACTTTCACAGCAATAAATCGTAAGGATTAATTCCCGGGTAAGAGCGGAAATTGATCCAAAATTAAATTTGATGCAATTAATAAATGAAAATGAAAAGAAAACTGCATTGCGAATCCACTTTCATTGCATTCTATACATACAAAATAAGAGTCTCTTGCCGAGCGCAATCAAGCTCTCGGCAACGAACGCACAGGGCAAAAATATAATGAAAAAGAGTACTTACATCTTTCAATTACACACTTTCGCCCAAAATACATGACTCGGCGCGAGTGCGCCCGCCCTCGGCACCGAGACATAATTCAAGGGTTCAATTCATGAAAAGAGCGGAAATCGCCGTCTCTACGGCGATAGCTCCATGTTGATTCATAATTAAGTAATGAAAATGAAAACAGTGTACTTACAGTTTCATTTTCAAGTCAAACCAAACCATTAGTAAAAAACACAATATAAACAAAGCATACGACGATGAAGCGGGCAGAGAGCGATGACGAACACGTCCTTCACACCCGCGGCCGAAAGCAAAAGTGATTCTTCACCTCTCGGGCTCTCGGGCGCGCGGGCGCGCGCACGATCGGACAAGCAGTTAACTACCGTTCTCCCCTTGTTCGAAGCTTACGACCGTCCCAGCTGCCGCTAGTTACCTTCCTATTGTTAAAGGACCGAGGGTTTGTATTACGTATCGGAACAAACGTTGTTTCTTGTTTGGTTGTTCATGGCTGTACTACCAAACAAGTAAAACGTTAAAACAAAACTTTCACAATTCTCTTTTGCTGTTTTTTTTTTTTACTTATTTAACTAGAAGATGGGATAAAGTTAGGCTATTGTAATTTGGTCTGTCTCTCTTGCTGCCTGGTTGTACGCTGCTGGGCTGCACCCGTTACGAGCAAAATTCAAAAATATTTTCAAAATATTGTCGTATCAGTATTAATTGCTCACCCCATCGTAAAATCGGATTATCGTAAGACAAATTATCGTAACTCGAACACTACCTGTATTGAAGAAAATCATCAGAGAGAATGTGACTCCTACCGAAGTTGACAAAGAACCGGAACTCATCATTTACTACCAAAATCGATGTACCCAGGACCTTATCAAGAAGAACAATCTGACGGCCCGGGCAAGAGACCCCTTGAAGCAGTTGAATGTGGTCTACCAATTCTTATGCCCCATCATACAATTAAAAATCATACCATAACAGCACATCAGGAAGCCACCTCCTGCAACAGTATTATCAAGAACACTAAGATAATAGGGAGGGCTCCTGACCAGCAACGTTTACGACTACTGTAGGCACTCTTTATACAACAAGAAAAGCCCTCACTGAATATGACACAGGAAGTGCTCTTCCTCCCCACCAACTTAAGAACACATATGAATATAAATAATAACATAAATAATACCAGACCGAGGTACACCCCCAATCCAAGAACATCAGATGAGACGAGCAGCCCAGCAACCAATGACAATTGAGCTGCCGTGAGGTAACACGTCATGCAACGCCCAGGGACATAATGTCTCAGCCTTGATGGTCTACCAGCTTGCAACAGTGCAACCTTCAACAATGAGAGGTATCTTGAAAGAGACTTTTTCCAATCAATAGGGGGAATGCACTGCACCAACAACCAATGAAAAATCTGCATGCGGTTGACCCACTGCTGACCTACCACTAGTCTACCCTGACCCACTGCCATGATCATACTCAATACCAAGAGAAACGTCGGTTACTACAAGAATTCGACTAAACCCAACATTGAATTATACCTTGATTCATTTAAAATATACTTTCTGTAATAAAATAAACTTTAATGCAACAATATCCCTGAAATTGACTCCTCCTGATGAATCATATCAGCACAATATTCTTTAGTTGCTATTTACAAGTTGAATGCAGCTGATGCATCAATATTTTTCAATAATACTTGTTTCAAAGAGGGTCTCCTTCCAATAAATAATAATAATAATAATAATGGAAAAAAATCCACTACGTATTATGTAATTGTACATCTATTTCAAGATAAAACTGTAAGGACAGCTTTCAGGGATCTAATCGGTTGAGTTGAGTTGAACATAGAATTTAGGCCAAAGGCCAAGCACTGGGAACCTATGAGGTCACTCAGCGCTGAAATGGAAATTGACAGCAAGAGGTTTGAAAGGTGTAACAGGAAAACCTCACTGTTGCATTATGAATCAAGGGTTAGGAGAGGGTGGAAAGTAAGATGAAGAAAGAGAATATGAAAGGAGGTACAGTAAGAGGAACGAAAGTGGTGGCAGCATGGGGTAGAAGGCAAGGTGCTAAGAACCTAAAGTAATGCCTACAGTGCACTGCATGAGGAATCTGTTCGGTTCCTCTTCTCAACTGACATTAAAAAGGGGAACCGAACAGACACCTGAAAGCTATCCTTACAGTTTTATCTTTAAATACAGGCAGTCCCAGAGTTACGACGGGGGTTCCATTCTTGAGACGCGTCATTAGCCGAAAATCGTCATAAGCCGGAACATCATGAAAAATCTTAAGAAAACTTTACTTTTAATGCTTTGGGTGCATTGAAAACTATGTAAACAGCATTCTTATTGCATTTTTCATAAAAAAACTTCAAATATTAATTATTTTGTATTTTTGGTCTCATATTTCATCTGCCAGGTCAGTGTTGTAGGCGTCATAACCCTGGAAATAATTTCTGATGAATATAATAGAAAAGCGCCTTAACCTCGGAACGTCGTAAGCCAAATCCGTCGTAACCCGGGGACTACCTGTATATGCACAATTACATACTGTGGATTTGTTTCTCCATTTTAAGGCTCATGCTACTATGAGTATTTTTTTATTATAATACTATGTAATAATAATAATATTAATAGTATAATGATAACAATAATACACACTACCTTCCAATAAAACAGACATTATAATGAATATTTTAAGCTGCTTAAATACTGAAAATAGTTGACAATAATTTCTCTTGCTCACCTTTCCCAAGTCCCCTTGATTCACTGGAAATCCTTAGAGAGATATCGTCACCAGAATTCAGTTTTGCTTTGAAACGGTCAAACAAGCTTCTGTCAGGCGAATCCTTATCCACTTTTAATACCTGTTCCATCAACAACCTGAGAAATAAATTTACCTTGAATACATCTTAAATTGATACAAATATAACTTCAAGTAAAATATGACAGTAACTGCAAACTTCGGATAAGTCTGTCATCAGATTTCTGTAAATGCTTAATCAATATACAATTTATTTCAAATATTTCTTCTAAGGCCAACATCAGAAGTGGTGACATCAGTCTCAATTTTTCAAAAGCCTGCCTTTGTGCTTAGTATTTTCTCTTGAGGTTAGTCCAAGTATACAAAGTTCAACTGCACAACAAATGTTTGAATAGACATAAAACTTCTGAGACCTGAGCTACATCCTATGGCTATTGTATCCAAATTTATTCCTCTATATCTACATAATTTTATAACAAAATTAAACATTTTTCTATTTATAACTGACTTGGACACTAGTTTTCCTTTGCCATATTTTAAAATACTGTCCAACCTCTTAAATCTGGCACTCTGTGGTCTGGAAACTCCCATTATCCGAGACTTTTAATCAGCCGCCATTAGTTGAGTGACTATGAAGGTGGCGACACACATGTTCCAGATGTTGGATTTATTCAGAGGTGGAGGTTTTAAGAAGTCTATGCACAGAAATCTGTGCATAGACTTCTTAAAACCTCCACCTACAATTTTTTAGGTGTCTGTCTCTATGTAAAATGGTATTGGCTTATACAGGCTTATTCAAATTTTATGCTTATATTATCTATGGGTCACTCTTATTTACCATAGGCTGGTACTAAACTCTTTCCCCTTTATCCATGGAATTACTATATATTTTCTTGCCATCATCTTAATATTTACTATACAGTCCAGTGCAGAATTGTTATAATTCTTTAAAAGCCTGCCCTTCCAAAATAACATTGTGCTCCTCCCCCCTTCTCTAACTCTTTTATTTCTGGAACATTTCAAATACTGTCTTAAAATTACCAACTTTTTCATTCTATACTTGGTTCACCTCTATAACTGTCCTGTAGTGTAAGCATAACCAATGTATTTTTCTTTTTTAGTCACCAAAAACTTTGCTTTATTTAAATTATTACTACTACGACTACTACCACTGCTAACTACTACTACTACTACTTTTTTTTCTTTTTCTTTACAAAAAGTTCAAATACTGTGCTTCCAAATGACACCAAAAAAGCTGAATGAAACACTTTCAATTAAGCACCATAAACTACCTTAGGATAGCAAAAATTTTTTTTATAAATTCCTAATCACCATAATCCTATTATGAACATGTTAACCCTCATACTACACCCAAAATGTCCCATCAACACAACTTACTTTTTAGAATAGAGAAGAGCCATATCAGAGGATGTGTTCATTACAGCTTCTACCACGGTGATACAGTGATCTGCCTGAGAACCTAAATGTAGCAAAACTTCATTCTTCTTGTCTAGCTGCTCCTGCTTGCTATTGCAGACATCACGTAACAATTCAAATAGTGTGTTACCACGCTGCCTGATGATTTCGATAAAACTGAAAAAAAAATCATGGCTAGTTTAACTAACAGCAGCACTGCTTCAAGTTTGAGAGCTCACACACACCATACTTCTCAAAAAATATTTCAATCACCAAGAGCACAAGAAAAATTTAACTTTTTACAAAGAAAATTTTTTTCTTGTAAAAACCTGTCACTCATATAGTCACAATCATGCCTTTGCGTGTCCCAGACACTGTAGTCTGTTTTTACAGGGAGAGAGAGTTACAGTTCTGCACTGTTCCTCATGAATCACAAACATTTGCAGCTGTCAAATGCCTCAGTTTTTGAGTCAGGATCCTAGCTATAGCAATCACCAAGGCTGGGAGGAAAATGTATCTTGGTGATGCATTAAAAAATAAAATTCTTTTTTCATCACAAAACTGTTGTTCACATACAGCTTGACTAGCAATTTAGGCAAGAGGCGGCACTTGCTGCTGAGTCCCAAACAAAATGATTGGAAATTCATTAAGTAGTAAAGAACACCAAATTTGGACAGAAAATAAGACTCGTAAGATATACTCCCTCTGAAAAAGTTTTTTTTGGGGGGGTTCTATTATTGATCACTTCCTATTTATGTGAGACTTACTGGTTAGTAAACCCAACAATCTCTTTTTGCATGTCCCAAAACAATGAATATTACAAATTAAATTGATACAACAGTCACACTGCTAAATGACGAATGGGATTACACTTAAAGGATTTGTTCATAAATGAGACTTTAAAACGAAACAAGTTGAAAATGTTAAGACATTAAGTAGATGCAGAACAAGAAGGTACCAAATAAAGAAGTGACTAGAGTAGGTACTAACTGTTCCATTGCCATTGCTAGTCTACTGATAGGTATTCTAACATTTGTTTCAACTTTATAGCTACGTTAGATAAGGATGTCTTGACACTCTATGAACCTGTCAATAAATTAAATTACAGTGAGGTGGCCCAGACTCATCATCATCATATTAGTTTAACCAGACCACTGAATCATATTCTAAATTCGTAGGGCTTCTTCAAAAGAATTACCCTTAAATTAGAGGTGAAAAGTTTTGTAAATTCTCAAAACCAAAATATAACTAAATACCAAATTACTACATGGATAAGTAAAATACATTCCTTGCAGAACACAGAATAAACACTGAACAAACAATTGTAGAGCAATATGTGCAAAATACCTACAGAACAGAATAAACACTAAACTTCATTCATATGGCAAAATGAATGCATTATTCTTCAGAATGCCAGTCTAAGTTTTTTCCATAACCATCTAAATTATAGCGAGTGGGAAAAACCTTCTGCTAGAGAAGATAGGCTGCCTTACGGCTAAGTTACTATATCACTTGATACATAAAAAATGGATTAAAAAAGAGAAAAGACAAAAGTAAAAATAATGATAAGAAATTTTACAGATATTTCATATACTTTTACGGCAATTTCGTAGAAATGACAATCTGATGAATTCTGCTAACTGTGATCAACAATGCAGACGCACGAAGCGACGCAGCTAATTGCCATGAACTCTTGGATCCCTGCAGTGTCTGGAACATTCATATAAAATGGTTGTGACCTGCACGAGCAAAATGTTTGGTGGTGAAACTAGTACTTACGTTTCGACTAGTCTATTGATATCAGCCTGAACTGACTCTTGTTTGCTGATAATCTGTTGTCTACGTTCAGCTACCAATTCTTTTGCATTTTCAATGTAGCCTCGTTTTTTACGAATATCAAGGAGAAACTGCTTTAACCTTTCTCTAGTAAGGTTAGCCATTTCTTCAGAAAACTTGTACTTGTGCTCACGGTGCTCAATAAGCTGACAATCTCTACAAGTCAGCTGATCACATGTTTGACAGTAGAGGTTGAGTTTTTCCTGAAAAAGGAAAATAATGTAATGAAAAACTTTTATCAAGTACTATGCAACTCAACAACCAACTTTAAATAAATGAGTCCAAGAAAACATTACTTTTTGATTAACTTTTAAGTAGCAATAAATCATATAATCAGCAGTAAGCAAACGAAGCTTCGCAATACTGTTACCTTTGTGTGTATATTACAGAATAGTGACTTTTTGGTCTGAGTCTTTACAGAAGAAGAGGCATCAGAATCAACATCTCCTTTCCCTTTAATAATGTGATCTTTGGTGACCTTCACTCGTTTGTGAGCCTGTGGATGAGAAAAATATATGGTTGACTGCCGTAAACCTCAATACATAACACTGAAACACTCTTCATGACCACCACTACACATTTCAGTGGCTGAACTTTTTTATGTATACATCACATCAACTCATCAGCTAAATAAGCTTTTCAACTGAAGCTATGCAATTCTCCAAAAAACCTAAAACAAACAATTAAGTATCTAAGTAAAACAAGTCAACATTAATAAATATCCAAGAACAATTCATGCTCCTGAATATTATACGATTCAGTTTTACTAATACTGAATAACTGCTGTGACATTAAAGTTTTTCTTCTTAATATTCCTTTTGAAGATCTTTATCTTTTCTACGATGAAGTTTTATCTTAATAAAAACACAATAAAATGACAAATCCAATCAAGATCTACATGAACTAACACAAACCTACTGTATATACTCATGTATTATTTAATCCCAAATACAATGCAACCTCTAATTGTTTCCCAAAGTTGAATTCACTATACTACAACCCATGTCTTATACAAGCTCTGTTCAAAGTACGTACTAATACAAGGCAAATTTTCCGCTATTTCAAGTATAGTGTGTATTAACAGGCTTTAAAAAATGATATTGTTATTGTACAATAAAGTTTCATACATACTTACCTGGCAGATATATACTTAGCTATAGACTCCGTCGTCCCCGATAGAAATTCGAATTTCGCGGCACACGCTACAGGTAGGTAGGTCAGGTGATCTACCGGCCTGCCGCTGGGTGGCAGGAATAGGAACTATTACCTTCTAAGGACAGATTTTTCTCTTCCACCTGTCTCCTGAGGGGAGGCTGGGTGGGCCATTCAATCGTATATATCTGCCAGGTAAGTATGTATGAAACTTTATTGTACAATAACAATATCATTTTCATACATTCAACTTCCCTGTCAGATATATACTTAGCTGATTGGCACCTTTGGCGGTGGGTAAGAGACAGCTAGTTACTGATTAGACAGGTAAACAACATACGTTGTAGGTAATAAATAAATAAAACCTTGGTTCCTATGTGTTTAGACGAAGGGTTGACCTCCTAGCTATTGCTAGGAGTCTGCTTCGTCTCAAGAGCCTCAGCGAGGATGTGACCTATGGCTAAGAGTTCTTGTAGATCTGTCAATGGGTCTTATCCACTTACTTGACAGAATCTAATGGTTATTTGTCAAAGGGGTCCTATCCACTTACATGACAAAACACCTATGCCTACTGGCATAATTAAGGAGCACAACACCGATCCCGATCACCTGATCCTAACACGAGGGTTTTGTGCTTAATTTGAAAAGAGCTATCCCCAAACTCATTTCAAATAACCCAAAGAAAATAGTATACTTTATGTTAAAATAAAATTTTTTAACTCACTAGTTAAGGATCAGTGTCGGCTCCCTATCCCAGCAACGTATCCGTAGACACGTAACCAAGAGAGAAGGATCTCTCATAGGTCAAGTTGACCTCCTTCGTGCAAAAGAGAAGACAACACAGAGTTGCATCTCCCGTAAATTACAGCTAATATGTCTCTCACGACATATTGTTATGGAAAGAACAAGAATTGTTAAAAGCTCGCACTTCAAGCGCTTTTAATTCTCAGCTGTTTGAAGGAATCATCAAGTTACTAAGAAGTGCTTTAGAGATCACACTTTGAAATGATCTCTTCTGGATGAAGCCTAGAGCCTGGCTTGTGCCTGGCTGGCTCCTCGCGCCTGGCTGGCGCCTCGCGCCTGTCTGACGCCTCGCGCTTGGCTGGCGCATGTTGCTTGCCTGGCGCCTGGCTAGCGCCTTGCGCCTGCCTGGAGCCTGGCGCCTGGCGCCTGGCTGACTTCTCCCCACTTGCTGGAGCTTCGAGCTTGTTAAAGAGTCTCGAGGAAACTGGCGATGCCCACATCGGACACTTTTTTCCGATTTATTTGCCTCTAGCGCATCTGCGCCAGGCTGGAGGCACGCTCCTTCTCCTCATCAGACAATGACAGTGTTTATTTGGACTGTCTTCCTCTGGCGTCTTTACGCCTGTTCTGGTATTTTTGCGCCTGATTGGCGCTACATTGTCCGAAAGTCCTTAACATCCACAATCGTTTTATCAGGAGACTGGAGAAGGGTGGAAGAAATTCTTTCACTTTGAGCTTTTGGTCTCTCCGGTAAGGGGAGGTGATTGTAATCAGCTACATCCAGTAGACGATAGCATATCTAACCGTACGAGAGATAAGTCTTCCTCCGAGGAGGGTCCTTCTTGAATACTTCCGTGCTCACGAGATCTCTTCTTACATGTTGAAGGGGTGTCTCGTTGCAGAATCTTCCCTATCCTTGCCCGAAGGAAGGGAAGAAGCCTGGAAGTCGAAGGAGACTCCGAGCTGAATTGGGAGTACTCCTGATTTCTAGCTCTTTATTGTATCCCTCTGAACACCTTCTGGGAAGCATTTCGAGCCGTCATCGCATACCAGACTCTGTAGGCAAACGTTTGAACCATTCTACTGTAGATGAAAATGTAAGTACTCTGCCTGGACAACGAAACCTCTATCTGAAACATTGAATCAGGAATAGGGGGTTTCAGTTCTTTTGCTAGACATACTATGCTGGCAAGAAACCCATTGTCTAGTCTCCATAGAATCTGATGCGAGATTCCAATGCTCAAAAAATTCACTTGTCTTCTTGGTCGTTTAGGACCCAGAGAAACAAAGAATTCCCTCATAAAAATTTCTCAAAGAAAGTTTGATGAGGAGCAGTTCCATCTTGTCGGAACATGGAATCTGTGGCCACAAAAAAGATCCCATTAGAAGTACATGATATCCTATCTTGTCATATTAAGGTATATATCGAATAAGATCCTGAAGATCTTAATCCTCTGCTATCTCCAATTCCCTTTGTAGAGACAGAGTATAGCCTTTTACTGCGTTCTTTGATAGCAGATATATACAAAGGTGATTCTTCCCTCTGAAAGGGAAGAAAAAACCGCTATGTGGTTCACAGAGGTATCGGAAGAGGACAGTTTCCTCATTCCCTCTAGCACGATCTGCAGCAATTCTATGTCTAGGCCATGACTATTGTCATCTACCTTGAAAAATCCTCTCATTTATGTCCACTTCTGGTCAGTCTGCATGCAGACAGACTCAGAGTGGAGAGGTTGTTAAGGTCCATTTAATAATAGATGCTGATAGATATTCCAGACTCTTGGAAAAGACTTCCAAAAACATGCTGTGAGGAAGAACGTGACCTCTGTGAATCCAACCTCTCTGAAGCCAAAATGAGGCATAAAGTATTATCCTCTCTTTCTTTGACGCCCTTTATCTTAAATTCTGTAAAGAATTTATATTTATATTTATATTTAGGGGAAAAAAAGACTATAGTATATTCCCCTTTCTATAAAATAAAGATGGCGTATATTGCTACCTCTCTTGGTTCGAGGAAAAGAAAGCATTCTATAGGAAGCCTGTTCGTCTTCTACCTTGCTAAGAGATCTATGAAGAAGACTTTCCGCAGGTTCTCACAACTCTTTCCAATAAATGTTAGACATACATTAACAGTTATTATCGTCGATCGAGAAGGTTCTCACGGACATGCAAAATCTTGCATCGAACCTCTTTTTCCAAATAGGTTCTCTTTGTTAACTGCGAAACAGGAGCGAAAAAAGAGATTCTCAATGCTCTTTTGGCGATATGAGAGAGTCGTGGAATTGGCCCCTAAGATGATTAAAATGGGTAACGAAATCAGGAACGAATCTTGCCGTTACCGAGCGTGCTGTCTGAGAGGCTACTGGACTCTTATGTTAATAACTCGCTAAAAGAGAAAATATCTTGCTGGTGCTCTTGGCTCATTGTGCCAGGTTGGCGCTTCAGACCGGCGCTTTCTTCTAATACTCTTTATGTTATGTACCAGAACATCTGTGCCTTTATGGTACACGACATCCTTACACATGTTAATTCCGTTTTTAGTAGGAAAAAACTCTTATATACGTAGTATATTCTATTCAGGGAAACCATTTCTGCCACGAAGAGAATGTTTCCCATTCCACTCATCCATCTTCTCTTGAGCAATATCTGATTCTAAAAGGTTGTGTGCGTTTCTCGAAAGACTTGACCATACCGTAGTCTTAAAGTGAATTCTCTACTACATCCACTTCCTCACTAAGCATGTATTCTAATAAGCCATGCTTTCGTAAGCATGAGAGCATTATATAATATAATGTTCTGCTGTGTTAGAATCCTTTAATAATGTTCCCTACGGTAAACAGCATTGAAAGGTTATAATATCTTTTTTAATTGAAAACTTCTTAGCAAAAGGCAGACAATATTTTATATATGTTAGCTTAACTATCCCCTCCATTCGCGACTAAGTCCATGATTGTAGGGGAATATACGGTTAACCATTCGATCCCGTTGGAGAGAGAGATGCAACCAACTGGTAATGAGCGAGACCTGGATGGTACTGTATTGGCCTTACGCTTACAATGACAGCCCTGCCGTCTCGCTCGCTGCCTGGCTGCATTCATCGTGAGTTGCCAGTTTACTTCATTTAATGAAGGAATATAATAAAATTATTCAGCCTCCCGAAGGCCTAAGGAACTCTCAATAATGCCAATTTAAGCCAACAACCTTTGTTATACCGAAGCTGAGTAGCATTGTCGTAACAAACTTTTTAAGCGAAGTCCTTACCAGGAAAATCCTGTAAGGATATAGATAATTTCGTAGCGAACCACAAGGCAACTATGGTATGCGTATATGACTTGTCATTCAGCAGTCGTATGCAGCAAGTTTCTTCCTTCTACATTCTTTCCTCTCCGATGCGGAGAGAGAATGGAAATTTTTGCCCTCGCCCGTTCTTTTCGTCAATAAACAGCGAATTAGCATTAGTCGAAAGAGATCGCAATGAAAACTCTCGGATCGAAGAGAATCCCTCAAATTTTTATTCTCTTGGAGATAAGGCCGTATTCTACGCCTCTATTATCTGGAGAGCCTGCTAATCAATGAATGAGAGCTCGTACGAACCTTGTTCAATTTGCAAACGATTGCCACTCTTTCTGTAAATGGTTGGTTGCATTACTTTAGAAGGAAAGGAAGATTTTAATATCGTCTTATTAGTAATGAACTAATTTTCAATAAAAAAGGTCGCTAAGTCTTATAAACTGAGAGACCTGCTCCCTTATTGGCTTCCAATTCCGATCTATCTTCCATTTCCTGTCCATCAAGTTGGGAGAAGAATGAGCAACCGGAGGAGAGCGCCTCCTTCCGTAAGGTGAAGGCTTTTAGCAGTACCGAGTTCTAACTGACAAGGGCTAACGGTCGCTTGTGCGACATCTTGAGTCCCCTGCAGGAGAAGCCGATGTTGTTCTTTTACCCTAAGGCCCTCCTGACAAGGACGGTGGCCGCTTGTGCGACAACTTTCGTCCCTACCAGGAGAAGTCCTTATATTGTTCGTTCTCTTTTTTCATGATCAATTCCTTCCCGACAGGGGCTACGATCACCTGTGCGACACCTAGAGGCCCTGTCAGGGGAAAATTGATCTTGAGAAAAATCCCAAAGAGGAGCCTCCAAGTCCGCTTCAAATCCCGATAACTCATCCAAATTGTATTTTGGGTTGTACAAATCCTTGCGCCTGCTTTCAGGCGCTCTAGACGCTTTGCGTCCTTCGGGCTTTGCAGGCGCCTTGCGTCTCCATTCGGACGCTTCAGGCGCTTTGCGCCTCGTTCAGGCGCCTCAGGCTCTTTAGGCGCTTTGTTTTTCCTTTGAGGCGTTCTAGGCTCTCTAGGCGCCCTATGTTTTATATCAGGCGCTCTAGGCTCTCTAGGAGTTAAATATTTCCCTTTAGCCACTTCAGGCTTTTCAGGCGCGTTGCGCCTCATTCCTTTTACTTGAAGAGCTTTACGCCTCATTTCAGGCGCCCGAGGCGCTCCAGGCGCCCCAGGCGCTCCAGGCGCCTCAGGCGCTCCAGGCGCCTCAGGCGCTTCAGGCGCCTCAGGCGCTTCAGGCGTTTCAGGCGCTTCATGTCCGAGGAGCTAGAAGCTTAAAAATTATATATGTATGTTTAATCATTAAACGAGATCCATAATTCATTCGATCAACATATATTCTTTAATATCTAATTCGTTCTTCTCAGAATAGATATATTTTCATATAAATGTACCGATGAGGAATTTGTTTGAAATAACTCTTTCAAACCCCATGGATACGAGCCTCCGTCTATTTGTACGGGGGACGAAAACAGGATAGGGCAATGCCTCTACCGCAACTGTTATCGAAAGATCTCTCTCTGAGGTTCCGATATCTACGACGAGATTATCTTGCATCTTCATTGAATCTACGCCGTTGAAACTTTCTTCTCCTTATCCGTCTAATAAGGGGAACACATTACATTAGGACGCCTTTCCAATGGCGAACTTGGCAGTCTGGGACGTTCTACAGAACCTGCCGAGGGGACGCCTGATCGGTGGGGATTCTCTGAAACCCCCCTGCGGTTGTCGACATTCCTTCTCCTCTGGGCTTGTGAGCTTGGAAGAGGTCTAGACCTGGGAGCGAGACAGAGCCGATCAGACGCACCCTCCATTGCAATGGGGGAACACTATATTCACTTCTTACCTTTTAAAAGCTTGCATTTGAGCTATCCATTTATCTTCAATTTGCATATATAAATTTGTAGTTTCTGAGGAGTAAAAAGGTGATGAGGATGCAACAACTACTAGTACTGCTAATACTCTAACTGCTCGTTAGCACAAACGCTATTAAAGCTTATAAAGTAAGCGTATCTAGTTATATGCTTTTTCTGACTTCCTAAATAAAGTAGGAAATTAGAGTTTAATTTATATTTCCTTTAATAAAGTTGTAACTTTTATTACATATATAATGAATAAATATTAATAATTCTCTTATGGCAAACTATGTGAGTGTCTACCGATGATTTCGGTAGTTTCACTTAGTATTTTTCTTCGAATTTCGAAGCGAAATTCATTAAAAAGTTAATAAAAGCGTAATGCCGAACCAAGACCCAGTACTTCCCTGCAAAAAGACAGCCCACCCAGAAGATCGATGGCGATGAAACACGAAAATCAAATCAGGAGGAACCGTAAACGTATGTTTACAGTCCAAACGATAGAGAAAATCTGTCCTTACAAAGGTAACCTAGTTCCTATTTCTGCCACCACCAGCGGCAGGCCGGTTAGATCCACCCTTTACCTACCTACCTGTAGCGTGTGCCGCGAAATTCGAATTTCTATCGGGGACGACGGAGTCTATAGCTAAGTATATATCTGACAGGGAAGTTGAATGTATGAAATAAAAACTTACAAGAATATATTACCTTACAAAATGACATTTTTTATAGTAAAATAAGGTTTTATATCATACCAAGTAATTACACTGCTAAGTTTCACTTGATCAGCAGCTAAAAAATTATGAAATTTGCAAGTCGCACTATTTTGTAGTGGCTGGGTGAGTAGCCCTGCCCACTTTTGGGAAAAGAGAGGAACAACTAACAAAAAGGCTTCAATTTGTTTATGCCTTTAAGTTTATGCGAAGGAAAAAGGGCAGGCTCCAATCATGTAATTATTTGGTAAGTATAAAATTGATTTGCATAATAAAGTTTTAATTATACTTACCCAGTAATAATATAGCTAAGTTTCACTCACCCAGCAGTTAAATTCCGAAATTTGAGGTTCATGCTAATTTTCAGTTTTGTTTTGGCTAGGTAACAATGACTCCGCCCACTTTTGGGGAAGAGAGGAATGTCTTGGCAAAGAACTCTGTTTTATGCCCTTAAAGAGAAAAACCATGCTAAGGGATGGAGGGTGGGCTCTGATTATATAAATACTGGTTAAGTATAATTAAAAATTAACTATTTTATAATAAAATTATGGGACTTACCCACTAAATATATAGCTGATCCCCACATTGAGGGATGGTGGGATGCATGGATATTTCTGCCTCAAAATATTAACACTGTAGCTAGAAAGAGGATAAGACAAATTTTGCCAACATCATATAAAATGTTTGTTGATTCCTTACCTGATAAGAGAGTTGATGCAGAAAAGTACGAGTTGACTGAATGTCTAATTTTTTTTATATGCAAATATTTCAAAAATGAGAAAAGCTACAACCTTCAATTATTTTTGGTTGTATTCTACATGAAATTGCGCGCATTTTCATATATAAAACTATGAAACACCTAATATGAAACGGAGCAAATATAACGATAATGCGACGTACGCATTTCAGAGATTTGCGGCGGAGAATCCGCGCGCAGAGGGAAGGAAAGTTTTTTTTTTTTTAAATTCATCATAAATCTAAATATTGTGCTAGAGACTTCAAATTTGTTTTCAAAAATGAAGAATATATGACTGAATTTACTAGACTGTAAGAGTTTTTTAGCTTACAATTGCGTTTTTCGACTTTCGATAGAGTCAAAGTTGACTGAATGTGGTTTTTTTTCTATTTACCGTGATTTATATGCAAATATTTCGAAAATGTGAAAAGGTACAACCTTTAATAATTTCTTGTTGTATTCTACATGAAATTGCGCACATTTTAATATATAAAACTTTATGTAACGGCTAATTTAAAATGGTGTAAACATTATGACATTCGCACAAAAAAATTTCTGAATTTTTTCGGAAGAGTTACTGCGCGGACGTAAGGAAATTTTTTTTTTTCTCATAAATTCACCATAAATCAAAATATTGTGCTAGAGACTTCCAATTTGTTGCAAAATGAAGTAAAATGATTGAATTTACTAGATATAGATTTTAGCTTACAATTGCTTTTTTTTTCTTTCCCGATTTTGGTAGATCAAAGTTGACAGAAGTTGAAATTTTGGCACTTATCGTTATTTATATGAAAATATTTCAAAACTGATAAAAGCTCAACCCCATGGGTTTGTTTTTAGTTGTATTGTGCATGAATTGCGCACATTTCCATATATAAAACTTTATGTACGGCAAATTTAAAAAAATGTGCAAACATTTACGACAATCACACAAAAAAATTTATCGAAGAAGTTACCGCGCGACGTAAAGGAAAGTTTTTTTCATAAATTCACCATAAATCAAACAAAATATTGTGTCTAGAGACTTCCAATTAGTTGCAAAATTAGGTAAAATGATTGAATATTACTAAAATATAAGAGTTTTAGCTTACAATTGCGTTTTTCGACCATTTCTGTAGAGTCAAAGTTGACTGAAGGTTGAAATTTTGGCACTTATCGTTATTTATGAAAATATTTCAAAACTGATAAAAAGCTACAATCATGAGTATTTTTTTTTTGTTGTATTTCTAACATGAAGTTTGCGCACATTTTCATATATAATACCTCATGTACCGCTAATTTAAAATGGTGCAAAAATTATGTCAAAGTGACGAAATAATTTCTGAGATGTGTCACTGATACTTTTTAGTGCGATAAGAAAGAATTCGCTTGCGCCGCCTTCGTAACGACTGTAAAACAAAACAACGCCTTTATCCGTGAGCTCCCAGCATCCCCCAGTGGGGCGCGTGATTCAAAAAGTTTTCGGCTGGTAGGCCTATAAGTATTTTTCCGCGATTTTAACAAAAAAAAACTTTTATGTCGACGTTTAATACGTCCAATTGGCACCCCGGGAGTACACTTATCTCGACGTTTATACGTCCAATCGGCGTAAGAGGGGTTACATAACACTATATTTTCTAAAACCCCACTATCGGGGGGGGGGGGGGGGGGGGGGGTGGGGGGGGGGGGGGGGGGGGGGGGGGGGGGGGGGGGGGGGGGGGGGGGTGAGGGAAAACCAACGCCGTCCAAAAATCAGTTGTTCATGCCCTATTATCCTGTGGGATGGGATAGGATGGCTTTGATCATGTAACTACTTTGGTAGTATACATAAAATCTTATTTTATCATAAAAGTCTTTTTATGTACTATGCAACTTACCAAGTAGTTACATAGCTGACTCCCACATTGTAGGAGGTGAAATCCATGGCTATCTCATAATTTTTTAAATTTAATAATACAAAAATGATATGTCATGATACCATAAGTTTTATACATACTTACCTGGCAGATATATACTTAGCTATAGACTCCGTCGTCCCCGACAGAAATTCGAATTTCGCGGCACAAGCTACAGGTAGGTCAGGTGATCTACCGCCCTGCCGGCCGCTGGTGCCAGATAGGAACCATTTCCCATTTTCTATCAGATTTTCTCTTCCACCTGTCTCCTGAGGGGAGGCTGGGTGGGGCATTTATTTTGTATATATCTGCCGGCCAGGTAAGTGTATAATAAAAAAACTTTATTGTATCATGACAATACGGCGGCCCCTCGGTTTAGCGGCAGGGGTTTTCCGTTCCTGCCACCGACGCCAAGCGATTTTCGACGCTGAGCGATTTTAAAAGCCTACGGCCGCTGCACACCTTCTTTCGAAAACTCTAGACGCAGTCAAGGCGCCGTAATCCCACAACGGCGCAATAAGTAAAATTATATTTATGCATTTAGTACTATAGAATTTACTGTACGTACATGTGGGGTGTCTAGAGTATGTAAGATATTAATAAGTTTTATACAGTGTACAGGTAGCTGTAGTGTTTCAGGTTTTACGATCATTAGTCTTACGATAGTCCCGATTTATGAGATCAAATTACAATGGCCTAACTTTATTTATCCATCTTCTAGTTACATAAGTTCAATAACAGCAAAGTGAATGATTGAAAGTATGGTTTTTTAAACGTTATAACTCGTTGCGTGAACGTGTACAGGCCATGAAACAACCGAACGAGAAAAGACTTTTTTTTTTTCTAAGTACAACCGAACTGGATAACATCTGTTTGGCTTGTATTTCGATCATCGTCTACAGTGCAACATTGCCGTATTTTTATAAATGCCATTATGTATAGAATAGAACTGAGATATCTTATGTAATAACTTTATTTCGCTATAGATCAGAGATTCAATATAGATTAAAGATCAATCGGGAAATATACCGTTAAATTTAAACCTAGTTTTATAACTGAAGCGAGAAAACTGTTCAAGCTGCTAATGACTATTTATCGTACATAGGCAACAAGGATAAAACTGCAGTAAACGTCTGCCAGCAACACACAACTGTAGATAAATTGGGATAAAATTATTTTAAATCAAACTACTGTGCTTGAAAGAACACATTTTACTGTCGGTTTCACGCCGTATAAGATTAAATACGTAAAGTTCGTATCACGATGATATAAGTATTATTGCGAACGGAATCACATAATTTTTTTACGCAATAAACATGCTGCCAGCGTAATCTGTTTAACGAAAAAAATAGTAGTTCACATTCACAACGAGACATTCAATAATATTTCCACTAAAAACACGCTGTTTAAGGAAAAATAACTTTGTCTCATATAAGTCAAGTATATAGATATTCGTTTTATGCTAACTATAAAGAAAGCTTCGCTCAGAATTGCGTTAGGTGTGAAACAAACTCGTATTCATCGCTGATTTCAAACAACAACATTGGCCGCTCCGCGGAATACGGGCTTAACAAGTTTGCCGAGTATTTTAAAATCCAATAATATGAGAAATATACAATATTCTTGGATACAGTGAAATTTATAACTATTTAAAGGATTTATGGAAAAAATAGCATATTAATAAAATAAACACAATGCATTTTTTGGAACTGGCGGATGAAGACGAACATAAAAACGAAAAACATCCCCTGACAACGTGGAGCAGTTACAAAGGCTGCCTTAATTTGTATCTTATTTCTATACAAAAAAAATGAAAAATACCTTTACGTAATATATTTTTCATACACATTTTTAAACATAAAAGCATAACATTTGAAAAAATCGCACATCGATCGCTAATTTGCACTCTTTTTAACTCTATATTTTCGGAAGAGCGGCAGATGGCGGCCTACAAGAACGAACTTGAAAAAACATCGTAGTTGATACTTGAAAGGGGGTAGTTTCAAAAAGCTGCCTTTTTATCATATTTCTGGACAGAAATAAAATACCCTATTCGTAATACATTTTCATACACAATTTTAAACATAAAAGCATAAACATTTATAAAATCGACACATCGATCACTATTTGCACTTTTTTTTTAAATATATATTGTTAGTTACAATAAAGTTTCATACATACTTACCTGGCAGATATATACATAGCTAAGACTCCGTCGTCCCCGACAGAAATTCAATTTCCGCGGCCACTCGCTACAGGTAGGTCAGGTGATCTACCCGGCCTGCCCTGGGCGGCAGGACTAGGAACCATTCCCGTTTTCTATCATACTTTTCTCTCTTCCACCCCCCTGGTCTCCTGCGGGGAGGCTGGGGTGGGTGCCTTTTAATTGTATATATCTGCCAGGTAAGTATGTATTGAAACTTTTATTGTAACATAACAATATCATTTCATACAATCAACTTACCTGTCAGATATATACATAGCTGATTGGCACCCTTTGGTGGAGGTAAGAGACAGCTACTTATGGAATAGACAGGTAAAACAAACATATGTTTGTGGTATAATAAAACCTTGGTTCCTAACCTGATAGGTGGTAGACTTCGTGGGGTGTTTGCCCAGTAGTCTGCATCACCTCAAGAAACTTTAGCGAGATATAAATTATCTATGGCCAAGAGTTCTTGTGGGTCTGCCGAAGGGGGTCTTATCCGCTTACTCGGCAGAGCCTGAAAGGACTTTGTCAATGGTGCTGATCCACTTATATGACGATACACCTTATGAAGGAGCACACAACCATCCCGACCACCTGATCCTAACCACGTTAGAAATAAAGATTGTTCCGAGTTATCCCCGAACTCTTCACAACAACCATAACTCAAAAAGCACACTACGCACACATACATAATTTTCAAAAAAACAATTTTATACTCATCTAATTAGATATGACAAGAGTCTCTTACTGAACAACAGAGACGGCCACCCGTGCTAAACCAAGTCCTTTTTGTTAGAAGAGACTCCAGACCATATCTTAAAAGAAGGAAAGTATATACTTAAGGATTGGTGTCGGCTCCCATACCCAGGATCGTATCCGCCGATACGAAAGGACCCAGAGAAAAAAATTTCTCATAGGTCACACGAACGTCTTTCAAGTAATGAGATGCAAATACTGAGTTGCATCTCCAAAATGTCGTATCTATGATGTTTTTAAGCGACATATTCTTATGAAACAAGAGACGTTGCTACTGCTCTCACTTCATGAGCTTTCACTTTTAACAGTCGGAACTCTTCGTCAGGACAGATCTTATGCGCGTCTGTATGAAGTTTCTCACAAAGAAAAATGCCAGAGCATTCTTGGACATCATCTTGTGGGGTCTTTTACCGCGACACAAAGACCTTGCCTAGAGCCTCCCTCTGATGCTTTTCTCTGAAGGTAGAATTTCAAGAGCTCTTACAGGACATAGAGACCTCTCTGCTTCTCTGCCTACGAGACTCGATATGCCTTTGACTTCGAATGACTTAGGCCAGGGATTCGTGGGATTCTCGTTTTTAGCTAAAAACAGGGTCTTAAACGAGCAAATAGCTGAGTCTCCCTTGAATCCTACTTTATCCTGCAGAGCATGTAATTCACTAATTCTCTTTGCCGTAGCTAAAGATAATAGGAATAGGCATTTTCTGGTGATGTCTCTAAACGATGCCAGATGAGGAGGTTCGAACCTTTCGGATGAAAGGAACTTGAGAACCAAGTCTAGGTTCCAGTTAGAAGGGACAGGTTCCTTAGACTTTGAAGTCTCAAAGGACCTTATGAGATCATGGAGATCCTTGTTATCTGCCAGATCTAATCCTCTATTCCTGAAGACTGCCGAGAGCATACTTCTGTATCCCTTTATTGTGGATACAGCTAGATGAGATTCCTCTCTCAGGAATAGAAGGAAATCCGCAATTTCCGCTACAGAGGTAGTGGAGGAGGACAACTTCTTAGTTCTACACCACCTTCTAAAAACCTCCCACTTGGACTGATATACTTGTCTAGTGGAGGTTCTGCGGGCTCTTGCGATCACGCTTGCAACTTCGCGAGAAAACCCTCTCGCTCTGACGAGTCTTTCGATAGTCGAAAGGCAGTCAGAGCGAGAGCGGGGAGGTTTTGATGATACCTCTTGAAGTGTGGCTGTTTGAGAAGATCCATCCTTCTTGGTAGGGATCTGGGAAAGTCTACGATCCACTCCACCACCTCCGTGAACCAGTCTTGAGCCGGCCAAAAGGGGGCTATCAATGTCATCCTCGTCTCCTTTTAAGCCACAAACTTTTTCAGCACTAGTCCCAGGATTTTGAATGGAGGAAAAGCGTAGATTTCTACGTGAGACCAGTCCAGCAGGAAGGCGTCTACCATAAGAGCTCTGGGGCTTCCACGACCGAGCAAAAGACTGCCAGCCTTTTGGAGATGAACGTGGCGAAGAGATCCACATGAGGAATCCCCCACAGAGACCAGAGATCTTGACACACCTCTTCGTGTAGGGTCCACTCTGTGTGAAGGACCTGGTTCCTCCTGCTGAGCCTGTCCGCCCTCACATTCCTTTCTCCCTGAAAGAACCTTGTAAGAAGGAGATGTTCCTCTGAGACGTCCAAAGTAAAAGATCTTTGTAAGTTCGTAAAGGAACGAGGAGTGAGTCCCTCCTTGTTTTCGAATGTAGCAAGTGCTGTGGTGTTGTCCACATTTACTTGAACTACTTTGTTCGAAACAGAGGTTCTAGACTCTTCAAGCAGTGTACGGCGAAGAGCTCTTTGCATTTTGTGTGCCAAGACACCTGCGCTGTTTCCCAGGTGCCTGACACCTCCTTCGAGCCTAATGTTTGCTCCCCACCTTTCTCGATGCGTCGGAGTACAACACTAGGTCTGGGTTCTGGATTTTTAGAGAGATCCCTTTGTTCTCTTTCAGAGGGGGCAACCACCATTCCAAGTGCGGTCTTATCTCCACTGGAATGGGAAAGGCGTCTGAAAGATGTCCGGTTTTCCAACTCCAAGACCTCTTGAGGAAAAACTGAAGCGGACGTAAATTAAGTCTTCCTAGCGGGAAGAACTGTTCGAGCGAGGAAAGGGTCCCTAGAAGGCTCAGCCATTCCCTCGCCGACGTCTGTTCCTTCCTTAAAGAGAGAGAGACTTTCTGCAAACCTTTTGCGATTCTCTCTTGCGAAGGAAATACTCGAAAAAAAACCCCGAGAATCCATCTGAATCCCCAGATGACTAAGTTTCTGTCTGGGGGTCACGCTGTGACTTCTTCGAGGGTTTATCGAGGTAATTTCCCCAAACGATCGTGATCAGGGTCCTAAAGTTACGTAAGGTCCTCCAAGCACTGTCTCTCTGATCTGGCCCTGATGCCCAGTCCGTGCCAGATACAGAGAGATATTTACTCTTTTGAGGTGAAGAAACCTCGCCACATTCTTTATCAGGCTTGTGAAGACCTGAGGAGCTGTGGAAAGGCCGAAACACAAGGCTCTGAACTGAAAGATCCTTCCCCCCGTCATGAAACGGAGATACTTCTCAAAATTTCTTCGATGAAGGGTGGATCGGGACGTGAAAATAGGCGTCCTGGAGATCCCAGAGATACCATCCAATCTCCTTGTCGCATTTGACGCAAGGAACTGAGGCAGAACGTCTCCATCGAGAACTTCTCCTTCTGAACAAATTTGTTCAGAGAGCTGACGTCTAGTACTGGTCTCCAGCCTCCCGAGGCTTTCGCAACCAGAAAAAGGAAATTGTAAAACCCCGGGGAGTTTTGATCCAATACTAGTTCTATCGCTCTCTTGTCCCACATCTGATCCACCATCGATCGAAGAGTATCCCTCAGCACAGGATCCTTGTACTTGGCTGTTAGTTCCCGCGGTGTTGACGTTAGGGGAGAGTTGTTCAGGAAAGGGATACGATATCCCTTCCTTATTACAGACATCGATGAAGCGTCGCGTTTATAAGTGCCCACGCCTCCACAAATCCCAGGAGCCTTGGCAACCCCTACTGGTGCTTGGAGGAGAGAAGCATTCACTTTCCTTTTTAAAGGGACGAAACGGCAGACCTACCTCTCTTCTCAGGAGCCTTCCTTCTTGCGGGAGCTCTGGAGGTCGGGCCACCTCGAAAGGGCTGAACTGATGTACTCGGTCCTTTCTTGTCCGTTGCAGTAGCAGGTTTCTTCTTCCTTGCTGACTGCGTCAGAAGGTCTTGAGTCGCCTTCTCAGTTAATGAACGAGAAATGTCCTTCACTAATGAGAAGGGCAACAAAAAGTCTGACAATGGAGAGTACAGTAGCGCTGCCCTCTGAGTGGGAGACCGCTTTGGTCAAAAAGGCACTATAAACTGTCCTCTTTTTAAGAAAACCTGCTCCAAATAAAGAGGAGATCTCAACCGAGCCATCCTGAACCGCTTTGTCTATACAAGACAAAATACACAGAAGGACTTCTGGTTCGAGTCCTTCAGAATCATGGGCTTTCTTGGACATCACCCCAAGGGACCAATCTAAGAAGTTGAAAACTTCCAATACATGGAAGATCCCTTGAGAGATGATCCAGTTCTGAAATGCCCCAAGTTATACGGGCAGAGTTCAAACCTTGTCTACGAGAAGCGTCAACTAAGGTCGAAAAGTCCGCTTCTGTCGAAGACGGAAGAGAAATGCCCATATTCTCTCCCGTCTGATACCAAATGCCTCTTTTACCAGCTAGTCTCGCTGGGGGCATGCAGAAGACCGTTCTTACCAACTCCTTCTTCGACTTCATCCATGAGTCTAATGACTGAAGAGCCCTCTTCATCGAAATGGCGGGCTTCATTCTAAGAAAAGACGAAGACTTCTTCGCCTTAGCACTCGGAGGAAAGAGCGCGAGAAAAGGAGGAGCGACGAAGGAGGAGCGGCAGGGGTCAAGTCGTCTCCATACTCTTCTAGAAGCAAGGCTGTCAAAACTTTATAGTTCGACAGTCCTTCTCTCCCTGATACTCGTCCTCCGAGTTTACTTCTAACTCGGGGTCTAGATGAGTCTCCGCTGACAAATCAGTACGTCTTTCCTCTGGGGGAGACAAACTCCTGATAGGAGAGGGGCTAAGGGAATGATATTCCTTCCTCTTCACAGCTTTAATATTCTTGGAAGGCGCCAACAGCCTAGGTTTCTCTCCATAAATGGATGACACCTCCCGCTTGGATGAACGCTTCTCGTCCGCCAAGCGTCCCTGGCTGACGCCTCCCGATTGTCTGGTCTTGCTGAACCGGTCTGGATGACGCCTTGGGGGGGTTTTCCGCACTCCGCCTGGAAGATCGCTTCGCTCTCAACTGGCGTCCTAACTGGCGCCAATACCGTTGGTTGGAGCCTCGCGCTTATAAGAAGCTTTTAATGACGCTTCATGCCTATAAGACGCCTCACGTCTATCTGGCGTTACGTGTCTGCCGTAAGGTTCCCTCGATCTCACTCTCGAAACCGACGCCTCTGCGGTATGTTTGGAAGCTTCACGTCTGCATGACGTCTCTCGCTTTGCAGGGGAGAGAGGACGAGACTTTGATTGATTTGCGAAACGTCCTTCCTACGAGGAGGATCCCTCGCTAACACTCCCACCAAAGAGGCTAGTTGTTCCTGTACTGCCAAGAGAATCTTCCTTGAAGCTTCTCCCACGTCATCTTCAATCGGGGGAGAAGGAGTAGGAAGCGTTCTTCCACGTCCACGTCGGGTCGTACGCTGACCAGCCACCTTCGCCTTTTAATAGACGAGGGTGCTTCATCTGAGAAACAACGCTCCGGCTCGAATCCATTCAGGTTCTTTCAAATGCCGTTTCAGAGGCCTAGATAGATCCGACTCCTTCCACCCTTGTTTAGGTGAGGGAGAGGGAGAGGATGAGAAACACTCACGCAGGACGCTTTTTCTAAAGCGCCCCTGAGCAGCCTGCAACGAAACAGAGCCTGCTGAAGGGACGTTTGACCGTTGGGGATTCCCCACGACCTCCTTAAGGCTTTCGACTTTCCTTCTCCTCTGGGCATGGGAGCTTGGAAGAGGTCTAGGCCTGGGAGCGTCGCAGGGACGATCAAACGCCCCCTCCACAACACACTGGGAGAACTCACTTCACTGTAATGATCACTTTCACTAGCCTTACCTTGTAAGTCCGCCATTTTGGACTTCATCTGCTGAATTGTAGCTTTCAGATCGGCGATTTCCGAGGCCGATTCCGAAAGTAAAGCTTGTGAATTAGACAAATAGGGAGAATCCAACTCATCAGGATTAGAATAAGGATCAATAAAAGGCTCAATAGGCCTTGTACTCACACCTTTCAAACGTCTAACCCTATCCCTCTCTAACTTCTTCAAATAAGAAGTTAAAGTCTTCCATTCTTCTGCATTTAATCCCTCACATTCATGACAAGTATTAGTAGCAGAACACTGAAACCCCCTACATTTACGACATACAGTGTGAGGATCAACCAAAGCTTTCGGTATCCTCACCCTGCAGCCTACATTCACACACATTCTCACACTCACATTTGAATCAGACATACTGAGAAAATTCCAAAAAGCAAGTCCAAAATCAGTCCACAGTAGCGAATGCCAAAAACACGATCCAGATACGTCACCAAAAAGCCGAGAAACGATGATCAAAGGACGAAATAAGAATCTAAGTCAGGAGGTAATAGCAACAATGTTGATACCACCGGCGACAGAGAAAATATGATAGAAAACGGGAATGGTTCCTAGTCCTGCCGCCCAGGGCAGGCCGGTAGATCACCTGACCTACCTGTAGCGAGTGGCGCGAAATTTGAATTTCTGTCGGGGACGACGGAGTCTTAGCTATGTATATATCTGACAGGTAAGTTTTGGTGTATTGGGATGTGAAAATATGCGTCCTCCATATTGATGGAGATCATCCAATCCCCTTGACGGATTGATGAAAGGACAGACTGATTCGTCTCCATCTTGAACTTTGTCTTCTGCACATAAAGGTTCAGAGTGCTTACGTCCAATACGGGTCTCCATCACCCCGATGACTTGGGAACAACAACAGACGATTGTAAAACCCTGGTGTTAGTGGTTCCTCTACTAACTCTATTGTGATCCAAGGTTTCACCCCTCTTGCTTCCCATTCTTCCCAAAACTGATGGAGTCTCGCTCCTACTGGCGCACGAAGGACTGATACACTACTTCTTGGTCGAGGGGTTGGTTGAGGATTTTTTAATGGAATCAAGGGTGAAACGTGCTCTGCCCCTTGATCTTGGGAAATATCTACCGAATCCCCTGCCCCGAAAGGGTTGTCCTCGGCTGGCTGGCGAGGGGCATACACTAGGGATGTTTTCTCTAGTCCGTTTAGGGGATTGTGAGAGAAGTCTCCCTGGGCGGAGGCAGACACACCTAGATGAAAGACGAGAAGGAGGGAAGTAGAAGTTGACCTTGCCTTGATCCCTCTTATCCTCAAGCCAAAGGTTAATTTCCTTTAATGCTTTTCGAACCGAAAAAGACAGTACTAGTTTCGGTAATTTCCTGGAGTCTTCCTGGTTGTCCCTCATGTAAGAAGACACTGGAGACGTGGGGGTTACTGGCGAGAATGAATCTGAAAAATTGTCTACAAAGTAAAAAAAGCAAGCCTTTGTAGGCAATGAGAGAAGACTCTTTATCCTCCTCTTCTCCTTTTTCTTCTTCTTCGGCTGAAGAAATAGGTTGAAAAAGTCTCTACAGGTTGGATAGGGGGCGCCGCAGATTGAACAAAGCTCAAAATCCTGTCTAACTTATTTTGGATGGCTGACAGAGAACGATCGGGGGCAGCCATCACCTGAAGTCCTGTCGGTAGGCCCGAAGCTGAAATTGATGACATAGGCTGCCCAAGCACTTCAGACTGGTTCCTCTGTGCACTTGGTTGCATATATACCTGTGGATGCTCGGGCGCTCTTTGACGCTTGGGTGCTTGTGGATTCCCGGGCGCTAGTGGGCGCTCGGGAGCTAGTGGACGCTCGGTTGCAACTGCATTCCTGGGCGCCAATGGACGTTTGGGAGCCAAAGGTTGTTTTAGCATCGCTGCGGAAGTTCCGGGCGCCAAAGGCTGCTCTGGCGAGCGGGCAAACTGTGGCGCCGATGGGCGCTCGGGAGTCTGCGTGTTCTCATGCTCCGAACGCTGAAAATATCTCCCAGGAGTCTCGGGGATTACAGGAGGGACTGGTGGCAGTCTTACCTGTCCTTCAGTATTACATGTGCGGACCGGTGCTGACGACATCTCCAAGAGTCTACTCTTCCCCGAACTCTTCACCTCTGAACGTCTGCTAGAGGAAGACTTTCTCGACAACGACTTCGACTTAGGGGATGTAATCCTCTCACTACGACGTCCCTCTCCTGCCGTATCCTGAGAGAATCTCTCTGGAGAGTCCCAAAAACTACACGAAGGCTGTTCCTTCCATAAAGGGCTAGCCTTTTTACAGGGGACTGGAGAGGGAGACAACTTACGAGCCCTCCTTTTCAATGGACGGGACTCTTCATGGAATCCCCACTGGCGCCTGGGAGAGGACTCCCCGGAGCTGGAAGCACTAGACGACAGCGGTACTCCTTTAGAGACGCCTTTCCAATGGCACTCTGTTGCGATCTGGAATTTGTCAACAGAATCGCCTGAGGGGGCGACTGCTTGTGGGCAGACCCCACTATTGGGCTACCAGTATGCCTCCTCCCAGGTTCTGGGGAGTTTGACAGGGACCTTTGCCTAGGAGGATCAGTGGGCCGAACAGCCACCTCCTCCACAAAACTTACACTTGCACTCACTTCACTTGGAGCATGATAGAAAATTTCTGATTGACTCTTGCCTCTAAATTGGTCACAGCATCGGGTACGGGTGTGAGAGAGCCAAGATTAGGACTGGGAATGACAGGTGGAGGGGAAGGTTCAGAAAGAGACAAATTATAATTAGACAGTTCCTGACTAATTAAGTTTTTTGCTTTAGCTCTAGAAGCCGCTTTTCTCTTTTTATCTCTCTCTAACTTGTTCGTGTAACTAGTCAAGATTTTCCAATTTCTTTGATCCCAATTAATACACTCCCCACAAGTTTGATCTGGTGTACAAGTCTGTCCCCTACAACCTGTGCAAACTGAATGTGGATCATACCCACTTTAGCGATCCTAGTATTGCAGCCTATACTACAATACCTAATCCCAGATGAACTAGTGTCTGACATTATATAGACCAATTCAAAACTAGTAAATTTCGGTGCAAAACTATTTAAAACTATTATCAATTCCTAAATAGCTATCACCAAAAACAAAACTTCCAATATTCAAAAGTACTTCACCAAATAACTCCAACTAAGAGCGACAGCAAAGAATTCCAAAAATTCCGCTGCTACTGAAACTGTGTTGACAGTACCAGCCGGCAGAAACAACTGATTTTCGGATGGTGTTAGTTCCTCACTCCCCCGATAGTGGGCGGGGGGTATCACTTGACCAAAACAAACTAGCGCTTCCGCAAATTTCAACAATTCTACCTGCTGACAGTTTTAGAAACTATAGCTTTGTAACTAATTGGTAGGTTGCATACATAAAATTTGATAATTATTGTCATAGAAATTGTGTGAGCCATGGCATCTGTAGAGATTCCATGAATCGCAGACGGGAGGGGAAGTCAGCATACCACCTTTCAGTGTGAGCACAAACCGCATGAAGTGTACATGTTGAGTTTCACCTCTGACATTCGCTTGCTTTTACGTATGTTTATCTTTGTTTCGGCAAGAATTTCATCATGCCAATGAGGAAAAGACTAGCAAAACATCTCACTAACATACAAAGAAAATTGGCTCTAATATGACTACAGAATATCATAATATATGCAATATTAGCGTATAGTTAGTGAAGAGAGAGAGGGAGGGGTGCGTAGTAAGGAATGCCCCATCTTACCTGACGCACACGTCGCACAGTGCCCCAGGCTATGATCTTTGAGCAAAGGGATCTTCATTTATGATATATAACATAGTTTTTGTCTATTAATACCCAAAAAGGAATATGAAATTTATAATAATCATAATTTATTAACATTGTCTTTGTAAAATGAGAGTACACATTCAAGTCTCACCTCTTGACATTCTCTTGCTTTTAAGTTTGTTTATCTTTGTTTTGGCAAGAATTTCAGGATGCCGAAGAGGAAAATACAAGGAAAACATCTCTCAAACATACAGAAGAAGAAAATTCGCTGTAATAAGCCTAGTTAGTGAAGGAGAAAGAGAGAGAGGAAGGAGTGCCCCGTCTTGCCTGACGCAGTGCCCCAGGCTACAATATATGAGCAAAGAGATCATCATTTATGATTAAATTATGATAAATAACAGAGTTTTGGTTTATTAATACCAAAAAAAAAATACATTCATAATAATCATTATTTATTAACATTGTCTATAAAAATACAAAGGAAAACTTTGAACGCCCGTATCTCAAAACTATACTTATTGACCTTCAAAATATATCTTCTCACTTAGTTTTACAGCTATAGCATTGAAATTTGGTATATTTAAAAGATTATAGAACAATCAAATAGAGCCCGTTTTTCTTTTCTTTTTTTCCTGATTTATAGCGTTTACTTTTTTACCATTATGAAAAATTCACATTAGCACTTTGATTGGAGGGTCTACATATGGTAGTAATCCCAGGTCTTAATATTAAATAACACGGGAGGAGACAGAATTTGAAAAATGGTTATTTTTGGGATAAATCGCCCTGGCATCACAAAACCGAAGGTCAGAGGTGAAAATCATATGGGGTTTGGAGATGACCCAAGTCACCTTATTAAGTGGTATGAATGTCAAAGTCCTGTCCTTAAACAATGGAATTAGCCGGCCGGCCCCCAAAGGTAAGAGCACACTATAATCAGCTGAGATGGAGAGAACCACTGCAATATATAATAATATTGCATCCCATTAGGAAGTTGTTGAGGGAGGTGGAGCATGAGAATGAAGAAATAGAAGATTTAATTGGGGAGATACACAGCTAGTGTTGGTGGAACATAAGAGAAAGTCTAAAAGGAGGAGTAGAAAGAGTAAGGGTATGTTTATCGAGTTGTCTGGAGAAAGTATGTGATAGGTTGTCTGGAGAAAGTATGTGATGGGTTGTTTGATTTTGAGAGATTTGAAAAGCCAGTAAGTGTGAGAAATGAAAATAATGTTCCTAACAATACCTTCATCATTCTCTCTTTTACTTTTTTAACATATCTAACTAAAAGATAGGATAAAGAGATAGAGGAAAAGAAGTTTGTCTACTGTAATTCAGTCTCACACTGCCTGATTGTAGGCCCGTAGAGCAAGAAATTAAAAAATATTTTCAAAATACTGTCGTATCAAGAGTTAATTGCTAGTCCCATTGCAAAATCGGATTATAGCAAGGTGAATTATCGTAACTCAAACACTACCTGTAAAGGCTGCTGCACAAGTTACAAACTATATAGCTATGTAATCGTACTTGGTAAGTGCTTAAATGAAAATTATTTTCCTTTTTTGATAACATATAGACATTCCACAGCTGAAACAAAACTGGTCTTCATTAGACAGCATAGTTACTTATATAATGTCGCAATTACACTTACCTGTATGCATTGATCACACAGCCATTCTGAACAGTCTGTGCAGAGCCCAGTGGCAATTGCTTCATCACTACAAGATGTGCAAGTAAAGCTTTCTTCAGCTCCTGCAACTGACCCTCTTTCCCCACTTTGAGCTTCACATATGAACATATTGTCTAAAATACTTTCTTGAGGGAACCCTTTCTTGCACATAGGGCAATGAATGAGTGGATCCACTGTAAAACAAAAAGAAAACACAATTGTTGGTTAATCATCATAACATCATAACAACTCAGTACAACAGTATTACTGCATTTGACTATAACCACAGAACAAAAACTAAATCCCAAGTGATATTTTGGAAGGCTTATGCACTTCCACCAAATTCTATACAACTTATATATATAGATCCATTCTTGGAACTGAAAAATATTGACATGAGCTCAGTCTTGTCCACTAAAATTAGTCATTACATCTGTAATGGTATTTACAGTGTTCATTAATGTACAAAAAAAAAAAATCCACCAATGCAAATATTACCTACATATATGCATTATTAACCCTTTAACGCCAATTGGACATATTAAACGTTGACGGAAATTGTCTGTTGGGTGCTAAACCGACGTATGAAACGTAAAAAATTTTTTTTTTTTAATTCGCGGAAAAATAGTTATAGGCCTCCTAGGCGAAAACTTTTGAATCACGCGCCTTGGGGGATGCTGGGAGTTCACGGATCAAGCTGTTGTTTTGTTTACAATCGTTACCCAGGCGCGCAAGCGCGAATTTCTTTCTTCTCACACTAAAAAGCATCAGCGACACATCTCAGAAATTATTTCGTCACTTTGACATAATTTTTGCACCATTTTATATTAGCCGTTACATAGAGTTTTATATATGGAAATGTGAGCAATTCCATGTAGAATACAACAAAAAACAACTCATTGTTGTAGCTTTTATAAGTTTTTAAATATTTTCATATAAATAACGATGTGCCAAAATTTCAACCTTAGGTCAACTTGGACTCTACCGAGATGGTAAAAAAACGCAATTGTAAGCTAAAACTCTTATATTCTAGTAATATTCAATTATTTACCTTCATGTTACAACAAATTAGAAGTCTCTAGCACAATATTTCGATTTATGGTGAATTTATGAAAAACACTTTTTCCTTACGTCCGCGCGGTAACTCTTCCGAAAAAGTCGTAATGTTTGCACAGTTTTATATTAGCCGTTACATAAAGTTTTATATATGGAAATGTGCGCAATTTCATGTACAATACAACAAAAAACATCCCATGGTTGTAGCTTCTATCAGTTTTGAAATATTTTCATATAAATAACAATAAGTGCCAAATTTTCAACCTTCGGTCAACTTTGACTCTACCAAAATGATCGAAAACTGCAATTTTAAGCTAAAACTCTTACATTCTAATAATATTCAATGATTTACCCTCATTTTGCAACAAATTGGAAGTCTCTAGCACAATATTTTGATTTATGGTGAATTTTAGAAAAAAAACTTTTTTTCCTACGTCTGCGCGGTAACTGCCGATAAAATCAGAAATCTTTATGTCCGACTGTAGTAATGTTTGCAGTTTTATATTAGCCGTTAAAATTTTATATATGAAAATGTGCGCAATTTCATGTAGAATACAACTAAAACAACTCATGGTTGTAGCTTTTATCAGTTTTGAAATATTTTCATATAAATAATGATAAGTGCCAAAATATCAACCTTCGGTCAACCTTGACACGACCGAAATGGTCGAAAAACGCAATTGTAAGCGAAAACTCTTACATTCTAGTAATATTCAATTATTTACCTTTATTTTGCAACAAATTAGAAGTCTCTAGAACAATATTTTGATTTATGGTGAATTTATGGATCCTTATGTCCGCGCGTAATTCTTCCGAAAAAACCATAAATTTTTTGTCCGATTGTCGTAATGTTTGCACCATTTTAAATCAGCCGTTACATAAAGTTTTATATATGGAAATATGTGCAATTTCATGTAGAATGCAACAAAAAACAACCCAAGGTTGTAGCTTTTATCAGTTTTGAAATATTTTCATATAAATAACGATGTGCCAAAATTTCAACCTTCGGTCAACATTGACTCGACCAAGATGGTCAAAAAACGCAATTGTAAGCTAGAACTATTACATTCTAGTAATATTCAATCATTTACCTTTATTTTGCAACAAATTGGAAGTCTCTAGAACAATATTTCAATTTATGGTGAATTTATGAAAAAAACATTTTCCTTACGCCAGCGCGGTAACTTCCGAAAAAATCATAATTTTTTCATTCGATTGTCGTAATGTTTGCACCATTTTAAATTAGCCGTTACATAAAGTTATGTATATGAAAATAAGCGCAATTTCATGTAGAATACAAGAAAATACAACCAATGGTTGTAGCTTCTATCAGTTTTGAAATATTTTCATATAAATAACGATAAATAAAAAAAAATTCTACCTTCGGTCAACTTTACTCGACCGAATTGGTAATATTCAATCAATTACCTTCATTTTGCAACAAACAGGAAGTCTATAGCACAATATTTCAATTTATGGTGAATTTTTGAAAACAGCTTTTTTTTTTTTTACATCCGCGCGTTACGAATTCATGCATCATATTGTGATAATATTTTTCTCTGTGTTGCTTTGATAGTTTTACAATTTGTTATATACCAAAATCATCGCAATTTAGTGTAAAGTACAACGAAAAATAATTAAGTCACTAGTTTTAACTGTTGCCCACAGCGCAATTTGTATACAATTATGAAATTTTTTTTTCGCGCTGTCATATATTCCAATATTTATATGTGATAATGATATTTTTTTTCATTTCTCATGGCTGCATACTAAACTTCAGGCAATGATAAAAAAAGGAGCCAAAAATTAACTCTTAATCTCGAAAATTAAGCGTGCTGTGATTTTTATAAAATTACTTTTTTTTTCGCTTCGGCGCTCACTCGCAAACGCCGCCGGCATACAGGAGACACTTTCGTAAATATCGGCTGGGCGTTTAAGGGTTAAGAACCTACGTATATTTACCACAAAGGAATTTTGAGTTGTACAGTATGGGAAATTTCAATTAAGTGGCACTTTACTATTCATATGTAACTCAAGAAGGCCCGACATTAATGCATTAATCATTGAGGATGTTCTCTTGTCTGACTCGACAGGTTGGTGTGTAAGGGCTTCATATATAAAAATATGCTAACTAAACAAAGAGTTGTATTGAAGAAACTTTTTTGTTATACAAAAAGCCTCTTATCCATGGTTATCAATTTCCATTTCACCATCTTCTCTAAACATGTTTAGAGAAGAGTCTTCAAACAATGTATACTTCCATACAAACAGCTACATGTGGCTCATAACCTTAAATTTTTAATCATTTGTATTTTTCCTAGGTATAAAACCAAAGGCTTTTATATAGTACAGTAGCAGTATCTTTCAGCATGAGCTGGAAACCAGTCAAACACTTGGTAACAGGTAGAGATGGTGGTTGAATGTGGCAGTGTCCCAAACTCACTGCCCACTGCACTCAGTTCCCCTTCAACTGCAGTGACTGAGCAAGGCAGTTGAGATGGGAAATAATACAAAAGGCTCTGGTTTGTATGCCTGGGAAAAATATGAGCAGGACAGTTGAGATGGAAAATAATATACAAGGCTCTGGTTTGTATATCTATTAAAAATATAAACTTATTCTAAATTTTTTATTTATTCTTATGTGTATTCTAAATTTTTTATTTATTCTTATGTGAATATTTACTGTACAAACCATTACATATTATTTGAAACTTCTTAGGCAGGAGGTCAGTCCTTGCTACTGACTGGAGTTTAGAGCCACCAAGAAATTGCCATGATCCCAGTTGTCTTGCATGAAGGAAAATCCTGACTCATGTAACCAACCATGAAACTGGAGAAATGGTTGGTTGGCCTGAGCAGCAGGACCCTGGGCTCAGGTCTCCAGTCAAAATCCCAAATTCTAAAGTAATTTGTATTTTTCCTAACATACGAACCTACGCTTTCTTATGTGGAGCACTCGCATTTAGTGCACTTCGACTGTCACCAAATCTTCTTAAAATGAAAAAAATACAAAAAGGTTAGGACAACAGTCACACACTGGCCTGGGTTGGTCCTGACCATTCCATTGTGCACACCAACCCATCTGCAGCTATATTCTGCTCCACAGATGGAAATAATGGGACTACACAGGGTGGTATGAGTTCCTCGTTGGACGAGTGGTTTTTGTGATCAGGCTACCCATCCAGTGGTCCGAAGTTCGATTCTCAGCTTGGGCAATGCGGAATCAGAGGAATTTATTTCTGGTGATAGAAATTCATTTCTCGATATAATAGGTTCGGATCCCACAATAAGCTGTAAGTCCTGTTGCTAGGTGACCAATTTGTTTCTAGCCATGTAAAAATATCTAATCCTTCGGGCCAGCCTTAGAAGAGTTGTTAATCAGCTCAGTGGTCAGGTAAAACTAAGATATACTTAACTTTTTCAACAGGGTGGTATGAGGAGGGTAAAAATGACATTTTTATGACTAATCAAGTTTCATATATAATTATTCAGTAATTACTTGACTAAGAGTTCCTACTCAACAGTAGCTTGTATTCTTTAAATTTTGGGTAGCAATTCTTTTCTTTATGTAGGTGACAAGACCCACCCACTTTCAGGGTAAGAAAGGAACAACCCAGCCAAATAACTCAATTTACCTATGTTTTAAATTTAATGTACATGTGCAAGGAAGAGGGTGGGCTCCATCTGTAATTACTGGGCAAGTATTTATAAAACCTTATTTTATCATAAAAATGTCATTTTTTTATATGTAACTTACTCGGTAATTATTCAGCTGAATCCACACTGAAGGAGGTGGGGAATATGGGCAAAACTAACACTCAAGACATATAGAAATTATATTTTTATGATAAAAATGAAATTTTCATTATTAAAATGAAGTTTTATTGTATACTTACCGAACAATTATAGAGCCGTGATTTCCACGAGCGGCAGGATACTAAATTCAAATTTAGCGCGTCGGCGTCGCCAACACTGGTGGTGATGACGTCATCTCCCTCCACTCGCGGGAGAACCAGGTACAACTGCCCAGGTGAATCCAATTCTTTCTGCCCGTCCGTCCACCTAAGGGGAGGAGGGTGGGTATAATCATAATTGTTCGGTAAGTATACAATAAAACTTCATTTTAATAATGAAAATTTCATTTTTATTGTAGTGTCTTACCGAACAATTATAGAGCTGATTACACATTTATGGGAAGGTGGGATTCAGTGGACCACTAGTATTTTTAAATGGTTACATTTATTGCAATACCAGTAAACACTCAAGGTGTCTGTTGTACCTTACCTTGTAAGAGAGCTACAGCAGACTGTTACTGCCTCTGGTCGGTGCTCTTCTTACTATTGTAGAGGAATTGGAATTTGACCAAAGTTAGCCTCTACAGGAGTGGAATCCTTCCGTAGTTCAAGCGAGTCAAGGCTGACTGACGGAGGATAGTAACAACAAAGATTGCCCTTGCCCTGGGCTAAGACCAGAAATTCAATCATACAAAACATTTGTCACCAACACCAGATTTAAAAACATATATACCCAACCATTGTAAAATCTGACCTAACAGACTGGTGAGTATCCCAGGTACTCAGTACCCCAGCTTCCCTTGAACTCGACAACCTATTCAAGGTGAAAAGTTAGCATAGAGGTGACGACCCCTGTGCCGTTTCTCCCAACACCATGCCAGAAACCGCCACCGGACCTAACGTTTTACAATTCTCGAAAACCGTTTCTATCTCTTTGAGATAATGACTCGCAAAAACCGAATTCGATCTCCAGAACGTGCTCTGAAGAATCGAAGCTAAAGATAAATTCTTTCTGAATGCTAAAGAAGTTGCCACTGCTCTAACCTCGTGAGCTTTAACTCTCAGAACGGAAAGATTGTCGTTCTCGGACTGCGAGTGAGCTTCCCTGATAAGCTCTCTAATAAAGAACGATATAGCATTCTTAGAAAGAGGACGAGAGGGATTTTGAACCGAGGTCCAGAGCTTAGAAGATTGTCCTCTGATACCCTTAGTGGCAAACAGATACTGCTTAATAGCCCTGACTGGACATAAGAGCCTTTCTTCCTCCTCATGTCCAACCAAATCAGATAAGTTCCTTACCACAAAACTCCTCGGCCAAGGATTAGAAGGATTCTCATTTTTGGCTAGAAAGGTCAAAGATACCGAAAATACAGCATTGCCTTGAGAGAAACCGACTCTTTTGTCTATAGCGTGCAATTCGCTGACACGCTTAGCAGAAGCTAGTGCAATAAGAAAGAGTGCCTTCTTAGTCAAGTTCCTGAGTGAAGCCGACTTCAAAGGCTCACGGTGGCCCCATGAGGAACTTAAGCACCACATCTAAGTTCCAAGCCACTGTATCTTGCGGGAGCTTAGTGGTTTCGAAAGACCTAATGAGGTCCGACAGATCTGAATTGGAGGAAATATCCAAACCTCGATGTCGAAAAACCGAAGAGAGCATGGCTCTATCTATCCTCTGATCGTCGAAGGAGCCAGTTTCTTAGAGTTCCTAAGAAATAGAAGAAAATCTGCTATTTCTGTTAAAGAGGTCGCAGAAGTAGAGACTTTAGCACTTCTACACCACTCTCTGAAGATTCTCCACTTCCCTTGATAGAGTTTGTTAGAAGACTCTCTCCTACAACGAGCGATAGCTTCTGCAGCTCTTCTTGAAAATCCTTTCGCTCTGACAAGATTCCGGACAGTCTGAACCCTGTCAGAGCTAGAGCGGACAAGTTTTGGTGGAACCTCTTGAAGTGAGGTTGTTTGAGAAGCCACTTCTCTGGAGGAAGAAGTCTGGGGAAGTCTACTAACAACTGAGAAGGTCGGGAACCACTCTTTCCTGGGCCAAAAGGGAGCGATTAACGTTAGCGTTACATTGCTGTGCGACATGAACTTGTTCAGCACCTCTCTTATTAGACCGAACGGAGGGAATGCATAAGCTTCCAGACCCGACCAATCCAACAGCATTGCGTCCACCGACCAAGCTAGAGGATCTGGGACTGGAGAACAAAAGAGAGGAAGACGGTTGTTCCTCGATGTGGCGAACAGGTCTATTGACGGTCGTCCCCAAAGGCGCCAAAGTTTCTGACAAATCTTGTTGTCCAAAGTCCACTCCAGAGGTAACACTTGCTGTTGACGACTTAACTCGTCCGCCAGGACGTTCATCTTTCCCGGAACAAATCTCGGGACTAGCTGAACCTTCGCTTCGTTTGACCACAGGAGGAGATCCTTGGCTACTTCGTACAGAGAGAAAGACTGAGTCCCCCCCTGTTTCCGCACGTACGAGAGACCGTGGAGTTGTCGGAATGCACGCGCCACTACTCGGCCTTCTACTAAGCTCCGAACTGTCTGAGCCCTAAGAAAATTGCTAACAGTTCCTTTACATTTATGTGGAACTTCTTCTCCTTCTCCGACCAAGCTCCTGAAGTCCGTTGATTTCCCAGTAGGGCTCCCCAACCTGTGTCCGATGCGTCGGAAAAGAACTGTAGGTTCGGGAGGATGGGTCGTAAATCTAACCCTTCTTCCAACCTTGCTCGAGAGAGCCACCACCTTAGGTCCTCTTTTATTTGATCTGTGACAGGAAAGGTAATCGAGTCTGGTTGTGTCTTCCTGCACCAAGAGGCTCTCAGGAAAAACTGCAGAGGTCTCATGTGCAGTCTTCCCACCGTCACAAATTTCTCCACTGACGTCAATTTGCCCAGGAGCCTCATCCACTGATTGGCAGAACTTACCTTTTTGTCCAAGAACTCCTGAACTGTCTCCAGACAGCCTTGAACCCTCTTCGGGGACAGAAAAGCCCGAAAAACTTGAGCATTCAGAATCATCCCCAAATAAAGGATGCTCTGAGATGGAACCAACTGGGACTTCTGTTTGTTGACCAGAATTCCTAACTTTCTGGCAAGATCCAGAGTTGTTCCAAGGTCCTTCATGCACCGACTCTCTGATTCCGACCGAGAAGCCAATCGTCCAGATAGAGGGAGATTCTTACTCCTAATATGTGTAGCCAGCTTCCTATCGGGGATAGAACCCTGGTGAAAACTTGAGGAGGGCGGTCGCTAGTCCGAAGCAAAGCGCCCGAAACTGAAACACCTTGCTTCGAACATGAACCTCAGGTACTTCCGAGATTCGCGATGTATCGGAATGTGAAAATAAGCGTCTTGCATGTCCAGAGAGACCATCCAATCCCCCTGTCTGATGGACTCCAGAACCGACCGAGTGGTCTCCATATGAAATTTTGTTTTCTGGACATGCAAGTTCAGGGCGCTCACATCCAAAACCGGCCTCCAGCCCCCTGATGACTTGGGAACTACAAAAAGGCGATTGTAAAAGCCTGGAGGAAAATCCCCTTCTATCTGTTCTATCGCTTCTTTGAGAACAAGCGCTTCCACTTCTGCGGCTAGCGCCAGAAATTTGTCTGAGCCCGGAGAGTATGCCTGGAATGGAATTGGCACAGGTGAGAGCGAGGGAGGTGAAACGAGAGGAATACGATAGCCGAACTTGAGTACTTGCACTACCCAGGCTTCTGCTCCTCTGTTTTCCCATTCCTCCCAAAACAGAGCCAGCCTGGCTCCCACTGGTGCATGAAGAACCGAGCTTTCATTTGGAAGGTTTGTTAACCTTGGCCGAGGCCTTAGACTGAGGTCGCAAATTCGATTTCGGCCGAAAGAAGCGCTTGGGTTTTCTCCCTCGAAAAGGCGCTTGGGCCAGAGGAGAAACCGAAGGAACAGTCTCCACAGGAGCTTTAGGTCTCTTAGTAGACTGTGCCAGTAAATCCGAAGTAGATTTCTTATCTAGCGCAGACGAAATTGACAACACTACATCGTCTGGAAAAAGGTTATCTTTCACAAAAGGAGCAAACAAGAGAGCAGACTTCTGTTTGGGACGTAACCCTTTTAGAAGCAAAGGAGCACCAAAGTTGCCTTTTCTTAAGGGTACCAAAGGCGATGAGCGAAGCTAACTCATCACATCCATCCCTAATGGATTTGTCCGCACAGACAGAACACCAATCCAATCCTCCGCTAACTCCTGGGAAGAGAAGGACAGTCTTCGATCTTGGCCGCTAAAGCGCCAATAGTCCAATCAAGGAAGCTAAAGACTTCCAAAAGTTTAAATTGATTCTTTACAACGTGGTCCAACTCAGGCGCTGTAAAGAAAACTTTCGCTGCGGCGAAAGCAGATCTTCTAGAGGAGTCGATTAAACTGGAGAAGTCTCCCTGGGAGGAGGCAGAAACTCCCAGAGAAGGAGCTTCCCCAGTTACATAAAACCTATACCTCTTACGAAGCAAACTTAGAGGGAGGGTAAGCAAAAAGAGCCTTCCCTAAGTCTCTTTTCATAGACATCCATTTCTCCGTCTCTTTCAACGAATGTCTAACCGCTTTAGATAGAACAAGTTTTGGGAGGAGAGGGTCTGAAGTTTTCCTCCTCATCAAAAAAGTCGAAGTTGGGGAGCGCGGAGCCGCTTTCTCAAAATAATCTGGATAAGATACCAGAAGAAATCTAAGGAGACGTGAATAACACGAGAGGTGATGTGAATCCTCCTCCTCTACTTCTTCTTCATTCTCCGATACCGCCGAAGAAGTAGACGGAACTACAACCGGATCTGAAGGTTTTCGAACCACCCTTGGACTCATTCATCCAGTTGGTTAACATCTCTAACTGCTTGCGCAAAGGCGCCAGAGACGAATCAAAAACAGTTAACATAGGCTTGGAAGAGCCTAAATGTTTCAGCAGGAGGCGGAAAAAACTACTTGCGCCTCGCTCGGAGCCGCCGAAATTCGAGGCGAAACAGGCGCATCAGGCGTAACAGACGAAAAAGCGCCTACAGAAACACCCTTGGAATTAACTGCTAGCTACAGCGCTAAAACCACAATCTCTACTAGTAGATGGAGCCGAAAAAGGCACAGATTGAGGCGACGAACGAGCCGCTAACGGTCGAGGCGCAACCCTACTCTCAGGCTCCTTATACCGCTTGACTGGAGGAGGCGAAGAATCGGCGCCTGAACGCCTCTTTAAGGGACGCGAAACGGGCGAATCTCGCCAAGAGCGCCGTGCGACCGGAGACGAATCGCTTGAATCATTTGAAAGGCGTCTGACCGCAACACCTTTCCAACGCTTAACCGAGCCCTGTTGAGGCGCAACAGGCTCAACAAGAGAGGCGCCTGTCTGTGGGCAAATCCCGATCGACTCCCTTGGACTTCCGGTATGTCTTCTCCCCGGTGCGGGGGAGCTGGACAGTGACCTTTGTCTAGGAGACGTGTCAGGACAGACAGACGCACCCTCAACTACACTCTTTACGCCTGAGGACCCGCTTTCTCCAAAAAACGTCTTAACTGAATTACCAAGTTGCAAAACCGTATTCGCTAGTACCGAAAAAAATTTCTGATCTAACCTCGATTCCAGACTGGCAATGGTGTCGGAAGAAACTACACGGGAAGCCGGAGAAGTGGGATTAGTAGGAGGAATAGGAGGTGTAGTTAAAGGAGACATAACAATTTGAGGAGAAACAGAAGGAAACAGATGCATCGCAAGACGAAGCAGAGCTAAGTCTACTTTCCCTAAGCGCTGCTTTTCTAATTCTGTCTTTAGCTAATTTCTCCGAGTATGAACTAAAAAACTTCCATTGAGAATCAGTCCAATCACTACACTCGTTACATCGATCTGCTGAACAAACCTGTCCCCTACACTTAACACATTTAGTGTGAGAATCATACTCTAGCTTGGATAATCTAGTTTTACATCCTGAGATGCAAAACCTAACTCCCGACGGACTAGAATCCGACATGGCAACGCCTAAATAAAAAGCAAATAACAACAACGCCAAAAGAGTACTTCACCAATTCCGAAGATCAAATCCACAAGAAAAAAGCGAAGCAAAGTTATCCAACCGCACCGACCACCGATGTTCACCGGACGCCGGCAGGAAAAGAATTGGATTCACCTGGGCAGTTGTACCTGGTTCTCCCGCGAGTGGAGGGAGATGACGTCATCACCACCAGTGTTGGCGACGCCGACGCGCTAAATTTGAATTTAGTATCCTGCCGCTCGTGGAAATCACGGCTCTATAATTGTTCGGTAAGACACTACAATAAAATTCAATTTTATGTATAGTACATATCACTGATTACAGTGGACCCCCCCGTATTCGCGTTCTCCAGATTCGCGGACTCACACATTCGCGGATTTCTCTGGGGAACGTTTCCCTGCATTATTTGCGGAAAATTCGCGGTATTTTTTTATGATAAATATCCACAAATTCCTGGTTTTTTTTAATGAATTTCATCATAAAATGCACTTTTTGTGATAAAACTATTAAAAAAACCAAGTATGAAAATTTTTAGTGGGTTTTTCTTGAGTTTTAACTAACAAAATAGGCTGTTTTTAGCATTTTCATAGGGGTTCCAAACATTCGCGGGTTCTAACTATTCAGGGGGGGTCTGGTACACATCCCCCGCAAATACGGGGGGACCACTGTACATAGCTATAGTTTCACTATCCACAGCAGCTAGAATTTGAAATTCGCAGTAGTTCCATTTTGTTTTGGTTAGGCATCTACCCCATCACCACCAGGGAAGCGCGGAACCCACCCAGTAAACCAGACAGCTGTTTTATGCCCTTTACTCCCCTGTAAGGGGAGGAGGGAGGACTCTGATTGTGTAATGACTTGGTAAGTATACATAAAATTTAATTTTATCATAAAAATATGAAGTTTTCATTATAAAACTAATATTGTAATATACTTACCTGAACACCTGAATTAGCCCTGGTCACTGACCAGCCCAAACTATATCTGCACAGAATTACAGGTAAACCCCCTTCTACTGAGTTACTTATACCACCGTTAAGACGGTTGGCAGAGCGCTCTCTCTTCAATTGCATTAATCACTATTCATTGAGGAGGGGAGGAGGGTGGGAGTAATTCAGGTGTTAATGAAAAGGGTTACAATATTAGTTTTATAATGAAAACGTCATATTGCAATACACCACCTGAACACCTGAATTAGCCTGATTAACAACATTTAGAAGGAGGTGGGATCAATCACAATCAGCCAGACCCCTTACGCAATCATGCGCTGGTAACTCTGTTTCACCTACGATGCATTGTAACTCACCCATATATTCAGCTCTTTGAATGAGATTGCCGGCGGAGAGTACCTTGCGTCAGTTTCGTCATTCAGGTCTCGTCTGTCTAGATGACCTCCCATGTGGCTGCTAGGCCTCTCATGAATGGAGGAGGAGCTGCCTGAGCAGCTCCTTCGGGTTCCTTGTTGATCATCCATGTCATCTGCCAACCTATTTCTTGATAATGTGTACCGTTAATGAAGAAAAACAAAAGAGAAAAAAAACTTTTGCTAAAGCTATAGACCTAAGGTAACAACCCCACCTCTGGTCACTAAAACTCGATGTGCAAACTTACCGGACTAGCGCATTAGCGGCTATAAAAGGTCCCAGCGAGTAACGCTCCATCGAAGCGAACTGAATGTCCTTTAGGTAGAATGACGTGCCTCCAAAATCGATGACACTGAATAGTTCCTTAGGAAAGCCGAAGAGGTAGCTATTCCCCTAATGGAATGTGCTCTTGGACAAGAATCGCTGCTGCTGGGATCGGCAAGAGCGTTACCTGAAGCCTGAGTAATAACTTCCCGTAGGAAAAAACCGACTGCATTCTTTGAAATGGCTCTAGAGGGATTCCTTGGCGACACAAATAACGTCCACGGATGAGGCAAGAGCTTTTCTGTGCGTGCCAAATATGTCTTTAGTGCACGATCCGGACAAATGCGCATCTCTAGCTCGTCTTCTCCAACAAAATCCTCCAGAGAGGAGACTTTAAAAGCTCTCAGCAAGGGATTGGTTTCTGATTCCAATTTGGTGACAAATTCTGGTATGTACAAGAGATAGATATCCCTACCTGAAAACAATACTGTCCTAGATACTGCTTGTATCTCACCCACTCTCTTCACTGTAGCAAGTGAAACCAAGAACAAGACTTTCTTGGTCAGTTCCCTCAGCGACAACTCTTCTAATGACTCATAACTTGAAGACCTCAGCATATTTAAAACTACCGCTAAATTCCACGAAGGGCCCGAAGCGGGATCATTGGGCATTCAATTTTGAACGACCTTAGGAGATCATGCAATACCCTGCTGTTAGACAATTCTGGGAGATGAAACTGTTATGTACTACTCAGCATAGACCTATATCCTGTTATAGTCGAGTAGGACAACTTCTGGTGTTTCCTGAGGAACAGGTAGAAATCCGCAATCTTCGCAATGGTAGGACGAGAGATGCTATGTCCTTCCTTCCTACACCAGCTCCTGTACATTGCCCACCTAACTTGACAGAGTTTCCTAGTAGACTTTCTTAGACATAGGGAAAGCTGGTGAGCTACTTCCTTAGAGAGCCCCATACTACGCGCCGCTTGCTGGATAGCTCCACGCAGCTAGGTTGAGCAGGCGCAGGTTCTGATAATAATAATGGAAATGGGGTTGTCTGAGTAGATCTCTCCTTTTCAGGAGGATCAAGAGGTTCCTCTAACATTTCTAGGAGATCTGGGAACCACAGTCTCTGGGGCCAAAACGGAGCTATAAGAGTCATCCGAGTCCCCATGCTGCTTCTTAGCTTGCCTAATACCTGATGTATTAATCCGAAGGGGGGGAAAAGCATACACCTGTAGGTTGGCCCACAAGTGGAGCATTGCATCTGTCCCACACGACATGGGGTCCACTAGCAAGAGCAAGAGCTAGAGTTCCTCTCGTACTAACGTCCACTCACCCCCTAGTACTTCTCTTGACCGACTCAATGCATCTGCCAATACGTTTAGTTTCCCTGCTATGAACTGGGAAAGGAGAGAAACCCCGAGAGATTCGCACCACCGAAGTATCCTCTCTGTGCAATCATATTTAGCTTTGCAGACCTTGTTCCCAAGTTTCCTCAGGTAAGCTAACGCCGTCACGTTGTCTGAGAAGAGCGTTACTGCTTTTCCCCCCCGACCAACTCCTGAAAACCCTGTTAGTGCCTTCTCTACCGCTCTCAACTCGCATTAATTTATCGATTCCTCCTGATCCGGATCGCTCCAAAGGCCCTTGGCATGAGTTTCCTCTAAGGTTGCAGCCCAACCTTGATCAGTGACATCTGTGTACAGATGAACGTCTGGAATCAGGAGGGCCAGACTTATGCCGGTGGTCCACAGCGCTCTTTTCCCAAAAATCGCAAAGATTCCTGAGACATGCCTGCAGAGTGCACATCCGGAGACAAAATCCTGGAACAATAAGAGAGAGAGAGGACATTCGCCCCAACAAACTTCTCCATTCGCTCACTGGTTGAGCCCTCTGTGACCTGAAGCTTTCTAGTTGACTGAGAATAGATAACACTCGCTTGTGTCAGAAAAGCCCTCAAACGACGAGTCTGAATCATCATACCTAGAAATGATTTTACTTGCGATGGTGACAGGGAACTCTTCTCTAGGTTGATTCTTATTCCTAAATTTTGACACAGTTGTAACAAGAAATCCCTTGCTTTTAACGCTTCCTATTTCGATGAAGCCTAATTGAGCCAATCGTTGAGATACCTCCTCATTCTGAATCCCTGACGATGCATTATCGCAGAAACCAGAGACATTACCCTCGTAAACACCTGAGGTGGAGTGGTCAGCCCGATCAAATGACTTAGAACTGGCAAGTTCTGGATGGACCTGAGAATCGAAGGAACTTCTGAGATTCCAGATGTACAGGAATCTGGAAATAGGTGTCCCTGAGGTCCACTGAAATCATCCAATCGTCTCTCCGAACCGACCTCAGCACAGATTGGGAAGTTTCCATGGGGAATTTTGTAGAAACCACCTGCTGATTGAGACCCGACAAGTCTATAATCGGTCTCCATGAACCTCCCGCCTTGGCAGTCACAGAAATCCGGCTGTAAAACCCCGGCGAAGGGGGAGCAGGCTCTAACGCTCCCTTCTCTAAAAGTGACCGAATCTCCGCTGGCAAGGCCATACCCCTGATAGAGTCTGGGGAATAACTGGCCAGGGGAGGCATGGAACGGAAAGGAATCTTGTATCCGTTCCTCAGGACCTCCACTACCCAACACTCCATGCCCCACTTCTTCCAGATGTTCACGAAGTGGTTCAGTCCTCCTACTGGTGTAGACGAGGGCAATATTCCCTATTTACGAAAACCCCTCTTCGCTGCTGAAGGCTTAGAAGTTACCGTCGGGGAAGCCTTAGCAGAAAACCACACCTTCTTAAGGGACCTAATAGGTGACCGAGAACCGTTATGCTTACCAGGTGACGGTATATGCATACCTTTGGGGGATCTGACACCTTGTGCCGCAACCCGTATCATCCCCTGTTGCGACTACCGCCGATGTTGAAGAGACGAAGTTTACCATAGCCGCAACCTCATCCTTTCTGAAGAGTCTGTCTCAGAGTGCAAGGGGCACCCTCAACAGGGCCCTCTTGTGGATATCTTGGAAATGGGGGGAAGATGACTGAAGTATAAGTCTCCTCTTCTTCCCAATAAAGGTTGTGCCGGCCACTAAGAGATTTGCTAGATGAGCCAATCCCATTGAAACCGATGTGATTAAATTGCCGAAAAGAACCGGATCTGACAGAACGAACCCGTCTCTTTTCAAGACCCCCATCAAGCCACACAACATCCACATCAAGTGTGAGAGCTTTGGACTGGTTCCGAAAGGTGTCCTCCAAAATGGTCGCTTCTCTTAAAGTGATTTCTACCTGCCTAAACAACAAGGGGACTCTCACCAAAAGAGCCTCTACAGATTCATTCAGGGGAACTCTTATACCCGATGGAGGGTTACTCACTACTCCATATACGTTCTTCCTGGGTGGAAGTAGAGAAGAATCCTGTTTACCTGCACCCACTATCGAAGTCAACCTAACGTCCGCCTCTCTCAAGGACGGCTCCACCCGACCAAGCCAAGGCAACTTACAGGACGTGCAAGGTACCATAGGTTTCGTGGAATATAATTACTCGAACATTGCCTGACTAGGGTGTACTGGATCCTCCGCCACTCTTGACTGAGGAAACAAACCATGAATAAATTCTACTATCCTCTTATATTCACTTTCTCCCGCTTGGGGAAAACTATCTTCTACGACAGGGATTTCTTCTTCAATAACAAGTGTAACAGGATTGTTCTAAGGTAACTGTTACCGGAGCAGTGTCTTGCTAATAGCTCATGGCCAGTAAACAAAGTCTAAAAATTAAAGCTTGGCCTAAAGGAATGACATAACATCAAGATTAGATACTGAAGGCAATACTTAACTGATGACATACGTTAAGCCTGGTAAGTAAAAAGATATGTGCAAAAGTATCTGATTTACTTGAATAGTGATAAATTCAAGAACTATTTAACTATACTAAGGCCATTGTTATTCCCAGAGACTGCAAGTATCTGGCTAAAATAGATGTTAATCTGACCAGAATAAACAAAAGACATGACTCATCCTGCTTGAAGGCTGTGAATGCATTCCAGTGGTTGTAACATTACAAAAATCCAGTGATATAACCAGAAAATAAGAAAAAGCTGCTTTAAGCACTTGACGCTTCGTCGAGTATGGCAGAAAACGGAATAACGTGATTAGCTAAGCCATTCCTAGTATTGCCATGGGGGACGGCACAGTATATCTACACAGCCAATCGAAGCGCTACCCATGAAATTTGAATTTAGGCTGCCATCAAGTAGAAGGGTAGAAAACTCTAAGCAAAATAATTACTGCATAAGTAACATACAAAAACTATATTTATATCAGCAAGTAGTTTTCATATTAAAGACTCAAAGCAAATTCTACTCTAAAAGAATATTTACAAATAACTAATTACACAACAGAAATCATAAGAATAATTATCAGAAATTTAAAGTAATCGAAATCAGTAACTACAGGCCCCACTAATTAACTCAAGTGTCCTGTGCTCCAGTCCGCCATATGAGCTGGAGACTAGTAGACAAGATGTGAAACATTCACAATTGCATGACACCAGGAAAATACCTCCGTATGCCAAGGAAATGAAAGCCTTCTCTTCCAAAGTCCCCTTAGCAAAACATTACTAGTACCATTCTCTCCTTACTGCTTTTCAACCTCCACACTTTCAGTCTCTGCAAACTCAAATGATGAGTATCGCAGGCATGGTAAAAAAAAAAAAAAAAAAAAAAAAAAAAAAAAAAAAAAAAAAAGGTGTTGGCCTAAAAGAATGTCTTAACATTCAGGAATTACTTTAAGGTAACAATAAATTACTGGCGATTTGTGACTATAATAGCCTATGGCTGATAAACAAAATCCCAAAAGTAAGGTATAACCTAAGGGAATTATGCAACCTTCAAGAATTACTTTTATGGTAATTATTTACCGTTACCGGCGACTTGAACATAGCCTAATCCCTGTAAGTCAATAAAATATGCAAAGGTTTTGAGATACGAGAATGGAATAACATTCTAGGATTACTTTTAAGGTAATTATTTACTGGTGTCTTGCTAATAGCCTATGGCCTGTAAACAAAATCTAAAAACCAAAGTTTGGCCTAAAGGAATGATGTAAATTCAAGATAACTTAAGGCAAAAGTATTAGGCCTAATTGAATGGTGTTACATTCAAGAAATAATCAAGGAGAATACAAATATCCAGCTTGATGATAATCTGAATTAAACAAACAAAAGACGAGATTCATCCAGCTCAAAGGCTATGAATACGTTCTGGTGGTTGTGTAACACTTCTGAAATCCAGTGACTCAATATGAAAATAAGAACAAGCTGCTGTAAGCACTTGATGTTTAGTCAAGCGCGGTAGAAAACAGAATGAAGTGTTTAGCTAAGTTGTTCCTAGTATTGCCATTGGGGGATGGCACTGTATATCTACACTGAGCAATTGAAGGGCTACCCGTGAAATTTGAATTAGGCTGTCGTCATGGAAACTTAATAGCTATATAATTACTGGGCAAGTCTCATAGACAAAAAGGCATCTTTATCTTGGCTCTTTTAAAAAGTTATGCTTGACTTTACTGTACTGTATCTAATAATACTGTATGTAGTCCCCCCTGGCTCACGACGTTCCGAGGTTACAAAATTTTTCAATTATATTCATCAGATATTATTTCCAGGTTTACTACAGTTCCAGGGTTATGGCACTTACGACACCAATCTGGCAGAAGAAATATCCAAAAATGCAAAATAATCAATATTTGAAGTTTTTTAAATGAAAAATGCAATAAAAATGCAGTTTACATAGTTTTTAATATACCTAAAGCATTAAAAGTAAGGTTTTCTTGGGAGTTTTCATGATTTTCCGGCTTACGACGCGTCTCAAGAACGGATCCTGTCGGAAGTCGGGGACTGCCTGTAGTATTTTAAAATACAAACAAGCGGTCAATGTTTTGGTTTGGAAAAATCAGCTGAGGCAGAGGCAGGTTCATTTTGCCCTATTTAACTCTCTTGAAAGCAATTTCCTTGCTTCTATTTATCGTAAATAGATCTCTAGAAACTGTATTGTTGTGAACTCGATTGTTATTTTTTTCATTAATAGATGGTGTCAGGAGCATGTTTTTTTGTGTAAAAAAAATATTCCATAAGTTACTTTCAACCTATTTCATAATGATGCAAGATTTATGTATTCATCTTTTGTCAGCGTGAAAACAACAGTAAAATGTCTTTCATGGCCAGTATTTTTACCAAAATACTTTTTCCTCCACTTTTATGTGCAGTAGAGTTGCATCCATGTTGCTGATGCACAATAATTTATAGTCATTAACAGTGTGAACATTTTGTTTTTCTCAGCTTCTGCTACAACTGCAGCTTAAATTTAGCAGTTCTACATTTCCTTGCCAATGTTTTCTTCATACCAAATATAACAATATATAAGTCCTGTTCTACTTGATTAGGCAAATGAAATTCCACATTTTCATTAGTTATTACAAATTATGGCAAAATATCTGGCTGTGACACTGTCTGAGGCATTGTTAACAAGCCTAGGGCACGTGAGGTGTATCGTGGCGCCCACACTTTTAAATTTCAGTTAGCATCAGGCCCCAAGGAACAGAACCCTTGTCGTTAACCAGGGGCTGCCGGTAAAAAAAAAAAAAAAAAAAAAAAAAAAAATTAGGCCTAGGGCATGACATAGTTCGCAGGGCAATCTAAAAATAGTGGCGTGTTGGGTATTTCTTTGGAAATTGCAGTTTCCTATAGTATTTTGATTGCTTATTAACAATTTTCCATTTGGTTTTTAGCAGTTGACAGCAATTAGTTTTTAGCAGTCAACTGTAATTAACCTGTAATTTACCTTAGAACTCTATCCTACAGTAAGGGGGACCTGCTGGGAATGCAGGGTTGTTTTGGGTGGGGGTAGACCAAGGGGAGATATTGCCCCAGGATTCTATCCTACAGTAAGGGGGAGCGATGGGAAGTGGGGTTATGGGTGGGGTAAATCACTTTGGAGAAGGTTTCGGCATGTTATTGTGGTATTCCCTGTTATATATGGCATTTGGAACTCTAAATACAAGTGGAAATTGGCAGCAAATAATCACAATATAGCCGTTTCACAGGTAAAACCCAGCTTCTACTAATATTACTATGCCGAATACTACTGCGGATGCGCCATGTCATAGGGGAGCCTTTGTTTCGGATGCTGACTCGCGAGGGAAATGGTGGTGGGGGGGGGGAAATTTGGGGGGCAGGCCCAATGAACATGTATTCAGTCAATCACATTACAATATTGACCCTACATTGAAATAAGCCCAAGTGAAGAATTTGGAGAATTCTTAAACGAAGTTTCATGTATTCCTTTTTCTCATTTGCTTTATAATTGTGTGATATTTCTTCAGTCTTTTGTTTCTACTGTGTTTCTCATAGTTTTTGCTTATTATGTGCATTGATATGTTCTCACTTCATAATTTAGCCCTATATATCCTCCAATATTACCTTACAATAAAGGGCAGGCATCAAAAGAATTCCTATAGGGTGGAAGAAGACGCTTTTAGGACGTTTTGATACTTTTCTGTCAAGTGACATTGCTCACCCATAACAATTTCTTTGCTTTTGTTACCTTATTTGTTTCATAGAACATTTACATTCATATTATATTTTTGATTTTTGAATTTACAAACATTTTCAATTGCCCCCACCCCCCCCCCCCCAGCCAAGTAATACGTCCTACTAGGTTAGGTAAATGGGTTAGTAGTACGGCAACCTTAATATTACATTTCCTTCAAGGAAGGGACCAGGTATCACGACCTGTTAGGTTAGGTTAGACTGGTACCCTTTTAGATTAGTTTTCCTTTAAGGGGGGTTTCGCGTACTGGCCAGGTACCATGGCCTACTAGGTTAGGTTAGTATAGTAACCTTCATGAAGGGGGTCCAGCCGGCCAGGTAACACGGCCTCGTCAGGTTAGTATGGTAACCTTTACTTCACCCCCAACCCCCCCCTAACATGGCCTATTAGGTCAGGTGGGTTAGGCTAGCATGACAACCTTCATATTTGTTAGGTGGGTTAGGTTAGTATGACAACCTTTATATTAGATTCCCAAATACATAGTGATATTATAATAATAACAACTATTCTTAAATGGTAATAATATTTCATCATTTGTTTTCTGATAGAACAGGCAGCTCCTATCTAATTCATAATTTATTCTTAAACACTTAAACAGTATCTATAAACCTGTAAATATGCATACATACATTATATAATTTTATATATACAGTATTAATATATATATATATATATATATACACACACACACACACACACATACAGTGGGGCATCGTTTAGTCGCAGATCAGCAATCACGGAATCAGTTATTCAAGCGTTTTTTCTTGAACCGCTTCTCATGCTATATCGCTGGTATGAATTGCAGCATTGCGGGGTTTGTCTGTGTTGCGTATGCAATGTTTATCAGTAGGCTAAGCCTTGGCCGTGGTCCAATAACCACCAACATACATGAAAAGACTCACATTATGATATTAACTGACAATAAAGGAAATAAAACCATTCTCACCTTATATATTATTGGCGTATCTTCATAATAAATAGCCTATTCAAGGTTTATGTGTAACGGTCATTGGTATGCTAAGCCTAGTTGCAGTGCGATAACCACCAACATACATGAACAGATACATATTACATCGTTACGCAGGCGCGCAAGCGCGAATTTCTTTCTTATCGCACTAAAAAATATCAGCGACATATCTCAAAAATTCTTTCGTCCCTTAGACATAATTTTTGCACCATTTTAAATTATCCGTTACATGGAGTATTACATATGTTTATCACTTTTGAAATATTTTCATATAAATAAAGATAAGTGCCAAAATTTCAACCTTTGGTCAACTTTGACTCTACCGAAATGGACGAAAAACGCAATTGTAAGCTAAAACTCTTATATTCTAGTAATATTCAATCATTTGCCTTCATTTTGCAACAAATTGGACGTCTCAAGCACAATATTTTGATTTATGGTGAATTTATGAAAAATCTTTTTCCTTGTGTCCGTGCGGTAACTCTTCAGATAAATTTTTTCGTGCGATTGTCCTAATGTTTGCACCATTTTAAATTAGCCGTTACATAAAGTTATATATATGGAAATGTGCGCAATTTTATGTAGAATACAACAGTAAACAACCCATGGTTGTAGCTTTTATCATTTTGAAATATTTTTATATAAATAACGATAATTGCAAAAATTTCAACCTTCGGTCAACTTTGACTCTACCGAAATGGTCGAAAAACGCAATTGAAAGCTAAAACCCCTATATTCTAGTAATATTCAATCATTTACCTTCATTTTGCAACTAATTGGAAGTCTCTAGCACAATATTTCGATTTATAGTGAATTTATGCCAAAAAAAAAAAAAAAAAAAAAAAAAAAAAAAAAAAATTTCCTCACGTCCGCGCGGTAACTCTTCCGAAAAAATCAGAAATTTCTTCGTGCGAATGTCGAAATTTGTGCACCATTTAAAATTAGCCGTTACATAGAGTTTTCTATATGAAAATGTGTGCAATTTTATGTAGAATACAATTAAAAATGATTGAAGGTTGAAGCTTTTCTCTTTTCCAAAATATTTACATATAAATCACGATAAATAGAAAAAAACCATGTTCGGTCAACTTTGACTCTACCGAAATAGTTGAAAATGCAATTTTAAGCTAAAACTCTTACAATATAGTAATATACAGTTATTTATCTTCATTTTGAAACAAATTCGAAGTGTCTAGCACAATATTTAGATTTATGGTGAATTTTTACAAATAACTTTCTTTCCCTCTGCGCGCCGATTCGCGGCCGAAAATCTCCGAAATGCGTACGTCACGTTATCCTAATATTTGCTCCTTTTCATATTAGCCGTTTTGTAGAGTTTCATATATGAAAATGTGCGCAAATTCATGAAGAATACAACAAAAAATAATTGAAGGTTGTAGCTTTTCTCATTTCCGAAATATTTGCATATAAAAAAAATATATAAAAATTTCGACATTCGGTCAACTATAACTCGTCCGAAATCTGCAATCCTAATCTAAAACTCTTACAGTATCGTAATATTCAATAGTTTTTCTTCATTTTGAAACAAATTGGAAGTCTCTAGAACAATATTTAGATTTATGGTGAATTTTTGAAAAAAAAAATTTTTACGTCCGCGCATTATGAATTCGTGCATCATTTTGTGATAAAATGTTTCCGGTGTTGTTTTTATCGTTTTACAATGTATTATATATCAAAATGATCACAATTTAGTGTACAATACAACGAAAAAAAAATAACTCGTTAGCCTTAATCGTTTTTCACAGAGCGCGATTTGAATACAATTATGTATGACATTATTTTTTTCGCTACCATATATCGCATTATTAACATATGATAATATTTATTTTCATTTCTGATGGTTGCATACTAAACTTCAGGAATGACAAAAAAACGAGCCAAAAATGAACTCTTAATCTTCAAAACTAAGCGCGCTGTGAAAAAAAAAATTTCCGCTTCCGCACTCACTCCAAACCCGCCCAGGCATACGGGAGAGGTTTTGATTTTTAGGGCTTCGGCGTAAGAGGGTTAACTGACAATAAAGGCATCTATTCATAATAAATAGCCTTTTCAAGGAACAATTCCACATATATGTACTCAACTTATACTCCGTGGCCAGCCACAAAATGTAAACATAGTTACAAAATCCTAGTATGTTTACGGTTGCATTCACAGCGACCTTTATTCAATAACCTTTTAGAAATTTTAATAGTAGTAGTGTAAATATGGTAGTAATAACATTAAGGCTCAAATTAATTCGAACTTCATTATTGTTTTGGTAGTATACATATATAACTTCTCCAAACAATGCAGTCATACAATCGATGTCATAGATTATCGTGTTCCTGTTTGCTCTTGGTGATGGAGTGTAAACGAAATACGTAAAACCATTTTTTGCAATATATATTACCATCATATCTTCATAATAAAAGGGCTATTTGTGGAGTAATTCCATATCAGTGAAATCAACTTTTATCTATGCGAGGCCAGCCAGCTGACAAAATGTACGGATGGGTAAGTTCGCAGATCCGGGGACAGATCCACAATTCCAGAACCATTACCCCAAATAACAAAATGCATAGAATAAAAGTTGTCCAGAATCCCAAAATATACCCGAAAAGTCACTCATCTCACCAATTTACACCAAAATACCATCCGCCGATATTTCCCGTGAAACGTAAATTTTTCTAAGTACCCACTTGATGTGAAGGCTGACACGGCGGTCGTAGCACCTGTAGTTCTTGAGTTGACCGCGGACAGGCGCTGTACGTCGGCCTGCCCCCAACGAGGAAATTTTAAATTAAACCAATCCTGTATCAGGTTGACCCAGGTCATCCCCAAGGGACATGGATTAACTTCCTTCCAACCAATAAAAACGTGTCCCATGAATATGAATCAGACATTCATACCTGCAGTAACAAAATTTGCCCTTTCCGTTCTCCACCGCCGACATGGGTAAAACACACGCAGTATTATTTCGCAAAAGTGTTACAGCAGACGAGTTTGATAAATATACGCATTTGTATATTAGTATGCTGATCAAGTTTCTACGCAACACCGACAAATTTATGAAGTGGTTGTACAGAGAAGGGTTACTTGGGGACTATTCAGGGTTGTGTACAACGTGCAACATAGCGAACCGACGGTTCATGAAACATGGGACCAGCAAGGCCACGGGCCAACCGATTTACATGTGGCGCTGTACAAACAGCAAGTGCGGTAAGAAGGTATCAGTTCGGCACGGGTCCTTTTTTGAAAAGTCGCATTTGTCCCAAGAAACAATTATTATATTAATATTTTGTTTCACCAAGAAAACCCCATCTCAAATTGGATTTCCTGGTCCGAAACAATAAGACCAGGACCTTCTACCAGCGAGCCACGTGATCCCCCACCCGTTTCAAAGAGGCCGAGACTAATGCCTTATGTACCCCTTCATGTTCATCGGACAGCATCGACTTTGAAATGTGAATAAGGTAAGTTGTATATTAATTTTTGTTAGCCTTAAAACAATTTTTGTTAGCCTTAAAACAGTGTTTCGGTTATTTCGAAGCCAGTACCGAAGCACGTGTTCGAACAGATCTATCGGCCTGGCGGTGGGCACGTAGGAACATGCATGATGACGCAATTTGTATGTAAACTAATGTTTCGGTTAGTTCGAAGCCAGTACCGAAGCACGTGTTCGACCAGTGAAGCTGTGGCGAATGAGGAAGGTGTTTAATGTTAGTTATAGGGGGATTTATAGCCTAGGTTAGTCGTGTTTTTTTGTATGTGCTGTGGCTAATTTTCGGTAACCCCAGTGGCTAGAGCGCGCAGTGCAACATTACCTCTTGCCAGAACATGTTGTGCTTGCCAAGAATCTTTAAATATGCGGATAAGCACGAAGCACTGTTCCGCCATGGCCTTACTGTAACCCCTGTGACTAGCGTGCACAGCATTACCTCTCCCCAGAACATGTCGTGCTTGCCAAGAATCTTTCTATATGTGGATTAGGCGCGAAGCGCCGTTCCGCCACGACCTTACTGACAGCACACACAAACATATTTACCGTTAACAAATAAATTATCAGTAATTCTGGTTAGTGGTAGCCTAGGCTAGTCTGTCGTTTACATGTTAAGTAGCGGTTCAAAGTTATGTATGCAAAGTAAGGGGTCCTAGCATCAATTTAATGTCGGTTAGTGGTAGCCTAGGCTAGACATTTTACATGTAGGCTAGTGGTTCAAAAGTTCTGCAAAGTAAGGGGTCCTAGGCTAGCCTATCCTATGTCAACCTTGAATGCAGAGTAAGGGGTCAAACTTTTGTATTCAGGGTAAAGGGTTTGGGTCTCAAAACCGGGAATTGAGAGTTTCGGGCGCCGTGAAAGTCACCCAAAAACCCTGGTTTCCCACTGGGTCCCCCTTTACCGTTTGATGTTTTTTTGGCTTTATTTTCACAGGGTCAACTACCAAAAATGACATTCTTAGCAATTTTTTCCCACGAAAATCAATCGTCCCCAGATCTGTAGTCCTTCCGTACGTACATATACGAAAATCAAATTATGGTAGCGTTCACAGCAAGATTATCTTTTGAAATTTTAATAGTACTATTCATGGTAGTAATAATGTTTGGAATATACGTAACTCATTTTCAATGGTAGTAAATATCAGTTTAGAATGATTATATGTACTCTGCATTGTTAGGAATCATATGATTTTTGTAAACAAAAGTGACTCGCTGCTAACAGGTGTTGTTCCCATGCTCATTTGGTGAGGAAAACAGTAAGAATCACAACTGAACTTAAGATTGTTGAAAATATATAGAGTAAGAGGCATTCTGTGACAACTTAAAATCCTGTGGTATTTTTAATGATAGGCTAACCCCTTGAAGTGTTGGCTACAGTCACAACTATCGACACTAAAGAAAACATTTGTAACCTAATATCAATGGTAAAACCAGATTATTCAAGTGAATCACTAGTGATACAACTTTTGATACTGTAAACAAAACAACTAGTTACAGCAATTACTGATTACCATAATTAGACGTCAGGATGTGTGATTTCTTACTTGTGGCAGCGATGAAACAAAGAAAATAACTTTTTCCTTTCAGGCTACACGTTTAGGAAAAACATGATTTAGAATCGGCTTTGCGACTTCATTTATTTTTATATTTTTAATGATACAATAACTATAATTTATACTACTAACACCACCTTCACATAACTAATGTACAATCGCGTAGAGGTACAATGTGTGGATCTGTTGAGTCCAGTGTTACCAATTTTGCATTCTTAATGCTAGCTTTCATTTTCTTGAGGTAGTTAACATGAAAATTTTCAATATAGCATCTGTCAGGAAAACTTGCAGGAATTGAACAGAATTGTTTTCAAAATTATTAGTAATTATGTGACGTAATGTACAAGTACACTGTGTATGTTAGAAACATGTTTGAATCAAAAAAGAGAGCAATCGGTTGAAATTGGCTGGGTGGCATTGTTGCGTATGATGTGAATTTTTTTAACCGGCCTACCCACGTTTTGTTTACTTATGTTTTTATTGAAGTGGTGTTCGCCGCATTCTTTAAATTGTACCCTTATAATAACTTATAATAAACAAGTTAATTATGTGGCACCCAAAAACCCTGATTAATTTTCTCTTAAGGGAAAGAAGCATAAACGTCAGATGAAGGTGATTACATGTAATATATTAACATGTGTTGTGAAGAAGGGAAGAGATGATTCGCTGCATGCTGCTGGTAACATCTTTATTATTCATTCAACTGCACAGCAAAATTGTTGCCGTCTTTATCAACATAGATCGTTGGTGATTACCCATATGATTTACATAATTTTGATGTTTCTCTTACCTCTCTCCCTCTCTTTATTTGGAGAGAGAAAGAAAAGAAAAAAAAGAAAAAAAAAGGCCCACGTGAGTACGTAATAGCACATGCGTATGTAGGCTTCTAGCTGTAATCCATAGGCTAGTAGGCTACACGTACAATAGTACGTATACTCCATATATTTTTAAGGCTAATGTTGTAAAATAACTTTGAAACTGTCTTGAATTTAGTTTAAGGTGATAGTTGAAGACATATTTGGTGTTTGAACTAAAGTAGGCAGTTATAAACATTGGAATAGTGGCCCTGGGTGGGTTAATTATTAAAGTAGGCAGTTTTAAGCAATTTCTGAGGGGGTACCATGACAGCACGGGTATTTACTTATCACGGGGTGGGGGGGGGGGGGGGGGTCTGAGCCCTATCCCCCCTCATGATTATTGAGACCCTACTGTATATATATAATATATTATATATAATAATTAATATATAATATATATATATATATATATATATATATATATATATCTATATATATTATATAGCTATATATATATATAATATATAATATAATATATATAGATATATATATATATATATATCATATGGATTTACAGAAAATATATATATATATATATTATATATATATAATATATATATATATATATATAATAATATAATATATATATAAGGCGTCCCCGGGTTACGACAGGGTTCCGTTCTTGAGACACGTAACCCGAAAATCGCCGTAAGCCGGAACATCATAAAAAATACTAAGAAAACCTAAGTTTTAATGCTTTGGAACCATTAAAAACTATGTAAACTGCATTCTTATTGCATTTTTCATCAAAAACACTTTCAAATATTGATTATTTTGCATTTTTGGTGTCATATTTCTTGTGCCAGATCAGAGTTGGAGGCGTCATAACCCTGGAAATAATTTCTGATAAATATAATTGAAGTGCCTTAACCTCGGAACAAGTTACAGCACCCATACAACTTCAGTGGTGTTTCTCAGTAATTGCTTCGTTCCTACTTTTACCTTGGGAATTGGTTTCTTACAGTTTTAGTGCTTTTGATGTAGAGAAATAGTGTTCTTTGATGGTCAGCTATTATTTCCGCCAACGAAACTCTTACCTAGCGCTACATGTTTCTCCCAAACCCAAAATCCCAAATTCCACCCCTTCATTATTAGGTAGAGATACAAAGTAAATAACAGTTGGCAGACAACAAATAACCAATACTTCAACAAAAGCACCAAAATTGTAGGCAAAATTAATTTCCAAACTAAAAGCATGTGTGCCACTACTGCTTAGAAATACCGGCAGGGCTTATGATTAGCAAGAACAGGTATAATGGGCATTTGGTGCTCCACAGTATTTCCATCTGTAGAACTATGGGGGAAGAGGTCAGCTTTCCCCACTGTTGTTCCCCTTCAGGATATTGTTGACAGCCTTTGGGGAGGTCCAATATGTATCACAAGCCTAAACCAACACATTTGCTAACCACAAATGGTAATGTCAGTGTATAAAAACATTAAAACTCTGGAAAGTCAAATTTTCTACTCCAGATTACAATTAAACTTTCAAGTAAAGATCTAAGCCCGAACTAGACTGGAAGTTGACGTTTTTCTATAGAATTTTACCTCCTGAACACGAATTTCAATTAATATTTTTTTGGCCGACTAATTAACTCTATCCTACGATAAGGGGGACTGATGGGTATGCGGGGTTCGGATGGGGTATACCACTGGGAGAATTACACTGTACAACTCTATCCTGCGGTAAGGAGGACTGATGGGAAAGCAGGGTTATGGGTGGGGTAAACACTTGGGGTAAGGTTTTGTCGTGTTATTGTCTTATTTCCTCTTATTTATGACATTTGAACCACGAAATAAAAGCTGAAATAAAGCGATAAATAAACCGATAATGGAGCCGTTACATAGCCAAAATCCACCTATTACTACTGCTATTACAACGCCGAATCCTACTACACATGGGCCAATCCTACTGTGCATGCGCAACATGTTCTACTAGGTTAGGTTAGGTTAGTATAACAACATATATGTTACACTTTTAAGATTACCTTTCTTGGGGGGGGGGAAAGGGGGGGGGGGGGGGGGGGGGCAGTCAGGAAACACATTACCAACTCGTACCTGTGCCTTCCTCTCCCAGTACCCGACCCCATCCCCCCCTTACCGGACATATGGCTCCCTGGTGGTTACATATCCCACACCCACTACCAGAATTCAATTAGTATGGCGATTTGTTTACGTTTCTTGGGCCCGAACCAAAACTTTGAAGATTGTTCAGTCAAAGTAGACTATGGTAGTTGACGTTTTCCTATGTTGTTTTACTTACTATACAAGAGTTTAGGGTAATATTTTGCCGGTTGACTGTAACTAATCTGTTATTTACCTTTGAACTCTGTACGTCTGTACATCACACCCCTTGTACCGTCATGTAGTCTTCAAAGGTAAATTATGGTTTAATTATAGCTGGAAGAATAAATTTTACTTTAAATTTGTGTTCAGTAAGTTAAATAACATAGAAAAATGTCAACTGCCATAGTCTACTTTAACATGCAATGCGGGCCTAGAATTACCAAACCTACCAAGGCAATACAGGTTAGTCTAGGTCAGGATTTTGTTTGTTTGTATGGTGCTTTTACGTTGCATGGAACCAGTGGTTATTCAGCAACAGGACCAACAGCTTTACGTGACTTCCGAACCATGTCGAGAGTGAACTTCTACCACCAGAAATAAACACCTCTCACTCCTCAATGGAATGGCTGAGAATCAAACCCGCGACCACCGAGGTGGATCGCTAATACCAACTACGCCGCTGAGGCGCTTCTAGGTCAGGATTGCCTTTTAGCATGAATGAGAACACTCAGGTCAGGTTAGGCTATGAAGTCTATAGCGAGGTACATTGTTAGAGGCACAGCTAAGCAAATGGGTAGGTAGCTAGGTTAGGCTAATGACAACTGAGGGATGGAGGCTGCTTTGGCTGATGACACTTCCTTAAGGATAGGTTAGGCTAGGATACAGAGGTAGAACTTGGTCCCAGGGAGGCCACAACAAGGAAGGAAGGAAGGAGGGTCAAGCTATACTTACTGGCAACGATGTCGTCATCCTTGTTCATCTCGGGTTCTGCCGCTTCGTGCGTGAGACACTTATTGCAGGCGGAATGAAGGCACGGCAAGAGCTTGGGCTCTTGGTCCGCCGCATTTGCATCACAAAACACACAGTGCACATTTTCCCAACTGAACTGGTCCTCATTTTCAGGGGCCCCTGTGCCAGACACTTTCCCCTCACCCGCCGCACTACTGGCACTTGAATCGCCCCCGCCCCCCTCCCCCTCCCCGTCCCCTTCTTCACTTTCGTTCAAGTCATGACTAGGCCCGCCACTTTTCACTGGTTCCCACACTTTGAGAGGTCTAGGGTCACTCTGTTCGCATTCCATGGTGTTGGGGACGTCCTCCTTGTCGTCCACTAAGGAGGTCTGCGAGGCCTCTTCCTCTTCCTCCTCCTCCTCCTCCTCTTCCTCCACCTCCTCCTCATCCTCAGCAGGGGCATCTGCTTCGGCATGCGACTGCTCGACAGCCTGAGGAGCTTCCGCTTCCGCTCCACCTCCTCCTCCTCCCCGGCCTTCTTCAGGAGTCGACTGATGAGCCTCTTCGGTTTCCATGACCTGTTCCTGGCCATTAGGCCTAGAGCCTGCAGCAGCTTCTTCGGCCTCCACGGGCTCCTCCATGGACACATCGCCATTCGTCGTGGTTGTCGTCGTCTGGTCGGCCTCGACAGTCGGCGCTGGAGGAGGAGGTGGTGGTGGTGGCGAGGCAGGAGGGCTGGTCAGCTCCTGTGCAAAGAGTTTCAGAGGTGGGTCCCCCCCGTCAGCGTCCATTCTTTCGTTCGCCGAAGAGTCCCCACCAGACTCGCCACTATGTATGGCCTCCATTTGCACACCTACGAGATTCTCGAGCGCCGATAATGGCCGTATGCCAAGGCCTGGTTCTGCCATGTTTAGGAGAGGGCATTAGATACTAAAGACACACAATTAGATAAAGAGCATCAAAAATCGAACGACGTCAGTAATGTGTACTTCTCCACCGACATGTTCTTCTTGTTGTCGTACACTGCACCGAGAGGCATTGTGGGTCCCTTGAGGGACCTGATGCTATTCTCAAAATAAATATTTTACCCTTAAAAAAGGATACACAACTAAGTAAAATTCTTTAAATACATTGAAATAGTAATTACATAAATCACACTTAACTTAATTTTCCATTTGGAAAAGTCATTTCACAAAAATAATTCAATTTAATCAGAATATGGCAACTAACGCAACCGCGAGCGGGACTTTTAACTTCCAAGTTTACATAAAATATGAGCTTCACTTTCTTTAATCAATAACTGTAATAGCTTTGCATACGGTTGTTCAAGTAATTGGTCTGATATACAAAATTAAAACAACATTTTTATAAACTGGCATAGCTATACTCACTTAATAGAGATATATGAAAAGTTCAGAAACCATACCTGTCGTGAAGGAAATCGCATTGGATTGCAAACAAGCAAATATGTATTATCTTTGTGATTAACCTTGCATCACCTGAAAAAGTCAATAAAGTAATATCCTCCCGCCGAAAAATCCATAATTGGTTTTAATTAAATTTATATGGTACTTAAATCTAAGAAGGAAATTATGTTCATTTCCAAAAAAGGATTTAGGTACCCTTACCCATTACGGGAACATATTTGCACAGAAGCTGATTAAGGAGACAGCGTTGATGGATAGAGACGAATTTCATACTACAGTTGAGCACACCTCGAAACAATTAGAATTGTACTGTGAAATCACAAACAAGCTATCAATGAAATGTTACTCGTATTTTACGTCTCGTAAGCTAATGTTTCTCAAAAGAGGTTTTCATTTGTCTCCAGTACTTTTGTGACCTTTCACGAAAGAAGTCACCGAGCAGTCGTGGATTTAGGAAAGTATACCACCCGTTAAGACTAACTGTCATGGAAGCGAACCTCCTTTGTAAATCCAAACTTAATATGAGAGAGAGAGAGAGAGAGAGAGAGAGAGAGAGAGAGAGAGAGAGAGAGAGAGAGAAGGGAAATTTCCTCCATAAACAGAAATAGAGGATGGGGGTCATCTGGATAGTATCTCCTCCGACCCAGGTTAGAAGGGACGTTGAGGTGATATGTATTACGAAACTGAAATAATAGTTTAAGAATCTCAGTCATCATCTTGATCCTTGTTTGGTTTTGAAGGTCAACCTTCCATTTAATCGGGCTGCACCCGTTTGTTTGTTGTTACTGTTTTTTATGTTTCGTAATAACTTGTTCTTTCTCGTCATAACCGTTTTAAAGAGATGTCTATTTACTTTTGGAATGACTACGTTTGGCATCTTTTAAAGTTTTAGGGGTAACTTCTTGACCAATCTTCCCACCGTGCATTCCAAGGTTCTCTTCCAAGTTTAAATCTTGGTTCTATAGAAGAAGAAGAAGAAGAAGAAGAAGAAGAAGAAGAAGAAGAAGAAGAAGAAAATCGTCTCTACTTGGATGTGTGTTTGTTTTCGGAGATACATTCTGGCAGGTCTTTTCTTATATTTCGATTTTTCTTAATCTCTACAACTTAAGTCAAAATACATTTCTTATTCAGTTTGGTTTAATTGGCAGCCAATGCGGAAACCAATAATGACGGAAGTGACACCATCACACCAACTTAACCGATTCTTTAACAGTCAGTATTTCTATAGTGTACCTTTACAGAAACTGTTAATGCAGAAATGTGTCCAAGATTCTTCAATCACAGTGTTCACATTTGGTTATTTCTTTAAGATGGCCACTGTCGCAGTCTTACATGTCGAAATGGCTACGAATTGAGAAGCTCAGACGGAATCCAGGTAATTTTCAGTTACTACAGTTTAAAAATATTTGATAAAAAGTCACAGAAAAAAAAGTCACATTAATTTATGGCGGTCGGTAATAAAGTCACAGAATAAGTCACAATTTTGGCACGGAAAGAAAATGGGGTAATCTAACAAAAATATTCAAGTCAAGCACAATTTATTTAAGTACCATAGAAATTAAACAGGTTTTTGAAATTCGGTCATTTACTGCAATACATGACTTGCACATATTGACAACACTGTTTATATATATCATAATCATTGCGTGTATGTAAAAAAAAATCAAGTATTTGTTCAATATTTTAAGAAATTACCAACTAATGATGAAACGTGATGAACAACCCAGTGTTTTCTTAAAGATGGAATGGTAGGAAGGTTTGGAACCGATTTCCTCGATATTGAAAGTGTGCACATAACGTATATCGTGTCTATAATGAACAATACGGTGTTGAAAGAGCGATGTACAAAATAATAGGTAGTATATCAATTTATTTCTTCTCTATTTATGGATTATTCTTTGTGATAATAATATCACTGAATGGTTCTATTTAGACCAGGAGTAACTGCTATCTTGTCACATCCGTTTAGCAAGTTTCATCTTCACATGCAGACGCGAAAAGTACGAATATAGAGTCATTTTTGGGCTTAAATTGTCAGTTGTTAGTGACAGAAAAGAAAACATGCCTGTGTGGATGACGGTGAGTAGAGAATCGAAAGGGAAATAAAGCATTTTGGAAACTCTCACTCCTTGAAAGGCTGCCTTCAAGAGTTGTGGAAAAGGGATCGCGAGAAAATGAGATTGCGCTGGGTGTTGCGATGTAGAAGAATGGCCGCTCAGAGAGAAAGATGGAATGGTTTTGTGCCTCAAGAATGAGTGGATATGAAAATAAGAATGTTCAAGATCATTCTCGGAACACGGAAACCATTGAAGGAATGAATCAAAAGTCCCCCACAGGTCCCATGGATGAGGAAGTGGAAGCAGACACGAATTAAAACACTTGGCCAACACTAACAGACCAGTATAGTACAGCTTAAATGGACGATGACGAGGGACAGAGATATTTAGGCGACTGTTACTTTTGCCAAAACTAGCATATTTTATAAGAATTATTAAATGCTGTAAAAACTGTGAGAAATTTCAAATGTTCACCTGGGTTGCTTTAGGACAGCGAGTGTATAGGCTACCGGTAAAGCTATGCACCGAAAACAAAGCAAAAAACTGGTAAAACTGGGGTTTACGTCATGTAAAAAAAAAAAAAAAAAAAAAAAAAAAAAAAAGAGAGAGAGAGAGAAGAGAGAGAGAGAGAGAGAGAGAGAGAGAGAGAGGATACGAACATCAGTTTAATGAAGAAATTTTCTCTGATTGGAAATTAATGTTCGCACAATAGTTGATGAGCACCTGTGTCAGAGACAAACGATTATTTTGTTGGTTTTAAAAAACCGCTGTATACCCTACTGGGAATGAACGAATAAATGAATGAATGAATGAATGAATGAATGAGTCATGAAATGAGGGCTATAAAGCCAAGCACAGGTGCACTTCCACGTTCCACCCAGTTTGAGTGGTTGAACAGCAAGATAGAGAGATCCCGAAAATAAATGAGATGAAGTCCAAGACCCAAGGGCGAAATGGGACGACAACAATACATTTGTAAAGTAATCGTTTGAGAGGTTGGCCAGCAAGGTGGAAGAAGCGAAATACGAATGGGGCCAATATTAAAGGTTGAACTGTGGGTGCAGCTAAGGGTCGAAGGGTAGTTGCGCTGGCGGAACTAACCCTTTTCAGGGAAGAAACAAGAAAGCCACCTTGCTAGGAGAAAGAGCGTCAGGTCAAGTGAACAGTAAAACGAGTCTAGCAAAATGAAACGAGACTTTTGGTGTTTTGACCGGGTGAGCAAAATTGCCAGTAGATGCGTCATGTACAAAACGCTGCGTCCATACAAGCTGTCAGGAGCTGGCTGGGGAGAGGGAGCTGTAGGTATCCTATGGTGCTCAAGTGCGAAAAGATGACGTGGCACTGAAAGAATGTAAATAAGATAAAAAGGAACAGGGATAAGACAGTAAGGCTGGAAAAACAGACAAGGTGGAAGAGCTGGAAGAAAAATGGGAGAATAAGCAGAATAACGTACGTAAGGTATAACCAGGAAAGTATATTGGCTGAAAGGCCGAGGAAATGGTAGGAAAAATATGATAGACGAAAATAATAGAAAAATGTAGAGAAGAGAAAGAAACGAAGTATACTGCTGTGCCAGAGACAGGAGTGAAAGTTTAATTAAAACAGCCGAAGAAGATTTATTTACAAATTCATTAGAGATGAAGAATGGAATTGCGTTAGGCACGAAGCCTGAAAGGGTTGGGCAAAGCCTAGGCCTACTATACTGGTAAAACCAAGAGTGCAAAATGTTAGCTGCGAAATTTAGATAACAAAAGAAAGTGCTACCTGAATAAAAGGAGGGTCGAGATGTGGGAGGATAACGAAGCAGCAATACAAAACTAAAAGCAAACCATATAAAGGGAGGGGAAGGTTCAAAACTATAAATAGGTAATGGGATACTATGGGGGGAGGGAGGCGGGCGGCAGTGGAACTTCATGGAAAATCAAATAATGGAAAGAAGAAATGAGAGAACAGCTTTTGTGTAACAAACAAAAGGCAGAAAAATTAAGCATAGTATGTAATATGTATGATATTAATTAGAATCTATGTGTTAACAAAAGTAAAGTTCGAATATTGTTAGCGTCTCCGACTGTGATACGAACAAGAGACCAAGGATATGAGAGCACAGCGGAAGGAGTAATCGTAGAAAACGTGGAATAAGCTTTGATAATCCTGAGAGACCACAGTTGCTAATTTATGGGGATCATAGGAAGCAAAGAAGAAAATAATACCAGGAGGATATTGGAAATTGTTCACTAGACTAACCTTAGGTACTAAATAGTGATAAGAAATGCGAGATAAAGCAGATGCCAAAAATGTTAGTGTTCAGGAGAACTGGAAGTTTAAAACGAAAACAAGAAAGAGCTAACACAGAGAATTGATACTGAAAAGAGAATAATCGGTTATGAAAAGTGAATGAGGAAATAGAAACGACCGGTTTTGATGAAAGAGATTGGTAGAGCAACTGTAAGTTAACGAAAAACGAAAGATTACAGAAAAAAATGAAGGATACTTGAATAAGAAACAAATAAATTTACAGAAAAGAGAGGAAAGAGAAATGGCACATAGGCAACGCATGAACTAGAAAGGACAATTTATCATTAAAAATGAAATGACTGAAAATGATTATGCGTGAACTGAGGCGATAAAACGTTTGTGTCGGAAAGAAAGCATGGAGTAACAGAAAAACTGAAAGGAAAGAAAAGGGAAGAGGAACAAATAAAAATTTTTGATGATCGTGGGAACCGAGGAAAAAGTAGAAGAGCTGAAAAAGTTCCAAAGAGGGGAAATATATAAAAGGCGCGAAAACGGGATTTAATGAATTATGAAAAAGGAAGATGTTTAGGGAGTTGAGAGACATCAAGGATTTACAGGAATTGAAGCGATGCCAGCGAAGTTAGCGTTGAATGAAGAAAAAGGGAAAAAAATCTTCCTTTAGTTAATATGAGGAGCGAACTTCAGGACCGGTCATGAGGAAGAAATTGAGATAAATGAGAAGCTAAAGAAACAGAAACAAAGACAAAAAATGTCAAACAGAGAAACCTAGAGCAAACGAACTTAGGAGGCCAATGATGCTGAAAGATCATCTGGTATAAAATGTTTATATCATTAGTAACGGAAGAATTAGAATACCCGAGTACAAAAACGAGGTGATGGACATCAGACAAGACTTTTCAAGAGGAGGAGGAGTTGAGGTCGCATGTTCACAATGCAGAACTCTGTAGAAAAAACGGTTGTGGTAGGAACTAGGAACCCACAATGAACAGAATTTTGGGAAAGATGAATTGCTGAAGGAGAATTTGTCGAAGAATTGAAAGACAATGAAATACTGACGATAGTCGAAATATGTGAAGAACACGAATAGATGAGATATAGATTAAGGGAGCGAAAACATGGAAGAACTTGCAGCTAACGGTTGGATTAGACAAGAATGGTCTGTGTCTGTAAACATCATGCAAAATGAATGATCGTCTGCAATTCATAACGGAAGAGAAATGAAGGGAAAGGGTCGGGAATTCCTGGATGAAGCTTTGTATATTGGGGGCATTATTTTTCGCGGAAGACCGAGTGGTCATGGCAAGGCGTATAAAAAACATCACAAGAGAAAATAAAGATGGCAGCAAAGATAAAAGCAGTATTTTAGCCTACAGCGTCGAAAGCGGTAAGGAAAAGATGGAAGAAATAAAACCAGCATAGAGTATCAAGTGTCAAGGAATAGTTATTATATATATATATTATATTATATATATATATATATATTAATATATATATATATATATAGATATATATATATAAAATAAAGGGTCAATGTTCCATAACACTAAAGCGGAAAATGTTAGGAGATGCAGAAAAACTACTGGATACAGAAAACTAAAAGCAGTAGAAACTGTAAGTACTGCATTATCAAAAAGGAGACTATCTATAGCCAGAAAGGAGTAGCACCATAGCCGCGCCTTGGCAACTGTTCACACGCGGGTTACCATAGCCGTTGTCGATAATAAAGTCACAGAAAAAATAACAATTTTGGCTTGGAACACAGTCACAGGAAAAACAGTCAAAGAAAGGTCACAGTTTTATTTTGGGAGGAAAGTCAGGATACATACAGACATAGTGAAAACCAGTCGTAGAAACAGTGCTAACACTGCCATGGTTCTTATTTTCCAATGTGACTGTTTAACCGTGACCTTTTTAACTTTGACATTTTAACGGTTACCTGTGCTTTCTCATTGTGAATTTATTACCAGTGAGCTTTTAACTGTTTTTTTTTTTTTTTTTTTTTTTTTTTTTTTTTTTTTTTTTTTTTTTTTTTTTTTTTTTTTTTTTTTTTACCGGACTTATTAACTGTTAATTTTTACTTGTGACTTAACCATGACTTTTACATGTGTGGGTTTTTAACCGTGACTTTTTAATTGTATCTTTTTACCTGTGTTTTAGCCGGGAGTTTTGTATCTGTGACTTTTTAGCCGTGACTTTATTACATGTGACTTTTTAACTGTGACTTTTTAACTGCGACTTTTAATTGTGACCTTTTACCTATGACTTTATAAGAGAATTTTACCTGTGATTTCTTAACTCTTGTTTTTTTTTTTTCTCTCTCTCTCTCTTTCTTTACCTGATTCGCCATAGCACCGTCATAAATCCCGCAGACTCGTTGGCTGCGCTGTACGCTGTACTAACAACATGCAGCGGCGCACCAGAGGAACATACATAAATGAAACGGAAATAAAAGGGCTTGGAATAGCAAGTGGATGAAGGTTTCCAAAAGTCATGTGGAAGAGATGGGTATAGAGGAAAAAAAATGAGTGTAAAATGAAGAAAGAAGGAAGAAAAGAGACGGAAATGGATAGTACTTCAAGAAGGGAGGCAGAGAATTTCCAAAGTAGATAAAGAATGGTTATCTAAAATCAGAGGGTATAAATTGCATAATAATGAGCTTGTTTGTTTGTTTGTATGGTGCTTTTACGTTGCGTGGAACCAGTGGTTATTCAGCAACGGGACCAACGGCTTTATGTGACTTCCGAACCACGTCGAGAGTGAACTTCTATCACCAGAAATACACATCTCTCACTCCTCAATGGAATGGCCGAGAATCGAAACCCCGACCACCGAGGTGGGACGCTAATACCATACCAACCACACCGCTGAGGCGCTCATAATAATGAGCTGACATTAATGACTGTAGAAATCTAGATCAAAGCGTCTGTCCCTGAAATACAGGAAAAGCCACCTCGGAGGAAATATAGGAAGTGACTGAGCAGAAGGGAAATTGACGTCATTTTCACCTGAACTGTAAAGAATTAGCGAAGAAAAACTCGAAGCCAATGAACGTCAACAGCCGTCTATGCTAAGTTATAAGGAGGAAAATTTCTCGTTAAAGAAATAGAAAATATAAGGAAAGAAGAATCTGTTACACCAAAGGTGGGAACACGAAAAGGAAATGGAATAACTCAGGAATGAGACTAAGGCGCCCAGGAGGAGCCGTTGCAAATGTAATACTTCCAACGTGACTCAAAATTGAAGCATCATCGTGAAGCACTCAGATGCGTTAAGAACAACTATAGACGCAGAAAGGTTGTCATATTTACGGACTCCATGACCTCTTTGGAATAGATTGAAACTAATGGTGTGCAGAGATTAAAGGAATTGTACATAACATCCAGTCAATTTCATCACCACTAAATGACACCCAAAGTTACGTGATTCTGCACTAGGTACCAAGCCACAAGGAATTCCTAGGGAATGTTGGTGACTGACGAAACAGCAAAACAAGGTTTGGAAAATATTTGTATTATGAATAATAACTTAGCTAAACAGAGAAGATGACAACTTTAAAAAGAAAAATGAAAGAAATCTGGCAAAAACGGATGGAACATCATGAAACCGGGTAAGTGGTTTGGAACCTTTAAACCCATTATAGGAGAGATGGAAACATCTTATTGTAAAAATAGAAAAGTAGGGACTATCTTGGCAAATCTAAGATTCAGACATGTCAGGGTATACTTTTATTTGCATAAATGTAAAATGATTGATTCGCCTCTATGTAGTCACTGTAATATAATAGAAGATATCCAACATGTCATTCTAAATCGTAGAGACTTTACAGGAGAAAGGAATACGTTGATAGCAAAATTGATAGTAATGAATGTAAACTTTAACTTAAATAACTTACTAGGAATAAATAAAGGTAAAAAAGGTTCAGAAGAAAGTTACAAAGTACTTTATAACATTTTTAGGAAAACTAACTTTCGAAAACCTATCAAAACAGCCAGATTGTGGCGGGATCACAAGCTCAAAAAACAAGCGGGCAAAATCACCCACCCCCCACACACACATAAACTTAACCAATCCAGCTGCCAAACTCACCTTCAGTCACACTTTCTTCTTTACACTACGGAATACACGCAGGACAATAGACCTACCTACACACAGAAAAAAAAACACACATGTACTCACCCAAATCCAGATACTCAGGGCTATGCTGTGCTGTCCACTGGTCGAGGTCACTGAGACACTACCAACAACAAAGCTAACAACCAAGGACCACAACCCCACAACTCAACAACACAACAACAAACAAGGAATTCAACCACAACTCAACATCACAGCAAACAAATGAGGAACACAACCACAACTCAACAACAAACAAGGAATACAACCACAACAAAAGACCACTGCACAAATAATCACCAACACAAAAAAGCAACACACACACCCACTAACAACACCAAGGAATCACAACAACTCACCAACAACAACCCTCAACAACTCACAACTACACCAATAAACCACAGCAGCTCCCCAACAACAACAACAACCCTCAACTATAACAACTCACATATAACTCAACAGAAACTCACAAGGACAACAAATCTAACAACACAGGCACAACAACTCCAAAACAAACAATATCAAACTTAACAACAACTAAACAACAAACCAATAACACATAACTTAACTGACTTTAAATGCCCTCAACACTCTTCAACAGACCGCTGCCGACACTACTGACCCTCACAGGCGCTGACCAAAACGGACTCAAAACTCTGATCATAACAACTAACTCCAACTGCACCAGCAGACAACCCAGAACTCACCAATAGCCAATTCAATCGCTAACCATCCATCCACCAATTATGCCCACTCTCTCTCTCTCTCTCACTCTGTCTTACGAAAAACCAAAAACACAAATACATACTATACGATCTCAACAGCAACACAAACCACGAAACTTTCTCTCTCTCTCTCTTAAGGACATTGTCAAATGGAACTTCCATAACTCCTCCATATTTCCTTCCCCGTTACATTTGACAACGTCTCCTTACACCTGCACTAAATAGCCTTCCGCAACACCCACGGATGCAGGCCCCCTGGATCTTGTTTGAGGGCCATCATACACACTCTCAGTTACACCACCATCCAATTCTCCCTGACCACTTCTAGTCAGACTCCCATTACCATCTCCCTTACTAATATCCTCCCAAATCCCAATCACTATCTCATCTACCATTTCTAACTCTTGTCCTAACATCTCTCATAACTCTGCCACCAAATCACTTAACTCATTTATACTCCTGCCAAACTCCTGAAGAGACTCATTCATACTGCCAACCACATCCTTACCACCTGATTCCCTTCCTGGTGAAATTTCACTAAATCCTGACAATTCAAACCCACACACACTATAAGTATCATTCCTCCCCTCAAAGTCACCTGTATTACATGCCTTATCCACCATTTTTACCCTAACACTAACCCCTCTATCATGCAGCTCACGTTTCTCCCTTTCCTTACCTTCCTCCGCTTTCTTCCTTACTCACCCAACCCTAACTGCCGATCTCCCAGACGCATTTGCTCACTGATGCTCGCCTCACATTTATTCCCTTTCAACCACTCACTCATCACATTCTCCTGAACATATTGTCGCATACTAGAGGACCCACCCCTTTGTATAGGCCTTGGACCCACCCAACTGAATCACCTTAACACCCAGTTTCCCGAATTCCCAGCCTGACTCATCCTCTTTCGACTACACACACTCACCACATGACCTTTAAGTGAAGTGACCGCGGGTCACAATAAAAATGGGATTGTCCATAACCTCCCCATACAGGCTGCTCTACGAGCAAGAGCCCGTGCTGGCACAAGGCCAGCTTAATCTTAAACAACAATCACCTCCCTTCATTCATTCGTACAAGGGCAAACCATACAGATCAAAAGATTACTGTCGATCCTGCTGTAGCAGAATGGAAGGCTCTCCTCGACGCATCCTGACTCCTCAAGGCCGAGAAATCGCTTATAACGTCCTCTAGTATTTCAAATGGGAGAAGGAAATGCAATCTGTCAAGTACCCATTAGAACAAGCTATTCAGCGTACTGCTGATGCTACAAACCTCAGCAGAGCATCAATTTGCCGACTAAGAAAGGAAGGAGACGAATCAAGAGACGAGAATGGTGTTCCAGTCTTCACAGATAACCGAAACAAACGATCGAAAACCGTGAGGAATATTGTCGATTTTGATAAGGGAGTGTTACGACGCATGGTATTACATTATTATTCGAGGAAGGAGATACCAACTCTTGACAGCATTCTCCAAGATGCTCAAGAAAATACTGGACTCCAAGGATGCCGAGAAACGTTGCGTAGAATACTCCATGATATTGGATTTAAATATGGAAAGGTTAATGGGCGGAGATTTTTAATGGAAAGGAGTGACATATTAAGTGCGCGGACAAAGTTTCTACGGGCAATGAAAAAACTCAGAGAAGCAGGGAAAGAGTCCCTGATATTTATCGACGAGACATGGGTTAACCAAAATCATTTAGTGAGTAAGTGTTGGATAGATGGATCAAATGAAAAAGCAACAGGAGTGAAAACACCAACCGGAAAGGGTAGCAGACTGATATTATTACATGCTGGATGTAAACATGGTTTCATTCCCAACGCAGCACTAGTATTTGATACAAAAAATAACGGAGATTATCATCAGCAAATGAACCATCAGGTGTTGAAAAATGGTTCCGAAGCCAGCTGTTACCGCCAGAGTCAGTTATCGTAATGGACAATGCACCTTATCATTCTGTTAAACTTGATAAACCTCCAACGTCTACAAATACGAAAAGAGAAATAATATCATGGCTCAACAGCAAAGGCGAAAATCCACCAGACAATTATAGTAAAGCAGAATTATTGGAGTTAGCGAAGCCTATTGCAGCATCTATGGGTTCCGTTTATGTTATTGATAAAATAGCATGTGGCAATGGACACAAAGTTATAAGATTGCCTCCTTACCATTGTCATTATAATGCAATCGAATTGATTTGGGGGCAGATCAAGGGCTGTGTAGCAAAAGAGAATCATTTTAAAATGGCTGACTTGAAAGCTTTGCTGCATGAAGCACTTAGCTCTGTGACCGAGGAAAATTGGTCAAATGCTGTTAGGCATGTGGAGACTATCATTCTGAACGATACGGCAAATGATGTGTCAATAAATCATTTTGTAGAAGAATTCATGATAAATATAGAATATTCTGATGACGATTGTTGATTATGCATTCTCATTATCTTCTTACTATCACATTGTAAATAAAATTGTAATTATATTATTTCTATCACTACATCTCCCTTTTCCATATCCACACTGAATAAGTAAATTTATGTATATGTACTCACACTTACACCCGGAGAATCACAAATGATATTCCAGAGGTATAGTGAGTCGGATATTAAACATGTGTAGCTTAAAGTACAAAAATGTCATAGGTTATGTGACTATATATATAGCTAACGCCTACTATCATATTTTAATTTCATATGGCCCTATGAAAATTTTTATAAAAGCTATATAAATTCGATGTAGAGAATTGGATATCAAAGGACATTAATTTTGTAGCTTAATGCATGTGTATGTATGTGTATATATATATATATATATATATAAAATACAAGCTTGTATGTATACGTTTTCTTATATACATTTCTTAAAACGGAATCAACAGTAAGTAAAAACATATAGCTGGGCAGTGCGGAGTGCTATGTCCTTTCTCAGGATTAACCTTAACCTCGAGGTTAATCCTGAAAGTGTATTACCTTTTTGGATTAGGATTAAATACCGTCTTCAGGAAGGTAGGAAACGTGGCAGCGCCGTTAATTATAGGAAAGTCTCAACCTTTCGTAGCTAGAGTATAGTTATGTGCCCTACCTGTCCACACTTGTAACACTTAATATCCCTGTCTTTCTTACACTTGCTCACTAAATGCCCTGTTTGCCCACACCCAAACACCCTCCTAACGCCCACTGACTTTCATTCTTCTTGTGTCCTGGCTTACCACACCTGCAACACTGCTGCTCTCGCTCACAACTAGCTGACCCTACTCTTCCAACACTCGCACTCCTATCTCTTTTAGTGCTAACTACACTCACGTTACTGGCTCTAACGCTCCTATCAACCACTTGCTCTACCATTCGCCTCGGCCCTTCTAAAACTACCTTTCTAAAGCTTTTAAACTCTAGTATAACCTCAGCTACTTCAGTCCTAACACTAACCCTTCTACTCTCTTTCATACACCTATCTAACTCATAATCCTCTACTATTTCTAAAATGTCGTTCCACATTAACTTTTAATTCGTCCATCTCATTTTCTCCATACATTTCAGATTTATAAACTAATATACACTGTCAGGCACAGTTGCCAACAACTTTCGCACTAACTCATTACACTCATTTATCCCTTCGTCCCCAAACTTTTTCCTGGCTAATGTTTCTAACCTACTGACATACATTGCCAACTACTCACCAACATTCATTCTTGCCTCTTCAAAATCTTGCTTTCTCCTATATCTAACGCTACTCTTTATTCTCTTTGCCTGTTCCACAATCCTGGCTTTCACACTCTCATACGGCACATTCCTTATGCCCAACATCACCCCATATATACTCAACAAAAATCCTGTCAAAATAGCTACCTAACTCTTGCCCAAACTCTCTTGCTATCCCCATACTTAGCCTCACAATACTTCTCATATTCCTTAAAAGTCCCCTATGTCCCTACTACCATATTCTTTGTATTGTGCACATCGGGGTACCTCTCTCATATATACAGCCTTTCGTACTCCTGCTCACTTTCACTACTTCCATTCTGACCCTTCTCTCTCTCTTCCGAATACAGTGAATCCACCTCCATACTCACGTCTTCTTACCCTTCTTTGTACCCACCTGTTTCCACTCACCGCTATCTAAATCACTCTCAGCCCTTTCCCCAATGTATTCAGTCCTAGTTTCATCCTGTCCGTTACCCTTACTAACCTTCTTTCCCTTAATCTTCTTTTCCTCAGCCCTCTTCTTATTCTTGTCCTCAGGTTTGTCTTCCCCTTCTCTCCCTCACTTATCACAACCAAATCACCTTCGTCACTCGTACTCTCATCCACTCACTCTTCCACTTTCTTTACCACTCATGGCCCATCACAAGACCCAGTAGGCCTACCTCCTAAAGCTCCCTCTGCCATGAACCCCTTCATCATCTCCTGCACCGCATTCATCATTACCCCGAATTTTTTGTCCTTTTTTTCAACCATTCGCTCTTCTGCTCCTTTCATTTCCACTTTCACACTCCATAGCATTCCTCTCATTTCCTCTAACTCACTCTTCAGCTCCTCACACTCCACCTTCAACCTCTCATTCTCCACTTTCAACCTTTCCTTAGCTTCCCTCACCAACTGCAACTCCTCCCTCAGCCTCTCCATCTCCTTCAACCCTTCCATCCTCACTTTCTCTACCAATCATACAACTCACTACCTCAATTGTCCTGCAACTGCTGCACCAGCAGTCCCTGTTCGGGCGCCAAAAATTTAATGTGGCTTGATCACAAGCTCATAAAACAAGCGTGCAAAATCCCCCTCCCCCCAACATAAACTTAACCAATCCAGCTGCCAAACTCACCCCTTAGTCACACTTTCTTCTTTACACTACGGAATACACGCAGAACAATAGACCTACCTACACACACACACACACACACACAAAAAACACACACATGTACTCACCCAACTCCAGATACTTAGGGCTATGCTGTGTTGTCTCCTGGTCAAGGTCACTGAGACACCACCAACAACAAAGACAACAACCAAGAACCACAACTCAACAACACAACAACAAACACGGAATACAACCACAACTCAACAACACAGCAAACAAATGAGGAACACAACCACAACTCAACAACAAACAAGGAATACAACCACAACAAAAGACCACTGCACAAACAATCACCAACACAAAAAGGCAACACACACACCCACTAACAACACCAAGGAATCACAACAACTCACAACCACACCAACAAACCACAACAGCTCCCCAACAACATCAGCCCTCAACTTTAACAACTCATATAACTCAACAGGAGCTCACAAGCACAACAAATCTAACAACACAAGCACAACAACTCCAAAGCAAACAATATCAGACTTAACAACAACTAAACAACAAACCAATAACACACATCTTAACTGACTTTAAATGCCTTCAACTCTCTTCATAGACCACTGCCGACACAACTGACCCTCACAGGCTCTGACCAAAACTGACTCAAAGCTCTGATCATAACAACTTCAAACTCTGATCAAAACAACTAACTCCAACCGCACCAGCAGACAACCCAGAACTCACCAACAGCCAATACAATCGCTAACCATCCATCCACCAATTATGCCTGCTCTCTCTCTCTTACGGAAAACCAAAAACACAAATACATACTACACGATCTCAACAGCAACACAAACCACGAAACTTTCTCTCTCTCTCTCTCTCTCAACTCTCCTCTTCTCTCTCTCTCTCTCTCTCTCTCTCTCTCTCTCTCTCTCTCTCTCTCTTAAGGACGTTGTCAAATGGAACTTCCATAACTCCTCCATACGATTAGGCTAACTATGGTTAAATTTTGCCACTAAACAAACTGAAGTTTGTACATGTAAGACGACTACATTTAACAGCGATATTTGAGATAGGGTTACATAAATTCATAGGAGGTTGTTTTGTAGCTATTAGAGTAAAGTGTTTTGTATAAAAATGAAAAGCAATATCAATGGAGGGGGAGCATGGATATCGTTTGAACGAATTTGGAATAAGCCTCATGTGATTTAGATAAACTCATCATTCATCTCATACCTTCACTGCTAACACACGAAATTACCATACTAATATTTCTCCACAAATAAAAGTTAGCATGACTATCTCTGTATTTCTGATGTGATTTTGCAGGGGAACACATTGGCTCCAGTAAAATAAGCCAGATCTCCTACAAAATTGAAGAAGAAGAAGAAGAAGAAGAAGAAGAAGAAGAAGAAAAAGAAGAAGAAGAAGAAGAAGAAGAAGAAGCATAGCATTGGAAATAAAGCTACGCATACCTAGGATATGAAAGATCATATTTGTGACTTAGTTGTAACTGAAAATGTCTGTTGACAATCAAGGAGAGGGTATTGTAATAATAATGGACCCATAGATATAGAGTGGAGAGATTGGACACCGTATAACAGCCAAAGCAGTCTGTGGCATGCACTGCCTGGCGACATTGCTATGCGATCGTTCTATGTCAACAAAGGCGCAAACCCTTACAATCTTATGGGAAACCCTGCATTCTTTAAAACGCGTTTTCTCGGATGTCCGTCAGAACTGTCGAATGATTTATGCACCATTTACTATATACAATATGTACTGTACGCAGAAATAAAAATATTTAATTTTGCTGGTATATTTCTACTACGGTTAAGCCTTAAAGTTTTGTAGATATGGCAACTACGTTATGGTTATTTTCTCACCAGTCTTTAATGAATGGCAAATTATCTTTGCAGCATTTACCAAGGACAACGTGTACTACATGTAGAAATATAAACTTTAATTCTGTCTGCTGTAGTTTGTTGACCAATTTGTCGACGTTGTGTGCCTTTCTTTTCACCATAAATTTCCAGTTGTGTTTTACTCTCTAGAGGCTGAACTGATTATTATGGTTCTTTATTCATGGGTCAAACTGACACAATATGGTAAAATAATTGTCATCAACGCTGTCATCCCATATATGCTTCAGCCATAGGCACATATTAATATCAAAAATGGCCTAGGTTCAATAGCCTGATATGTATCAGCCAATATTCACTAGTGTAGCCTACCGTTGGTTGAAATAAGTGAAACACCCTCATCTTAGGCGGCGAGGTCACAATTTGAGTTTCTAGTCTAAGCCCGATTTTTGGACCCCGGGATTTTGGGACAATTATTTAGAAAATAATTCTGGGATTTCCAGGGAAATACAATTATTTTTCAAATATATATTCATTGTTGAGTATTCAAAGGATTAATAGATAAAATCCTAATAATATGGATAACAAAACAATCATCATTAATTTTTACTGGTATTCAACGGTAAGAATATCAAGAGAGGTAACTTCAATGAGTTGCATGGGCAAATATGGTGTCATCTAGCAAAATATAAACAACTGATTCGGATTTGTTAGTAGGCATGTATTTCTTGAAGTACTAAATAGCTTTGCCCAACGACTAATGATAATTAATGATAGTATGTAGAAAATACTCATTCTCCATTTGTGAAGCTAATATCTATTTTGAAAGCTGTATCATTTTAATCCAGATGCTATGAAAATGAAATATATATTATATATATAGTTCTGAATAGCAAACAAGGTATTTTAACTTTTGTTATTTAAAAATTCCAATACAACATTCAATACAGACACATTAGTTTCAATGTTCACTAAAGAAATTACGACCGTATAGAAAAATATAAAGTACGTATTGAAAATTCAGTTTTTTTATAAATTCCAAGTATATATACTTTTCTTGATAAAGAGAAATTTAATTACTTCTTGAGTAAAATCTAGCAATACAGTGCATAAAAGTATTTGTTCTAATACAGAAAATTAAAAGTCAAATAATTCTGAAAAGATTTCTATTATGAATAGAGGGCTCCACTAACCTTTATGGACCAAAACTTGTTTAGGGTAAACACATTTTTTGCCAAGTAGTTTTCCTGCCTTGATTTGTGACAAAAAGGTCATACTACCAAAAATCATCAAAGAGTGGTCAATGAATATATATATTGAGTTTGTGTAATGCATGGCACTTTGGTCCTATGGTTACAAAAGTTTCTTATGCATTAAATTTTTACACACTGCATACCAGCAGGTTTGTATACTTTGGCAAAAAATGTTTAAGTTAGGCTAGCCTGTAAGAAAAACTTCAGACTTGCATAGCTAGCCAAGACTTGAGCTGTACTTCATAGTCTGTGTAGAGGGACAGATTGAAAAATCAGCATTCCTGAAGTTTATGCCAAGTTAGGCGACCTTTGCCAAGGTTAGGTTACGGTATAGGCTACACTTGGTTATTTGATGATCAACCCTGGTAGACTAGCTAGTTTGGAAGTTTACTTTTCAAGCAATAACGTAGTATGAATTTGAAGTTTCTTTTTAGGTAAAAATGATAATAGTAAAATGAAGACTATTGCCTACTAGCCTATGTAGCCTACATTGTTGTATACAAGTAATATGAAATATTGTCAGGCATAACGATGGTTTTATGGACTAATGGCAACTCTACATGCCAGTGACTTTTCGGGTCGATTTCGGCACACTGAATAACTTTTATTCTATAAATTCGTCATTTGGAATAATATTTTATGAGCTGTAGGCGCGTACCACGGATAAACAGTCACCCCTGCTTTAACTACTAGCTTATTAACATTCATTTCGTATTTTATATTTGATATAAAAACAGGAGTGATGGACTGCAAGTTCACTGCGATCTAACACGTTTACCTGCGGTTATTTTTGCAGCCATAGAGATTCTCATGAATGAAAATAGGCCTCTTACTTGTGAAATGGGATCTCCTATTTTTTTAACTTGTTCCTGTAATCGACACAGTTGATGACCCAGCATTGGGTGCCATAAGTGACTTTTTTTGCCGCTGGTCTTCGCACTTGATACGGATGCCATCTCTGAAAGCAATCGCATAACAATGGCTCCTTAGTCCTTAGTACTCCTTACGTGCACGCGATCGTCGCTTGTCTGTCCAATCTCCCCCCTCTAATATCTATGAATGGACCCATCAGTCTCCCATATACTTTAGTTCAAAATAACACAAAAAAAACTATAGCCATTTTCAATGGATTTTGTTAAATTAGAAGATAATTTCCTTAAAAAAAAGAAACAACGTTTATTGCGAACGATTACTAAAAATAAACGTTTTGAGGTGAACTGCTCCACTCGTGATGAGTTTCGAGAACGCCACTGGGGAACTTCTTATTCGTTGAACATCTATGCTCGAACACATGTGTATATCCAACATAACAACGGTCGAGAGTAAACCAGAGGTTCCCTGTGCTAGTCAAGGAGGGCAGAAAAATGGAAATTACCCATAATGCAATTCATTAAGTGTGCCTGCTGCAATATTCTTGGGACACCCTGGGAGAGTTCATAATCATGTAGGCCCGAACTTCTGATCGGAAGAATTAGAATTGTGGTCGAGACAGAAGGAAATAGGTCTCAAAATCGGGAAATTCCAGACGAAATTGGGATGGTTGACAAGTATGTTGGAACATGAAATGTTAATTGCTTTCTCCTGAACAAGTTTTTTTTTTATTGGAATTAAATGACGCCTCATAAAAAAGTGAGAACACTGGCTGATACAGATAACGAGATCAAAATGCGCGTTAAAATAAAGAACATGTATGTACCATGGGTGTTGTTGCTGCAGATAGATGCGTTCGCCGCACCGCAGAAGCTGCCATGGATTTTTAAATGTTGCCGCACACAGCTGCGTTATGCAGAATCCTACGGCTGGAGATTTGTTTATGCTCAGTCTATGGTGAGCTGTAATGTCAACCACAATGGATAAGAGAGAGGGAACATTGTACTTTTACTGAGCGCATTCAAGGAGGAAAGAGAGACAATGCCCAATCCCTTGGGTGGACTCTGAATGCACAGCGAGAGACATTAGGCGCATTTGCCACGTTATATGAGGCTCTAAAACGGGATGGCAACAACTTTTTCAGAAACTTCCGTATATCTCAAGCATCATTCGAGTAACTACTGTGTCGGATATATTATAATACATAATAAACTTCATAGGCAAAACACGACATGCAGAATGCAGATATAGTCACATTCCGAGTTTTGTAGACTTCGAGACTTTTATCCCATAACACTGTTTTCGTCTCCACTAAAGATATAAGATCTATATCGATTTCACGTTCCATAACAAGACTTACCGATTAAGGTAACTTTCCCGGAATCTCGACCATATTCAGCCCAGTTTTGTTTCCCTGGATTTGGCTTTAAATCCCGGGAGTTTCATTTTCATAATTTTTGTATGATTTGCATTCAATGTATAAAAAAGGTTGGGGAAGAGACTTCAAGATTCAAGAAGAACCTTAAAATATTCTTACACCCTGAAAACACGTTGATAAATAGTATATGCATCATAAAATGACACTAATATCCTTTTCATTATTTAGGTAATTCAATATATAGCGCGAGTTATGATTTCTATCTCATTTATAAAATATGTTCTTGATCCGGTACGTTTTCATCTCTAAAATTATAACAGAGAGAGAGGGGGGTGGGGGAGGAGAGCAGTACTACTGAGGAATTTACTTAGTTTTGAAATCATATAATTTATATCAATTTCTGTTCAAACTTAATTTTAAACATGGTAAAGTACCAGTATATCAGCTCAGTGGTAATAATAATAATAATAATAATAATAATAATAATAATAATAATAATAATAATAATAATAATAATCAAGAAGATATCACTTATTGATGTCGCAATACCATGGGACACCAGAGTTGAAGAGAAAGAAAGGGAAAAAATGGATAAGTATCAAGACCTGAAAATAGAAATAAGAAGGAAATGGGATATGCCAGTGGAAATTGTACCCATAATTATAGGAACACTAGGCACGATCCCAAGATCCCTGAAAGGAATCTGGAAAAACTAGAGGCTGAAGTAGCTCCAGTACTCATGCAGAAGAGTGTGATCCTAGAAACGGCGCACATAGTAAGAAAAGTGATGGACTCTTAAGGAGGCAGGATGCAACCCGGAACCCCACACTCTAAACACCACCCATTCGAATTGGAGGACTGTGATTAAGAAAAAAAAATAATAGTCATAATAATAATAATTCTCTGTTGAATGAAAATGCATAATGTGTAGTATGAAGTTCAACAAGTACCAGAATATAATTATTTTCCTAGGGTATGTATTTGTTATTACGCCTAATCCCGGGATTTCCCTGGCCACTGGAGAGTAGTTCAACACGCCGCTGCGTCCATTGAATATGATGGTGCACTGGCCACTTTGTGACCGCATCCCATCTGCGTCGACGCAGCGACGATTTCACGCACACGCAAGATGTGAACGACCACATATTAAGAGGTATATGTCGACTGCTGTCTGCGTCATCGCAACGCGGCAAAACGCATAGTGTGAAAGGGCCTAAGTTAGTGTCTGAAGATGTCAGCAACTGCCTTAACGGGTACACTGCCTAGGGACCAGTGCAAGAGCCTGTGAAAATAGAGTTTAGTTCTACCCGTAATCATAATTAAACCAAGCGTAGTACAAGGTTGCTTAATGATGATGACGAAAGAGAAATGTTACTGAATGGTGTCGAAGATTCAACATGGGAGGGCCTCCAGTGGAGCAATGTGGCCGATCAGGGTCCGTAAAGCTAATTTTTTCAAGAATGATAGCCATAGGTTTATGGGGGTAATTGATGGCTGGATTCATTAGTTCGTATTAGGTGGAAGTTGACACAGAAAAGGAAGAGTCTTAGTTGACTCGGAAAGATGTATGGATGTTACTGACAAAGGAAGTGGAAAATGGGATAGCATGCTGGCAGATAGAGCACAGGCTAAAGCATAATCATGTGGGACAATGTCTTGTTTCATTGTCAGCTGAAATATTACTTTCATAAGCTGATTAACCAAGAATCTTGATTATTGGTATGGCAAGAGAAAAGAGATGTGAATGGAGGCTGTAATGCTTGGGATTTATAGATCAGGCAGTTTTGAGAAATATTAGCAAAAAGCCGCTGAGACTGAGAAATCCTTCAGACTGATGTTTATATGTATGGAATGCGATGCGCTATATCCTGCCGTAAAGCAGCTCTCTGCACTACACTAGTTTCTAGGAAATAGAGCGCTTTTTCACATTACATATTTGAAGATAAGGAACGTTTGTTTACTTTACGGAGGCTAAGAAACTATAGGTTGGGCTGTGAGAAATAGTCGTTCACTCCCTAGAATCCAGGTAATAAAGACAGTTAAAAAAATATTCACGGAAAAAATCACAAAAAAGTCATCATTTTGTGCTCGGAAAGAATGTCAGGTATTCTAACAAAAATATTCCATTCTGTTATAATTTACATATTGACAACACTGTTTATATATGATGCCATGACATGTCTCTGAAAAAAAAATTGTTTTGGTCAATATATGAAGCAGAGCAAAGGCAATCAAACAAAAGGATTCAAGATATATCAGTCATTTATTGGCAGTACTACATGACATGTACAGGTGTAAAACGGCTGACAAAATACCGTGGTATTAGATGTATATTAATTGTTTTTAACGCTGATCTTTTGCCGTTAATAAATCATTCGGAATATTTTCTGATGTATTACTTTATTTGTTTATTGTGCTTAAATAAATTGTGACTTACTTGAATATTTTCCTTTGATTACCTGATTTTCCTTCCAAGAAAAAAAACTGACTATTTTCCTGACTTTATTACTGGTCACCATAAATTAATGTGACTTGTTTCCTAGCCAAAATTGTGACTTCTCTCTCTCTCTCTCTCTCTCTCTCTCTCTCTCTCTCTCTCCCTCTCATACTAGGCCTTTCTATGTCGTTCTGTTCAGAGTCAAAGTATATAGGGTCTGCTTATAACACTGCCCGTGCTTCTCCACTGGATTACTTAAAGAAGCTTTAGTTTTTATACATTTAATCCATATCGCATGGTTTTTTTGATAAAAATCTTGATAAAACCTGTAAAGAGGTCATATGCTTGATGTTTTTCCATACCCATTCAAAGTATATAGAGTCTGCTCAACTTGGTAGTGGGGGCGGAGCTAATACTGTGACGTCACAAGAGTAACACTTCCGTGCTTCTTCATTGAATTGCTTAAAGAAGCTTTAGTTTTTATACATTTAATCCATATCGCATGGTGTTTTTCATAAAATCTTGATGATAAAATCTGAAGAGAGGTCACATGTTTGATTTTTTTAATACCCATTCTCTCATTTAGTCACCAAACCTTGTTTTATTGCACAAAATATACCAGTTTGAACACACATAGCTACTCCAGCTTTCTTCATATGTTTATTCTTTACTTATTTATTTACTTACCTATATACTGGTTTGCTGTATTCTCTTCAAGTCCATTTCTTATAACATGACAACTCTCTCTATCTCTCTCTCTCTCTCTTTCAGGTAGTAGTATTATCAAGATTTTAAATAATTATTAAGAAATGTATTTAGTTCTGTTACTGTGTTCATACCTCACTTTGAAAAGCAACCTTTTTTATGCTAAAGGTTAGAATGATAGATTAATTATATTTTCCAAAATCTTATTATGAATACTTATTGTTATGCAACAAATACAAAGAAAATGTGGATACAGGCAGTGTAAAAAATGGCAGTAGCATTTGCACGACTTGACCTAAAAAAAGAAAACAATATCAAAAGTATAAGAATTACATCATAAACGATATTAGTTATCAAATGAATAAATGATAAAGAAAATAATACAGGGAACACATTTCCAGCAAATTTCTCATTAGCACTTCATATCACATAAATATACTTCCGAAAATATAAGTTTACATATAACACAAACAGGTATTCGTCAGTATACATAAAGGTATTAATTATGCATGACTCAAACGACTATATTTTCGAAAAAAGTACAAAAAGGTATTCGTCAGTCTGGCTGGACGTATCTAATGACGATTCACAAGGGGCGGGGCTAGATTTCAGATGTCCCACGAACGCTTAATTTTTTTATAATTTTGCGTGCGTAGATCATTTTTTCTGTGCGCGATTATGGGTTTGGAAATAATTTTAATTGTAATCTGTCATATACCAATTGAAATGGGATTCTTTTTACTTTTACATGGTATATGGCGAAATGTAATAAGATGAAAAATTATGTAAGAAAAATGTGGTAAATATTTACATAAAATTTAAAAATTTTCGTCCGTCTTTGAACTAGAATTCCTTGAAAATTTCTGAGACCACCTATCAATTTTATTTATGCATTATATAGTAAATTTTATCAGCTTTCTAATCCATTTTTCAGTTTCTTTCTATCATCATCCATTAGTCAGATACACTACGAAACGTGAATGTATGTAGGTTGACGGATGAAGTCACTGCACATTTTTGTGTGGGTAGATAATTTTTTTTTTTTTGCGCGCTTGTGGGTTTGAAAGTAATCGTAAATGTAATATGCCATATATCATTTGAAAGATCATTCTTTGTACTTTAACTTAGTATACGGCAACATGCAATAAGAGGAAAATATATATAATAAAACGCCATCGCAAAAATAGTTATATGAAAATATTATCGTAAATATAGTTTCATAAAGATATAGTCCTTTTGTAACTGATGACGTTTCACAAGGGGCGGGGATAGGTTTTAGTACTGCCTCGTGAGCAGACCCCATATACTTTGACTCTGGTTCTGTTTTGAACGACACAAACGGATCGATCAACATTTTAGTATAATCGAGAGTCAACCCGGAGCGTTCTTAACGAATAAGAATATCGAGCATGTGGAACTTGTCCACCAGAATAAACAAACATCTTGAGCTCCCGCTCATTTGCATATAGGAAGTGTTTGAGGATCTGAGGGTTGAAGCCTTGATGGGACATTAGGAAATTGGTTTGAGATGTTTATAAGGCACACGAGATAAAAATTTGTGTGAACATTATTCAACAGTGGAACTTCGTCGCTGTAAGTGATTTTTCATCCAATCTTCATCCCTAAAAATACTTCTTTAATCAGATGTCTTTCAAGGAGAGTCTGCATGAATTTAGGAGTCAAATTAAGTCTTGGAATGTCTGGTTTTATTCGCTCCTCTACAGGAATATACTACAGATCCAACTTTGATATTCAGTTCACTATTCCTTGAAAACAGATAGCACCCAAAGAGAATCATTATTGGTAAGTGCCTCTACACCGGATTTTAGTTCAGAAACAACAATAAAAATTCGACTTTAACTGATAGAAAAAAGACAGGCGTATCTAAATAGCAAAAATTCATACACACGCGCATGTACATATTTGTTTGTATATATATATATAATATATATATATATATATATATATATATATATATATATAAAGTATAGAAGGCCCATTAAACAATGTTTTAAATCTAAGGACTATATTTCGGTTGTCTTTCTTCCACCCTTATCAAGCGGTAAATGACAAAAGGAGTTTCATTGAAAATATATAGTAGGAAATATGCCCTTAGGTGATGCCTTGGGACGTCACTGAGCCATCGTGGATTCCGTGAATTGTCTCAATCCACTTCATCATTGCCTTAAGGAGTATGTTATCTATTCGGTCTGAGTCCCAACTTCCATTTCAAAGGTTAATCCTATTATTTTGTTGTTTTATTAGTGAAGATTCCACTTGTATGAAATTTGGGATGAGTTTCAATCCATGGTATGGTTCGTGCTATTTATATGATGGAAAATTGCCGAACTGTGTTATTTATATCTAACTGATCGTTTATGTTGAGTTAATCTTTCCGAGACAGATCAGTGAAACCGAAATATGACTTATCACAGTCCCTTCTAAGGATTTCATAAACTCCAACAATATTTTTGGAAACTGGTTTCTGCTGAACGTTAATTAATGATTTCCCTCGTGTATTCGGATAACGAAGATAAAAGGGTTCGAGGGGCCTAAGTTTGAGTGATCTCTCGTAAATTATCCACGTGAGGGATTGTGATTTTGTTTGTGTATTTTTCCTTTTCTTTGTTTTCTGTAGGTTTGTAAGAAACGCTCTTTGCTTTATGTGTGGCTTTTTCTGTTGTGTGCGTGGAGTAATTTAACAAGAGAAGTTGATTTCTGATTGTTTCTAGTTCTTTATTAAGAAAATCTGGGGAGCAAATCAGGACTCTAAGGATTAACTTACTTGCTATGACGAGTTTGACTGAAATATCGTAATAGCTGTAAAAATGTATGTATGAAAGTGAGAATGCCGCTTTCTTATAGACAGTCAATTTATAGTTTTTATTAGTTCTGATGATTAAGACATCTCAAAAGGGGATTTGGTTATTGTTTTCCCATTCTACTTTAAATTTTATGCTCGGGACCAAGGAATTTAATTTTTGTAGAAAGACATCTGAATTAAATAACGTCTTTTCCTTTGGTGATCACTTTTACCGTCAAAAATTCGGTTGCAGTATGGGGAGTCCGCTTAGTCCTGTATTGGCTAACTTATAGTATATGGACTATTTTGAAACAGTAATTATAAACCCTATCAAACCTGCAGATATGATTTAGCTTCGTTATGTAGACAACATCTTAACATATTGGAAAAGCTAAATCATATCTGCAGGTTTGATAGGGTTTATAATTACTGTTTTAAAATAGTCCATATACTATAAGTTAGCTAATACAGGACTAAGCGGATTCCCCATACTGCAACCGAATTTTTGACGGTAAAAGTGATCACAATAGGAAAAGACATTATTTAATTCAGTTCTATGGGGAAGTGGTGAGCGAATGGCTCTAG